>NW_006760391.1:3991792-4015614 GCF_000271605.1 Fomitiporia mediterranea MF3/22 | reverse complement strand
TTCGGCTCAGCAGCTCGCCGGTTGGCTCTGGCGCTTGCTTCTCTCTTCTGCTACTGCTTGCATTCCTGCAACACTGGTATATCGAGTTTAGAAAGCCTCGTGCTATGTGCACAATATTCATACGCATGAGGAATTGCCAATCTGTGCTCTTGGTTTCAAAGAGGACAGCCAGAGCGCTTATTGAAGTACTGTTTAAAGAGAGTCGTTTGCCAATGAAGACAAGGCGATTTTCAAATTGCGGGAGGTAGAACTTCACTCTGACTATTTATATTTAACCTGAACTATCGGGAATCGCCTAGCTATGTCCGATTTTTGACGTTATCCGCTCGGTTTTATAATTTGGTATCTGAAACGATTTACAGTTGAAAATATCTTATTGCATAACGTCGGGAGAGGCCTCAGACCTATGCAATATGAGCAATATGCATTATGGTAACCGTGCGAAAACATTACTTAATTAGGAACCCAAAATTCGATATTACTTTTCAATTTATTTGAAGACATATACACTATGACAAGAAAATAAGCACATATTTAGAGCATCAAGAAAGACAACCAAGACAATGACAAGTACAGTAAATGTGTATATCACTGTAAAACTCAAGAAATAGTTTGTAATACAAGGAAATACAGTCAGAATCTATAGAAACAAAAAGATAGAAAAAGCTAGTCAATACAAATAACTTTCCCCCACATATCATGAAGAGATCTTTGCTGTCCTATCTTGGTCTTGTGGCAGCATTGAAGACATTGTAAGCAATGAAATGTCAATCAGAAACATTCTTTTTGTATTGAAGTATGTCAGAGAACAATATGTGAGGCTTCTGGGTACAAAAATCACAACAGTAAGCAGTCTAATTTCCCAAAATGCTCAGAATTTTGCATAATTTTCTCACAAATCTTGATGCAATATGCAATAGACTATTTTTGTGCATAATTCCCTTATCCCGAGCTGGGATTAGGCAGAAAGCTATGCAATATTCAATTTATACATTATAATGTGATGCAATAAGGTATTTTCAACTGTAGCTACAGTCGCAGTTTATTTTTTTATCCGGAACGGTAACTTCATGCATATTGTAGATAGCCTGAAACCAGCCTGGCAATGTATCTCCAACTGAATTGACCTGTCTCAAACGGAACCACAATGACAATGGGTTTGCACAATCGGAGACATTCTTGTAACCTCTCTATATCCGTGTCGGGTTCGGCCTCTCCTGACCTCTAACTCAGTGTTAAACATGCCGGTCTGTCGATTGCCGAATCATGGACTCGTTTTGTTTCAGTATTCCGAGCCATAAATGCTTTTCGCTATGCATGACCCTCTTTCCGTTATCAGAACTTTCACGGCGAACCGGAATTGTACTTGCAGGTTCCTTGGCCTGGCTGGGCGCCTGACTACCATATGCTCTTCAATTTTCCCTGCATTTCCGCGTTTGATTGGTTTCGGAATGCTGCCTCACCGGCCAGGGCGGCTCAGTCGGGCGCGACTTTTTCTGTTGCAATAGATCCCGAGAGCTGTGACTTATTGCGCAAGATCAAGATCCAGGAAGGATTGGGTTTTGGCAACGTTTTGCACTTGATGCTCTTTGATGCCGCGGACAACAAAGTCGCATTCCACACCTTAATGTCATCTTAATGCCAACTAGCTAGACTTCGATTGCCTCTACCAACCGTAACCTGGCGCCCGGGGAGGTGAACGAACTGAATGCATGGTTCACATAGATGATCAGGGTGCGTCGCTTAGCGACTTCAACTCCTGGGCGCGCGAATGATCTTCAGGCTGTAGCAGAATCCTATCCCGCACGTCGCACGCTAGATGATCAAATTGATTTGATCGTTTTGCAGTTGTTGGGTCGGCGACGTGCTATTTCCGGCAGTGCTGCTTATCAGTCCCATATCCATGTGTTTCAAAATTTCCCGATTCATGACTCGCACCCGTCCTGCAGACAGATATAAGGATCGCGGTTTTTGACTCGATGTCTGCAATCCAACCTCCCTCGGCATCTCCAGCAATGGCGCAGTTCCTACCTCCTGTACATCTTTCCTCAGTCGTCTTCGTCTTCTTCGCAATATGCGGCTTCTATTTCATCGTGCTGCAAATGGCACTCTCACACGCTCCCGACCGTTTTCTCGAGGTTCACAAAGCGTCGGATGTCCCACTCTCAATTACGCACAACACCCTTCCGCTCCTTGACAAGGTCCTCACCCCGTTGATCTCATTTTTCGTCGCAGCATTTGGAAACTCGTCTTCGGCAGCATACCCAACCGTTGTACATTTCGTCTGGTCCTTCGGCTGCGCGATTCAGGTCCCGTTAATCGAGGCTCAAAGAATTGGCGTCTATGGAACAAAATCTAAACGCAGCTTGGCAGTACTTGCGCTTGCCTTCCCTATGACTTGGGCGGTGCTATACCAACGGCTCAGTGGAGGCTTTATCATTCCCATCTGGCTTGCGTTCTTCATGCAGGCGAAGGTACGCGCAGAAGGTGCAGGCATGGAGCAGTTCAAAGCTGAGAGCGCTGTCGCGGGATGGTGGATCGGACACACCTTCCCGGCACTTGTCATGCTCGTTCCTGGCCTACCAGCACTTCACAAGGCACCGCTCTGGGTAGCATTCCCCATTCTCATGTCACTCGGACAATGGGGCTATCTCTTCATTCGCAGACGACTTGCGGGTTCCCACGGCCCGTCGCGTTCTGATTCAGGATACCTGCCAGCAATGTTTCTGTATCTCTCGGGCTTCATTGGAGCGTTCTTCGCACATGTTCATTTGGTCCTCATTCCCGGCTTCAGCTCAGCATCATGGGCAGCACCCACAGCAGAAGTACCCGCAACAAGCTGCTCGGGCTAATGATGTTCATCTACAACTTCTTCGTGCCTGCGACTGGTCTTCGCATCCCATCTCCGGCAGAAACTACAGCCGAGTCGGGTGTAGTACACTTTGTGCAATTCGACGTGATCGTTGTCTTTTCCGCATTATGGACTGCGCTCATCTGGGACCTTGCGATCCGCCGAGCAACGTTGAAGACGACTAAAATGGATACATTCAAATGGGTCGTGCGGACCGTGGGATGGTTGTCCCTTCTGTCACTTGTGCTCAGTCCCGGAGCGGCAACGACTTTGCTTCTCATGTACCGCGAGACAAAGCTCGTGTTCGGGCAATGTCTCCTGCCTATATTGCCTCCGATGACCACAACGAACGACAAGACGCCTTTGCTTGCGGCCGCAAGGAAAAAGCAGAACACATATTGTACGTCATACATCTCCTTATTAGTATTTGACGTGGTGCTAACGATTGATTGCCACGAAACAGAGGATCAAAACACAACACAACACTGCTGTGCAGACTCGTGCGCCCCTGGCGCTCGTAAAGCCCGCCCGCGATCATAGCTCTTTCAAAATTTGTATCACTTCTTCATCGCTGTCATCATCGCTCAATATTTTTATTTGGATCATATTTCATCCCGATTCGCGTGGTCATTTTCTATCATCAATTGGAGCATGATTGCGCTTATTTATTCATATATTTACCATCTCTCGGAGGCTATTTATTATTCTGCCCTTTATTATTTTTGCATAATACTCGTTCTTCTAAAGCTGGTAGATAGTGACTATTCGATTAAAACTCCTTGTTGTAGCCTATAGTAAAGTGGATCAATATACCTTGATATAAATTTGAAGACACAGTATTTCGACCTTGCTAATATTTTCTGCGGGCGTTAAGCACCAAAAAGCATAGCAATGTCTTAAACTCGATCATCATTCGATATCATTCGATAGTTATTATATTGTACTTGCTCTAAAAATATTGCGAATTTTTTCTTTCTAAAGGTACGGAGGTAGACACAGGGTGAAGAAAACAAGACCATCAACAGATGATTGATAAGAAAACGAAAGAGAAAGCAATGAAAAGCTCCGAACAGTAAGAGAAACGTTAGAGCCAAAGGTACTTCACAGCAGAAACATTGGATCGTAGATAAGAATCCGGTGACCCAAGGATACCCACACTGAAAAAGCCCGAAGCCAGCGCGGAAGATGTTACGGTTACCGGGCAATTTTGATCGATCAGTGGCGATTCGATGCACTGCTCGGAGTGCGCGGAACAAAGATGAGTTTACATTCCAGAGCAGCGGGAAATATCACCTGTATCAACATCAAAGGATCAAGAAGCAGTGGGTCAGCTGATCGTGACTAGTGGCTATGTGATTTATGATAGTAAGACAAGGGAAAAAACAACGCACGAAGCTATCTCGTATCGCCATGCTCCGTTCGTTCGTCTCCGGCGGTGCAACGAGATCGAAGTTCCGAGCGATAGCAGTGAGCACGACGCGAAGCATGAATTGCGCGAGGTTCTGTCCTCCGCAGACCCGTGGACCATGTCCGAAAGGGAACATGTGTGCGGCCATCTGGGCTTGGCTAACCGAAGTCTTCAAAGTCGAAGTAACTGAGACATTAGACCCTTTCTCAGCGTCGGAGAGTGCAGGGGACGGAACCCGAAATTGTGGAGGTGTACTAGATTGAGGCTGAGTTCCTAATGTAGATGAACAGCTGTGCGTGTTTGGTCGAGAAACGTCTGGTGAGAGGTCTTCAAGCAACCATCTGTCAGGCAGGAACAGATCGGGACAGAAGAAGACTCCTGGGTGACGATGTGATGAGTATGCTTGAGACGCAATGATCGTTCCTCCGGGAATAGAATGTCCGAGCAGAGCCAGTTCAGCATTCGGTGTTGCTGGGGCAACACGTTCCAGAGGACTTGGGCCGGCGGAGTAAATACGCAAACCTGATATATGCATTAGTCGCTATCGAAAGGAGATGCAACTTGGGTGGACTTGGGACCGTAAAAGGAAATACAATAGGCGGCTGGATGGAAGTTCTACTTAAAAGTAGACTTACTTTCTTTTATGACTGCAGTCAGATAAGGTAATTTTTGAAGGTCTTGTATGTCAGGAACGTGTGTTGGATCTGGCATGTATTCATCAGTCTCAGCCTGTAGACGTAGCATGACATCGCGACGACGGCTGAGTTCCCATAATATGTATGACAGTGTTGTGGTCGTAGTGTCTGTTCCGGCAATACTAAATAGATAATGAGCATATTAGTAACTAAGCTGAAAAATGCACTCGAACTTACAGATGTCCGATACATTCCGAAACAATATCTTTATCCGGCATTGCCTCCTGCTCAGAGTATTTGTGGCGAATAAGTCGTGTAATTAAAGGTTCCCTTTGCGTATCGGTGCATTCTGCCTTTCCAGACTGAACTACGACCCTCATTTCGTTAAGTCTGGCAAAGCCGAACTTATATGTTACGACCGCCGTCAACATAGCGTTTGTCGTTGATAAAAGGTGAATGACTTACACGTCCGAGTCTGGCGTCAGAGTCGCAAAATTGCTGCCATCTATAAATGGGAATCTGCTCAAGGGCGTTCCATAACCACTTTGGAAGGACGCTCCTCTAATAACTCATTAGAGCGTATACAAGAAGGATGTGGATGTCAACATACCAGTAGCCCACGTTTCGGGAAATCATAAATAGCACGGGAGAGTTCATCTGGTTGGCATCCGTGCAGAATATGTTCGGACCAGGATTTCAATGAGCCAGCTTCATATGCGAAAAGGTGTGTGCAGTTGATGTCGATGAAGAAATGTCGGAAGAGTAGCAAAGTATCGATTGGGGTAGCCGACATACTTGCAGATGCGGAGATTACCTTGTAAGGCGTCAGTCAAGCATTTCAGTAAACACAGCTCAACTTACACTTGTTAAATGGTTGACACAATTGTAGAATTCTGACTGGAACAGCGCTAAATTTGACGGGCTATAATGAGCAACGTAACCGCGTTTTCGTGCGAGATGGGGACCATGTTCCAGCGTTGTCATCCTAAGAGCGATAAGCACGGAACTTGATACAATAATGGAATTTTAGGAATCTTACGCATGATCATTTGCGTTTCTGTGGAGAGACGTCAGAGAACGTTTTTATTTGCAATAATGAGAACGTTACGTACGTGGTGAGCGACTTGTAGAACATAGTCTTGCTTAATTTGCTGCTCACGCCGTATACCACTTTCATTGTAGGTGCATCAAGGAAAATGACTTTGTTTGGTGCAACTCGAATTATCGGTCCATACTTGAGTAGAAGGTCATTGATTGCACGGCAGCGACGCAGACGCAAGATATGGGTTGTAAGCCAGAAGTCGGAAACAGCCGCATACCACGGGCCTGGGACTGATCGGAGTGGAGAAAAAAACAGTTGATAAAGCGCGATTGTTGCGATATAACCACACAACAAGTCGATGGCGAGCCAGCAGAAAAGACCAGGGGAGAATGCGAAGAGTACAGGCATGCTTATCGGAGACAGGGCAGTGAGAATAGGAAGATGCGCTGGTCCTGAGATAAGTGCAGAGGTGCTTCTTATATACATTGACTGAATTGTTGGTTTGTTATTCGCAAGGCACGCCTTGCGATCTTGTTGAGATTCAAACGCGCAACCAAACATGCTCGAGAAGGACTTCTAGCTGCCTAAACGATCGATCGAGAACGAGCTAAAACGATGGCCGATGCCTACGCCGACGTCGCACTCCCACAGTAACGTAGCAATGATGACGTCTAGACGCCGACAGAAAACAGAAAAACAAAGTTGATCTGCATTCTTGTAAGTTTCACGACAATGGTCGACAGATATGCTCAGAAGGTAGCTTGTTAGCTGCTGTCCAGAACTGAGTTAGAATTGATATATATAGTTCCATTGAGTTGAATAAATAGCTTTGCGTCTGGAAACGTAAGTGCGCTTGATACGACCCTGCAATGGACTGGCACACTGAAATACACACGTCTATAATGTACGTCGAGTACATAGAGCCGCATACAGTGCGACAAGGGCGCATGCTGTGGCGCGGAACAGGTGTCCTCGTTGTCTGAAAGAGAGCATTGAACGGGAGCGTGTTGACCCGCTCGCATCATTGCATTTATCACCGAAGCCAGAAGATTAACGCCATTAGTGAAAAATTTCCAGTATGCCGTCAGTTCATATTGCCTTATAGTATCATCACAACAACACTTAGCAACTTGCTGAGCATGATATCCGCAGGGCATAGGCGGAAAGCGAGGTGAAGGTAAAAATAAAAGATTGATGGTGGCGACTTGCCAGCGACAGGATTAGAATGGTGGCGTTTCGGCAACGTCCGAATCCTCCAGGCCGCTTTGCATGTTCACCGTCTACAGAATTGATCTTGACCGACATACGGACTGTCCGATCAATAAAAACAGTCAACAGACAGGATCGTCGGTGGCTAATGCAGTGGCGGAGGAACACGTTCGTTACTTTCAGGAATCCATGTACAGTTGAACAGATTAATTTGCGTTGAAGGATGATGCAAACTATTTTCTAATCCAGCAAGACACGCCAGCTCGAAGCATAAGCCAACTTCGAGGCATGTTACAACTCTCTGAATACTTAGTTACGTGCTAAGCGTAGTTCTGTCCTGGCAATAGTCCGGATAAGTGAATGAAATGTAGAGTTGCAGATGTTCTTTGATGGATGTTGTGGACCATTGACCTAAATATAAATATAACCTTGATATGATGTTAGGCATTTTGTGGACCGTTGACCTAAAACATAAACTCGTAGTGATCTGAGAATTTGGCTACAAGCTTGTTTCCATGAATGTTCCGGCAATTTAATAATCGTGATCGAAATCAGGTCATCCTACCGAGTCTTTAACAGACTGTTACAGACGTATACGGAGTGGCTGCCGCCACAGCTTCATGATTGTATTGAGAATGGCATAAAAACACACGCGTATGAAAAAACGGACCCGTACTACGATCGATCGAAAATTTCACAACAGTTTGTTTGACTTCCTGAAGGAAGGCACATGTTAATTGAAGGATAGATGAATGAATGTGTTTAGACGATCCATAGGTCTATTTTCATTAACATGATCAAGTTTATACTAGAGTACATGGTCCACCAGATCATGAATTCGAATAAAGTTCCATAAAGTAATCTAAGGAATTCAGATTGTGAATTGGACATCTACAAGAGGCACAAAGAAGAAACACATTTAGAGCAAATGACGATCACATGATCATCAACTTCCACAAAGCTTTCTTCTTTGAAGTTCTTAATACTCATGAACTTTATGCAAGACGGCGGCATCCTGGATAAACCACTTCTCATCCTTCGGGTAAACGCACCAGATCAGCTGGGTGCGCACGTTGGCATCGGGTGTCGCAAATTGCAAATCACGTCCAGAAGCATATACACGCGCACGTTGCCTACACGAAACATGCATCATATCATATAGAGGTGAAACTGAGAATCATCCGCCTCGATCGAGGAGAAGGGGGGTTGAGCGAGACTCGAGGCTCGGTCGAACGGAGCTTGGAACCCGTAGCGGGCCGATGACGTGTTGCAGAGTACGGAAGTGCTTGTCGGCCTTTGCTCATCGGATGTTCAGGAATTGTGAGGCTTCTCGCATGCGGAATGTAGGTACTGTGCTTGCTTCTTTCGCGACAAGTGTAAGCCGAAAGATAATCCGTGATGTGCAAGTTAGGTAACCACCTTGCAAAGTCGAGCAACAGTGGAAAGTGACCGAGAACGACGCAGCGAGGGTGCCGGGGGCCGACGGTTTACGCGTCTTAGAGATGTCGGATCCGGGTGTGGCGTTTCCGAGCGAAGTGGTTTATCCACTGCTCGAGGCAGCATATACTTCACCTTCCCATAGTTGATGTTTCTCCCCAAACGTCTCGCCGGATCCATATGAAAGTTACAGTCTATAAATTCATCAAGCGAACGATCGAACGGCCAATTGATGAGGTTCGTCGGCTTGCATACTCGAAGTCGCGGTGCTTTAACATCCCGATACTTTCTCTCTTCTACTTTTGCGTTCCGAGGAAGTGATATCGGCCGGCCGCGCACGTACGTGACGTAGTCTCCCTTCCTCCAAGCTGAGTGCTTTTCATCAAGTGATACCGATGAATCTGCCTTCGGAGAAAGGCCAAAAGCTTCGAACATTTCAGGGGTCCATTTATCAAAATGCTTCCGCTTCGTTCTCTGTAGCTCGGCTTCCTCAAGTCGAAGTTTTTCCGCAATAAGCGGGAAGTCCTATCGTAAATGAAAGTTAGCAATAATAGCAGAACCAAACCAGGAGCACAGACGCTTTCTCGCTTTCGAATCATTGCCTCCAGTCTCTCCAATTGACCAATACATAAGAAACAGCGCGTTTTCCAACCGACGGATTCGACTCCTTTGCTTTCCGTTGGTATTGCAATGATTGCATTGGGTTTGGGTTGAGGAGGTGAAGTGCGCAGGATTTTCGTCCCCTTCGGCCACTGTCCCAAGTCTTTCGAAGTCGAAAAAGCGAAATAACGTTGCATCGGACTCATAATTTCGCCAGGTGCAACCCTGCCACCCCAAGACGAAAATCTGCAGACGATGTACTTCCCGGCGCCTAAGCGTCTGAGCACCAAGACGGGCTTTGCTAGCTTTGATGTATTCGGACCAGCACCGTTTCGAATAAGCCAACGCTCATCCTCGGTTAGCTCATAACCATTCCGAACGAGGAAGTCCCAGTAACTGTGTAGTACGACACCCCTCGCATGTGCCATCTCGCCCGGTCTAAAATCATCAGGCTTTTGATATTTAACATCGTGGTAGGTTTCAACGGCGTGCTTAATTGTGAACCAGAAGCGCTGCCAGCCAAGGTTCCGAGCAGTTGCAGGCTCCGGCATTCATGGAGGCCAGCTTAGTTCACCCGCCTGTCGTCGCGGTAAGAAAGAGGCGAAGGAAGATAGAGGAGAATTCAAAACCACGCACCGTTCCCTGACTCTCGCTGAATGGCGTTCCACTTATTTCACCAGCAAATGCCAAATGGCTTGTTGTATGTATAGAAGCTGGAAGAGATGAGTACTCAAATAACACACGCAGCCTATCCAATTATGACCGATAGTTCTCACACTTCATCACGCGATAAGAAGTACGGAATTCAAAAAAATTGCTTCAACATAATATAAAAGGACTTATAACGAAGATAATCGATCTAGAACATTATCCTAGCGAGTGAAGTGAAAATCCAAACTGCAACAAAACCTTAAAGAAAAGTCATTAAGTAGCTATCCTCTAACCCAAATTAATCCCAATTTTGTGAATGAAGTTCATGATAAAAGTGACGTCAGAAACCAACATTAACATTCCTTCGTAATAATTGATGATATAGTCGTCATGCCTTATCTTCAACACCAGCCTTCGCCTTTATCGTAAAGCAGTTGATTCCAAGCGTGTGCGTGAAACCTTCAATCAAGAAGTGCGCCCAGTGTAAGAAAGCAAAGCCAGCCATAAGCACTGCGGTATGAAGCAGCAGACGCTCGGTTTGCGCGGAGGGATGGAAGCTGAGAATGGAAAGTTGACTTTCAGTGTACAATATTCAACGACAAGGGAATACCCGTACCCATTGATGACACTACCAAAGTTCACGTAAATCGCGCCAATGGCAAGTGGGACAAAAGCACCGAAATTAAGCCACGGGAACGGAGACCGAGTAAGACGCGCAAGTATAATTCGCGGTCCAAGTTTCCCAAACGCGAACATCACAAGAAGGGCAAACTCAATGAGCCCGCCGATAGCGCGTCCCTTGTGCGAAGCATAGGTGAGACTATGCGAGAGGATATGGGAACTCGGGGAGAGCGACCAGGAGCAGGCAAGAGTTAGGAAGAGTAAGAAGGGGAGGTGCTGGAGGAGAGTAGGAAGAAAGGGCTGGTTTGCGGCTCGACGGGATTTGTATACGTTAAAGACGCTAAATAATCAAATGCCGTTAATTTTCGAACCTGGACGTTACAAAGGAGCCGTACCTTTCGGGTATGTGCAGGAATAAGAGAGACGCCAACGCTCTAAAGGAAGGCTGTTGAGTAATGATGAGCTAGGTGGATATTACGATTCTTACGCAAAAACGACGATGTCGTAAAGATGAAATACCGGCGTCTGCCAGCCAAGTATCTCAAACGACTTGACTTGGGTAAGCCATATCTGGGGACCTAAAAGCAGCTCAACACCATTGGCACGAAAAGAGAAGAGGCAGAGCCCATACCAAAAATTGCAGAGATGAGATGTATTGCGCAGGCGATCAGAACACCCTCCGTCGGGCCGTTGAAATAACCAAGATAAAGTGTACCAGTATGGTATTCTACAATGTTGAATTTGATATTGACGTTGTTAAATTCCGTGAGAGTGAGAAATACCTTCCCATGTACTCTGTCCGCGGAGGGTTAGGACTAAGTTAATGGTCGAAGCTATTATTGGCACTTACAAACCACATGGCACAGCATCCAACGAGGATAAGAAACACGCCCTTCGCAGAAGGGCCTATGCATAAGGAGGCAACTTGGAGCAAACCGCCAAGCGCACAGTTCAGACTGTCAATAGTATGGTCGAAGATATGGCCTAATTACACGGGATAAAATAAATAGAAGAGCAATCAGATATGGCGTGACCTACCCAGTGCAGATGAAGTCCCAGTACGCCGTGCTTGCCGTCCATCAATATCTCCAGAAAAATGAGTTGCATTGCGAATTGTTTAAGAGAATTTGTGTAGCTCACTGTCAAAAGTCTGGTATAAGAACAATCCGATAGAAAAAGATAAATATATCCAGCAAGGTCCTTGTCCGAGCAACGTTGGCAGAAAGGAGGAAAGTAAAAATACGCTGCGGCGAGATAAGTAGTTAGTATGCTAGATTTATTTGCCTCTACTTACTTTGCCATGATAAAGCCAAATCCAAGCAAGGTTATAAAGTTCGGAGCCATCCACATTGGAAAAAGATTGATAACCAGGTCACACCCTAAACGCAGGTTGACAGAGCGTTCAAGCAATCAAGGACGCGTCAAACATACATCGTCTAATAACTACCAGTTTTTAAAGGATTCTGGACCTGAATGGGCACTCTAGAGCCAGGTGACTCACCATATTTGTAAATAAGGGATTTGTCAATGCAGGAGTATCGGTAAAATCTAAAGTGGAGGCGTGAGCAAGAGTATTGGATAAGGACAGTGAATGAAATATTTACTTTATATTAGCCAGGGCTTCTGTTTCTAGATAAGGTTCATAAAGGACACCGTGCATGGTCGTGGTGGACGTTGAAAACAAGACCCGTCAACTTTCGAAAAAAATAGAGTAGGTGTGCTTACGTACGCATTGTGTACGCGTTATTTGGTCGGTTCACTTTACTTCCTTATGAACGCGCATAACTTGTCCTCCTCCCTCTCACCACCACCACCATCGACGCTGGCACCCGCGACATCTTCCTCATCGCACTCGTCTGCCTGCGACGACGATGGCAGCCGTGTTCCGCCCTCCGCTTGCGCCGCGCACCGTGGCACAAGTACAATCCAACATCGCGCAGCATCCATCTGGCAAGTCACATCAATCCGTCCTTAAACGACCGCGCTCTCCAGAGACACACAGCTCCGTAGCGACGCATGAGGTGGCACCGATAAAGAGACACAGAACTCAGTCCGCTACCACGAAGGAAAACGTGGATAAACAACAGCGCAAAATGGACCGAGATGCCCGGGAAACTGTGTTCAGGGAGAAGTATACTAGCGCCTTTCCTTCATGGACATTCTACTTTGATATTACCGATGCGGAACGAGATTCTTTTGCTCCCCGGGTCCTCCAGCTTAAAGGGGTACGTACCTTGCCTCCACTCAGCCACACGTGTTCTCATCCGGTGGCATGATCCAGCGCATTGCGAAATTCTTCTCTAACGAAGTCACGCATTTCATAACGAATCGACCTGTGCCTGAGAACCCGGATGTAGAGGGAAACAAGGAGAACAAGGCAAAGTCGGGACCCAACCTTCGAAGTCCAATCAAGCTAAAGGGATTGTATGTCATTTGTCATATACCTTAAATGTGATCTTACATCGTTGAATAGGCCGGATGACATAGCTTCGTCTGGTTACGAGACTCTTGTTCGTAAGGCGAAACAGTTTGGAATGAAGATATGGAGTACTCCGAAGCTCAATTCCGTGCTTGAGCGCTGCAGCGTTCCTGCAAGCGAGAAAACCGCCGCCCCCGGCGTTTCACGTTCCCTTACAAGCCTTTTGGAGACTGAAAAACGATTCGGAACGACTACCGAACGTGATCCGACCCAGAAGCGACACGATTTCCACTACTTCTCTAAAGGCAGTTATTTTGTACTCGTCGAGGACATGCGCCAAGAACTCGCAACTATTGCCGCTCTCGAGTATCCTGTGACAAGGACCAGCGATGGAAAAGAGAAGGGCAGCTGGCCTGTCCCATACTGCGATCCTCGTGCACGTGGCCCATTCATCGAATACAATGAGAAGGAGGAGAGACGTCGTGAGAGGCAAGACCGCCTCGAGCGGGAACGCGAGGAGCAACGCGCAGTCGAAGCGAAAAAGCTCAAGATGCGACAATTACAGCGCAAGCAGAACGATTTGCGGCGCTCAGTTTCGATGAGCAATCTTCATCGTAATTTGCACGAAGAAACATACGAAGCCTATCCTCCAGTAGGAGATAACGGAGCGTCCGGCTTCAATTCTGTTGTTTCAGGTGATCCAGCTAGTTACATTGCCGCATCTGGTAACAGTGTTAGCATTGCATCGACATATGGGACAACGTCTACGATGGGAGTAGGCAGTTCGACTCGAAATAACCTGACTACCACAGCACTTCCTCTCAGTCTCCGGGGTCGCCTTCATAACCAAGTCGTGACCTCACGTCGTGTCACGGACAAAGAATCGGTACACAGCGCAAGCGTTAGCAAGGCTTCTGCTTCTTCTGCTATGATGCCTCCTCCCGAGGTTCCGGTACGAAGAACTACACTTCTCCGCAAGTGTAAGAGTACGAGCACACTTCGCCTTGACAAGCGTGATGAGAAAAGCAAACCAGGCTACTGTGAAAGCTGCCGGCAGAAGTTTGAGGATTTCAAGGAGGTATGCTACTTCATTATAACATTCGTAGTCGTGCCTAACAGTTCCTTTCCCATTCCAGCATATCCGTGGTCGAAGACATCAAAAGTTTGCTAACAATAACGATAATTTCGTCGAGTTGGACTTCGTCCTCAAGCGGGTTCGTCGCCGAACGCGTCAAGAGGCTGAAGAGGCGGAGATCGCGTTTCAGAGGGATTATGGGTATTTGCGCGAATGTGCACTCAGGAAGGTGGAGCCAGTTGACGATGATGGTTTAACCACGGAGAACGACGAAAAGGCTACAATACCCATGGATGATAACGACAACGAACAATATATTTACCTTGATGATGACTGAGGATATATTCCGTAGTCTGCCGCGACTCGGGTGGTCTGCATGGTGGTTCTTGTCCTTTTGTCTCTTTGCTACAGATCCTTCGTATCCAACTGCTTTCAGTTCCACTCACCTTGCGGATTCTGCTCTCTATTGTTTTGGCGGCTCAACTGCGACACTTCCACTCTTCGTTTTGTCTTGCGATTAAAGAGTCCTGCTTCAATAACGATTGGTTCGCTTTTCATCATAATGTTTTCCTTGTCTCGCATGGATATAACACGATTGCTCCGAACACGCCTCACGCCCAGACCCAGAGGACGACCTATCAACGGCAATCGCTGAGATACCCCTCGTCACAGTGCCTCAACTATCGTCGCAGTCTTTACTTATTCCATCCCAGTCCACCTGGTCATACACCCATCTCACTGTCATGCTCCGTTCGACGACACATTATTCCACTTTCCTCGTTTCACCATCGTCGTTTTGTTGCCCTTCTCGTTCGACATCCCTGCTTCATCGTTCCCAGAAGAACTATTCTCACACCTGTCGTTCTGTTTTTAATTATGCGATGCATCAATCAATGTACATTACACCAATCACTTTCAGATTCTGCACATGACGAAATAAGCAAAGGCAGATAATCTGAGGCGTCGAATACAAAGTGCCAAGACTTTACATCGCAAAACAATTGTCTTGGACCGTGCTTCTTCGAGGAATAATATATTCCATGTACGTTGGGTTGTCCTTGAACAATTCTAAAGTCTATTTATTATTGAGTAAATGCATGAGTAATTTAAATAAATACTACAGAGCTCTGTTTCATTACATTTATTCACTATGAGTCTAATAAAGATACATGCAGAACCTGTACACAATAAATGCGTCAACGTCTCTTGCAACAAAGTCAATGCACTGTCACATATATCCATAGTCTCTTAAGTCATTGGCTATGCCTATCTCTCGGACTCATTATCTCTACCATGTCTGCTCCTGTGGTTACTCTCACGTGCGGGTGGCGTGCTGGACCCACTCTCATCTTCTCCAATGACTTCCGTGACAGTTCTCAAGATATTCTCCCACGCGGGGGTCTCTCTATGCGAATTGCCACCTTCCCTATGGTTGCTTCCGCCTGTGTGGTTGCTTCCACCTGGCCAGGCATTAAGTAATTCCCATATTGAGAAAGCTTTGCCTAGAAGTTCCAAGAAAGAGCTGAGTCCGTTTTTGCTGTGACTGCCTGAGTGTCGTTGGTCTCCATTATCACTATCATGACTATGACCGTGACTATGTCTACTATGACGATGGCTATGCCTCCTATGGTGACGTCCTTCTTCACCTTGAGCAGGCTCTGTTTGCTGCCCTGCTGTTGGTGGCGGAGCTGGGGTCGACTGCTGTGCTGGCCTACTACTAGAATCAGCAGGGTACTCATCTGTCGATTTGTACATCCCTTTGAAATTGCCATAAGAGCCCGAGTACTCCCTCGACCTGCGTTTCATATTTGCAGGCAGTGGAGCTACAGCGGGAGTGGCGGGAGTCGTATGAGTGGCAGGAGTCGTAGGAGCAGGACCATGCTGAGAAGCCCGAGTTGACTTGACTTTGACTCTCCGAGACGGGTGCTCACCGTCATGGTCAGATATTTCAACCTCAAAGTCTCGATTGCACGGGTTGCAGCCGGCCATGTTGAGTATGTCCTATATGATCTTTTCTCGCTATGCTGCTCTATGCAAGTTGAGAGAAGGGGGGATATTTGCAGTGTTGCAAAGCTCATGATCAACTCAGGGTATTTATAGCAAACTTTCTGTTTGCAGACTTACAGCACCTCACACTGTTACCATCAGATCGTCCTCAGATCACTCCTTACTAAATCTAGATATCACTTTGCTCAATATCTGATGAAAATGGGTAAGTACGTTAAAGAACCTATAGAATGGTAAATGCCCTGTCTTGCTAGCCCTAAAGGGCCTATACAGAGAATTGCAATGTTATTTAAGCTAAATATTACTAGGCCATTCTGTTAATAACTGTGAGCTATCTTATTTATCTACAACAAAGAGAAGGTTTGATACTTGTATAAAGTCATGAATGATCAGAGTCTCAACAAATTAGGGAGTTGTGCAATGTAAAACACAAGGCTGTCTTGTACAACATGGTACATTACAGCCATTATAGAATTGACTATTTCCTTTGCATGCCGATTGAGAGTCCAGAAAATTTATGACACTCTACTTACCCAATCAGAGATTCAGAGTAGCTAGGGTCAGTGCTTGACTCGTGCAAAGTTACAGTAACTTGTTACATGTATTACAGATCTAGGAAAAGATTGATTCTTTATCAAGTATTATGAACTAGAGCTGTATGTCATATATATTAATATAGATGATCAATTTAAAGATATCTTTCCATGCCCTTGCGTGCCTTGCTCATCCTACATCTCACCAGTCCTTTTGAAACGTTTCGAAGTCAAAAACTCAATATGAGATACGTGACAAGGCAACAGAATTCAAAAAATATTTTATACTAATAACTCTTTGTCAGTCGGCCCATTCAGCTTATAAATCATTAATGCATGCAAAGGATAGACACATGAGAAAATATAAGTAATACCTCCGCTATCGCGCCGTGTGAGATATCCATCCACAACTCACCTATTGTAGACGATTACAACGATGTCGACAGGAAAGACAGAAACGACGCAGCCTCCTGTCGAATATCGTCGACTCGGTAACTCAGGACTGCGCGTCTCAGTGCCCATCCTGGGTGCTATGTCATTTGGTTCGTCGAAGTGGCTTCCATGGGTTATCAACGAAGCCGAAGCACTCCCTTTACTCAAAACTGCTTGGGATCGTGGAGTCACTACCATCGACACAGCTAATGTCTATTCCAACGGTTACTCCGAACGGATTATCGGGAAATTCCTCAACCAATATCAAATCCCGAGGAATAGAGTGTTGATATTCACCAAGTGTTATAACCTGACGCATGAGGATCCGGCAGTCAAAACCCACTTGAATCCAGAGTTGAAGGATACGAGGGATTACGTGAATCAGAGTGGACTGAGTCGGGCGGCAATATTCAATCAAGTGGAGGACTCACTCGAGAGGCTTGGAACGAGTTACATCGATCTGCTTCAGGTAAGCTTGTCTTTCATCTAACAACGTTCTATATTAATATTGAGGTAAATTGAACATACGTAGATCCATCGCTACGACTCAAACACACCACCAGAAGAGACGATGAAAGCGCTTCACGATCTTGTCGAATCCGGCAAAGTCCGATATATTGGTGCAAGTTCGATGCGCGCATGGCAGTTTTCAGAACTCAACCATGTTGCAGAGAAGAATGAGTGGACACAGTTCGTTAGCATGCAAAATGAGTTTTCACTGCTTTATCGCGAGGAGGTGCGCTTGTCTATCCAAGTTATCCGACCATCACATTCTTCTTTTGTCGTTCATTATTTCTCATTTAAAGAGATTTTTTTGCCTTTTTTTTTAAATTAAAAAAAGACAAATATTACAATATTAATTTCGATTCTTGCCTGTAGGAGCGTGAGATGATACCATACTGCAAAGCCCACGGGATCGGCCTTATCCCTTGGGGTCCACTCCAGGCTGGTAGCCTTGCTGCACCAATTGGCACCTCTACAACTCGGCGAGACTCTGCGAATAGGACCTATTCAGAAGCAGACAAGGTGATTATAGAGCGTGTAGAAGAGGTGGCGAAGAAGAGAGGGTGGACCATGAGCCAGGTCGCGCTGGCGTGGATAAATGGAAAGGTCTCCAGTCCAATCGTTGGCATTAGTTCGGTATGTACTTGTTTGCCTTTGTTTGTTTGTGAACGCGAGTTCGCTGAGTATTTGCTATTATCGTTGGCATTATTAGCCCGAACGTCTGGAATCATCTATTATATCAGGGAAAGAACTCACCGAAGATGAAATTAAGTATCTCGAGGAACCGTGCGTGTTAAAGTCTACTAGCCAAAATAACTTCTTACTAAACTTGCTCGTATCTTCCCGTAGATACGTTCCGAAGGTTGTTAGAGGACACGCATAAGCTTAAGCACAAGCGATTGAATATACAGGTTAGTATTAAAGAAAAGGAGTAAATATAAGCTGGAAAAGACAAGGATGGGAGTGGGAGAGAGAGTAGTAGACGTGTATAAACTCAAGTCCGAGAACATCTAGTCTCTAGGTCTGGTATTTTTCTGAAATGGAAGGAAACGATTTAAAGATACATTCTCTAACTTAATTATAGAAGATGATGCAACTACATATCTGCACGTTTCTTGGTCAATATCTGGCCATCAGGTTAGGGAACACATTGCTTCCGAGCTACGTATTGTCTAGCCGATCTCCATCATGCTCAGTCTTCATCACGTCATAGTTCAGAATAATTTACGCCATCATTACTTTTAAGCTGGCAGCAAAGAACCTTCCCGGGCTAAGTTGGTCTAAGTGAGCACCCTGCATGTTGAGCATTACCTATAAACACATACCAGGCATGGCTACCATGGCCAAATATCAGATACTCTACACTCTCGTTCACCATCTAATGTTCTGTATGATCTTCCCTACTTTCATTGTGTATCTTTAGGAATCAAATCCATAGAATTTGTCCGTGTCCAGGTAGATCGCATTGTCACAATGCATGCCTCCTGCATTTGCAGTAAGCTTAAAGTAAGGTTCTTTTAGTAAAAAGGTTCTGTCTGACAGGCAAAGTCTCAGTCAGACATGGTCCTTTGCTTTAAGGGCACTAAAGAAAATATCTGAGTACGAATAATTGGAGATATAAATGAAACAAATATTAAGCCTACAAAGCTCCACGTTTTATTTTCCTCCATTCAGACCTATCTTGGATTGCACAAGCTAGACAGATGTCTCTTAAACCCTCCATTTATACCCCATTCATATAAGGTTTTTCTTGTTGTAGTAGGTCAGTGTATATTTCTGAAAATTCGATTACAATTCACAATTCCATACGAGTTGTGTAGAAATCACATATACCTGGGCAGCTGGGATCTTACCACTGCACTGCAATCACTGCAGCAGTCGAGAGTATCAAACCCGAAGATTGACTGATAATACTTGTTTTTTGAAGTCACCTTATATGCTGACCTTGCCTTACACATCGGTTTTCTTAACGGAGTTTTATTCCGTTTTTTTATTTTCTATATAATTTTCTATATACTAAATGTCCAAATCAAGGATTAAAACGAAAGTAGAGAAAAGATGTGCAAAGCCGTGTATGTTATATGTGAATGATGAAATAAAGCATGGAGTTCAGAAAGGGGTATTGTATAGAACATCCAGTCGGGTATACAGGTATACAGGATTAGTACTATTTCAGTTAGAATAGGCGAAGTACAATGAATGAACGAGCGGAGTGTGGCAAAAATCAAAAATCGTCCGTAAGTGGCGAACCGGAGGGGAGATAATAACGAACACCATTCAATGGAGATAGCAAACACAAATAACCATATGATAAGTCCGAGAGAAAAGAAGGTAGAAAAATGAGCGACAGTTCCAGAAATGATCTATCATAACAACATGTTTAGTTAAAGAACCAGGACACGAAACGAAAGCTAAATAGGAGACGTACTACGCAATAACGCAGAACGTCCTGCTCGTGCTGAACACCTCAGCGTCGACCGGGACGGACTCCACCTCTGTCTGCGAGTTGACGAAAGGTCGCTGCGCGATCACACAGAACGTTCGACTGGTATCGCCGATCTCATGCGAGACTGGTACGCTCGTCGTCTCAGACCCAGGAGACGACGCGATAGTAATAGTTTCAAAAGAATCCATTGCAATTAGGCTGGTCAGAATAAGTGGGGTTGGTGTAATAGACTTGTAGTCGAGGGTATAATCAAATATAAGTCGACGATACGAGTGCAAGTGAGAGGATTTGAATGTGGTGCCTCAGAATGCGCTCAACGCTCTTATATATCCTGTCTTCAACATTCCTCGTGCCTGTGCGACACAGCAAACCCATGTACGGTGGAGTACGTTTTGAGGCGGCCCATGCGCCGCCGTCGGCACAAACAGAAGCAATTGAGTCTCCAGCTGTGTGCGTGCATTGTTGACATCAGTAGTTATGTATATCGGTCTAGGCGTACTCGCATTCCACGGAGCCTACTGCGCACCAGCAATAGCTAACACAGCCTAGGAGTGATTCAGTTCATGAGAACTTAGTACCGTAATCGGCACGTCTCACAAAGAATACACTGTGTGCAAAAGAATGAAGGCCACACACTCCGAATGTTTACAAGCCTACGAAAGACTCAAGTTATCAGAGACGAACCTTGAGGAGGATTGAGGCGGAAGAACTCTTCAGTTGAATACGTATTAAAGTCGCGAAGCAGAAGTCTGAGCAGGCGGCGCATTCAGTGGGTCCCTCATAGCACAGCTTCAACTATGTACGATCATGATCAGCGCGATGAGACAAAAAGATTAACACGCTACATAGAATGGAGAGAAATGCTTTTGTGTATGGCGTATGAAGCCATACCCCCGGGCGGGTAATGATCACTTTAATTAATAAGTATGTCTTCGCACTGTAATTGTTAGCATAAATTCCGAAAACAAAAGACACGTGTTGGAAAGTAACAGGTATCTATCCGGCTCCACTCCCGGTGTAAAGAGCTGAATACCCAGGCGCGCATTTTGAAGAACTATGAAAATTGGAACATGATCCGGACTTTTTGTTCATGGCCTCGGACAAAGGAAAGCTCGTCCGGCACGTTCAAGCAAATGCAAAGCTTAGCCTCGTTGACCCGTCGATAGGACCGGTGCCTTTCCTGCCTTCGTGCTCTTTTTGTTCAGAGTTGTTCCGCTACTTGCATGCGGATTACCAACTTGAAGACAATAAGTCAGATTTCCCACGGTCCATACTTGGATAGATTACTCATGCAGAAGCAATTGGCATGAAGCAATGTTGAAGAAACGAGGCTGCACATTGTAGAGTCGAAGGAACTTAAACCACACCATCTTTCACAGATACTTGAACTGCGTCTGCAGCAGATGACGCCGCGGCCGCAAGAGTCGTGACTGCACCCGTAAGACGACTGGGGTCTTCTCGCCTATGTGTGACCAATAAGTCTGCTTTATGAGTCCTGATAGATGAAAACCCAATCTCGCGCACCAAGTCCTCCAATGATCAAATTGCTTCTGATTCAAGTACTCGCGCCATTCATCTTTTCCGATCTCGGAGCGAAATTGGGTGTTCTGGAGAAGCTCTAGATGATGTAGTGCATGCGGATAGCTATTCGCCAAGATGATCAATATCATACAGCTAGAAGCTGAGAAGAAAGGAAGAACGGAGATTGTGGACAGAACTTAACTGAATAAACCGAGCGTAGTCCTTCTCCTTCCAGTACAACAGGTATGCTAGGAAATTGATGAATGCGGGCTGTGTAAGGATATTTTGCTGCGCGAGAGAGTGGAGATAAAAGGGGTTCGCGAGAGCTTGGACAAATTCGAGCTCTAACTCAAAACGTGCTCTGTTAGCAAGGCGAGCTTCAGCTTCTGGTGAAAGTGTAGTGGGAGGAGACGAGTCTATCATTCTGCGGGATGGTGGCGCAGACGTGACTGTGCTAACTTGAGGCTCGCTCGCAACCCGTTTTGGTAGTGCACAGCTTGGTTACGTAATGTAATAACTGCTCGAGCAGAATCCATATGTCAAGAAAAAAATGCAGAAGAAATTCTTTCGCACAGTATCCTATGTATTGAGTCATAATAATGACAAAAACACTGATATAAAGGCTCAATGCCAACCCTGTAAACATAATCGATGACGGAAATGAAACTGTGCCCCGTGTTGTGAACAATTATCAAGTAAGTGTTTTGTAATTTCTCAACTTTAAGATTGTATCCCTTCCGGGGAATTGCGTAACATATGCAGTAGCGCTAAGACAGCTATGCAGAACTATTCTACAAACAAAAGACACTTCGGGAGACGGATAATGGCAGGAAGTCACCCTAAACGTATGTTAAATCCGCCTTCTTCGACTCGTCCTCGTGTTTATTGTTAGGATGCACTGCATGTACTCGCTTTCTTCTGTCTATGTTTACGAACGCTTACCGATATTTGTCCTTATAATCAACACGCACCTCTATCTAACCGATTGACTTGAATTTTAAGGAGGAAATTAATAAGTCATATTTGGAAGATGACACGCTGAATGACGCTGAACGTCTGATGAATTGTTAAGATTGCAGACGAATTCCAAAGCACGCTTAACGGCACCTCCATTACTTCGTTGCATTAGAGTGTAGCAGTGGTAGTTCTATCCACAGCAAGAGTTAAGCAAATGACCCAGTTGTCGACCCAAGAGTATGCACGCTATCTCCGAGGGTACGTTTCAGCCAATGAGTCCGCATTCTAGCCAAGTCAAGGTATCCAATGAGATGCACTGGAGTTCCTTGGACGAAAGAGTGCCCAAACTGAAACCCGAGGGACTTTCTCCTTGGGCCAATGGTACTCCGATTGAACATGCAGATTCAACGTGTTAATCTACCAGGAAAAGGAAACTGTCCTTTCTAATCGCAGTCCTCTTCCCCGCATGATCGCCTTTCGTAACTTCCTAATCTCCGTAATTTCGTCAGAGACAGAGCGTCAGAGACAGAGGGAAGAGGGAGAAAGAGTGGGATCGCCGAGATGAAAGCCGAGCAAGTTTCCCTGCAAAGAATAAATTTGTGTGTCTTCCATTTCTAGATCGAGACGATTGATGATCCCCGACAGCCAACGGATGCAGAGAAGCAAGCCAAATGGGAGAGGGGCGTCCATGCTAATTGTCGGAATTGAAAGTCCAGGTCGTCCATGTGCATTCATCCAAGTCCCGCACACGAGATTGTTCGCATGTGTCCCCCGCATCATGGTCACATATTAATGACTTGAGGCAAGCCGCTGCAAAATGCGATCAGCATGAGATCGTCTTAGATCTTCTACAACCGCACATTCGCCTCCGAGCTTTGCGCGGAGAGCGCTACTTTGCACCTCCAAGGGATGATGATCTGGCGTGAAACGAGAGAGTTGAATAAGTACGGATGTAGTGGAACTGTGCACCTATCTGATGACAGACTAGCGCAGATCTGGATCCGCCTCTTCTCACTGATTTGAGCCTAGTGTGAGCCGAACAGACCGAGCCACTATTGCATGGTGCCTGCAGAAAGCCTATCTAGTCATCGAACCCACGGTTATTAAAAGCAAAGTTTGTGCTTACCGGAACACAAGAAAGGACAAGGTTCGGAACCGCGACGCTTTCGCACCTCGGTCCATTACAATCAAAGTCGCTGTGCTGGACTGCTGAACTGCGCTGTCTGGGAGATGCCATCTACGTGTACTCGTTACTGTTATAGAGTGTGTGAATAAACCCCTAGAGAGATTTGAGTCACATCTCGCGTGTGAAGGTCCGTTGTGTAAAAGGAGATATTACGCCGAGGTATTCCAGGAGATCGTTGAGGACGAGATTGACAGGAATGGAGTCTCATACTGTTAAGAAAGGGGGAAGAGAGGTTATGTGAGAGGCTTAGAGGAATCACACAAAGAGGGGGGATAGTGGACTCGGCTC
>NW_006760391.1:3983202-3989769 GCF_000271605.1 Fomitiporia mediterranea MF3/22 | reverse complement strand
TTTATTTATTTTCGTAATTAAACACTGTTAAGTTAATTATATTATCATATTAATATTATTTGCCAAGTATGAGCATTTGTTTCATAGTAGAATTATTATTTATTTAATGTTGAAGTTCAATCACACATTGTGTTAACTTCCATTATTTAGTTCTGATCAATGTAATTTTGCTTTGTACCAAATGATTTACCTTTATGATCTGTTATGTCTGTCTGTAACTTCTATTACTTAGTCAGTGCTTAGTCTGTGAATTTTGTTATTCTATTTTTATTCTATTTTTTGTAGTGTCTGTAGTGTTATACTTTCTGTTCTGTTGTTTATATTTAGTTATTAATTGTTCATACATATTATCCATTTTCTCCCCTTCAATTCAAGAAGGTATTTCTTCAAAGAATTGGATATTTCTTTAATGTTTATTAATTGTTGTTATAATATAATATTTATATATATAATAATTGTAATTGCTTTTGTGGTTTGATTTCCAATTATTAGTATTTTAAAGCAGTGTGTAACGTTTGTTATGTTCTATAATAAGTAATTTAAATGTTATTACTATTATTTTTTTGTTACTGTTAACATTCGTCAACTTATATAATGTGTATTTTGTTTGTTATAGTAGATAAGTACACATTATGTATAATATACAAGTTTTGTTTGCACTCATTATCTTTTTATTAATAATCGTTCGTAACTGGTAATTTGTTTGTTTCTGTATAATATTTGTTTAATAACATTATAATTATTATTTATGTAGTGCTTTTAGTAAATGTGCTGAGTTCTATTAAGTATGCTTGTGTCCATTATTGCCTATTTTATATTATACTGTCTGAGATAATGGCTTAAACATTTTATTAATTTATTTAATCATATTATATTATGATTGTTTTTGATTGTAATTATTATAATAATGCATTCATAATAATAATATATGTATTATTTGTTGTAATAGCCTTATTAGCTTAATACTTTGCTCCTACAAGCTATGTTGTTACAATGTAAATTTAATAATTGTTCATTAAGGTATATACACTGTACAGTTGATGTTGCTGTTACAACTTTGAAATTTATTATATAATCAACTGCTGTGATAACACGTTCTGTGTAATTAAGTTGTATTAATGTGTCGTTTCAAGTATATTAGAGATATAATTCTTTCGTTTGTTGTTAGTATACATTTACACTATTGTATTAATGTGTAAAGTAGTATTATTTGTTTAATAATTATAATTTTTGCACTTGTTTTGTGCTGTAATTAGTATTTATACATTATAACATTATTCTTTCATGTGTAGTTAGTTTATACACTCTGTAGCATTGTTTTTTTTTGGTTTGTAGTTATTGATTATACTTTTATATATCTGTACTTGTCTGTATATCTTAGATATGTGTATTATATTTGGTATCTGATAAGTAATTGCAATATCCAACATGTAACCACTGAATCCAATATGTTACATATAATTGCTCAACAATAATATACATTAGTTATTATATTGTTCTGTATTCATTCTGTTAGTTCTATCTGTATTATTATCATTATTATCATTATTATTATTGTTATTATAGTGTCTGTAATTATATTATTGTTTATAATACATGTTAAATGTTTTATTTATTTGATTTAATATACTGTTTAGCATATATACACTTGTTTTGAGCATTAATTGTTTGGCTGTGATATTACTATATGTGTTATTATTCAATTTATACTATAACATATGTGTGCTTGTTGACAGTGTCAATCATTTGTACTATTGTAATGTTAATAGCAGAAGAGTAGTGTTTGCTTTATTAATCTTTTTAATGTTTGTTTTTTTAACATTTGTCTGTAGTATGATCAGTTAATTTATTATAACATGATCTCTGTGATATTATAGAGTATTTTAGTATTTAATAATTGTAGTAAGTGATACTCATTGTAGTTTCAACGTTGCCTGCATAGATTATGTTATTACTGGGCCAATAATCATAATCACTAAGATGACAATCATATAATGTCTGGGTTGTATGTAGTATGGTAGATTGTGTGTTTGCAGTGTATTGATTTGTGTTTGGGATACTCAGACAGGTGAGTCAAGTTCTGCATCATAGTATGCTGCATGCATACATGTGATGTGTAGAACTGCATGGAGCATAGACATAGTAGAGTGTAGATAAAGCATAGGCAGGGAGCTCAAGGCTCATAACCTGTTAAGAAAGGGGGAAGAGAGGTTATGTGAGAGACTTAGAGGAATCACACAAAGAGGGGGGATAGTGGACTTGGCTCACTCTCTCACAGCTTGCTTCATCGTCCGTTGATTAGTTAGTCTATATATACTATGTAGGTATGTCTCAGATGTAGAATGTATGATGGAAGGTATTCCATCATCGTTCGTCATTGCTTGTAATGTAGTTTATATCATCTGAGACATACTCTCGTGTAGTCTCATCTTAACACATACAGATCTCAAGCAACAGTTTTCAGGCATCTAGTATTGCAGCACTCTGCGTCTCTATCAATCAAAATTGAGGGGCAGCAGCCTGCCGCCCACCGGACTCGCGCGCGACTGTAGAAATCCCCAAGCTCCGAGACGTTTCCCCGGTTTCCCGTGTTACGAGTTCCATAGTCATATAAATATTCTTGCCGCGCAGCATGAAATTTTTTTATCAAGCTCGCAGCAACTGCATGTGCATTTTCACGACGGACGGACGTGTCGTAATGATGATAAAGGGATGACGACGCCGTGCTCGGCATGTCACGGAAGCACAAGTTTCGAGGTGTGTGGCGGGATGGCAGAGCAAAGCTATCCTAGCAATGCATGTGGTAGTCAGGGTAATGGCACGGCGGTGCTCGAAACCGCCGGCCGAGTTTCATGAGAAGTAAAACAGATCTGACGTCGTCGTCGTCGTCGTCGCGGTCATTGATGTCCTCAAGCAACCAGCGCTCCGACGCGACATAGAGTTTGAAACCTGATAGGCGTGGCAGTGCATGAATTTCACAAGCTAACAACTTCAGCAGACAATATCGAGAGGTTTGTAGTGGCTAAAACACGTCTTTGTTAGAAATTCGAAATAAAAGTACATGAACAACAAATTGGGTTTGTGCTGCTTACTGCAGACAAAAAACAGCGAGAGGCAAGTAAGCCAAGAAACGAAACACAAAAAAGGGGTACAAGTACCATAGTCTGTCGAACGAAGGTCGAAGTTGGGGTAATTTGGTGGTATCTACGCTACGAAAATTTAAATAAGAGAAAAATGTAGTCTAGATTATAAATTGGGTCGTAAAGTGTAAATGCGGTGGTATGGGAATGCAATGCGGCAAGGCGTGGGCGTCGCGGGGCATGGACAAAATAAGAACGAATAATAAATACATGCGAATGGTTGGACAATGAACAGAGCGAACAATGGGCGATACATGCAATGAAGCCGAAAGATGCCACGGAAACGAGTCCCGAGAAGAAAAATTGGAAGGCCGAGAACGCGGACCGAGGGACTAGAAGAGCTCCCTGTCAAGTGCATTGAAAGCCTGGATTGCTTGCACCGCAAGCGCAGTTGTCCAGCCCTTGTTGCCTAGTAAGATGCCTGACCCGCCGTATTTGTAAGCCCATCCGAGAGGGAAGCTGCCGTCTTCCTCTTGCAGCTTTAGTAGTCGCTCGTGGTCAACGTACATCCGTACACCTACGGCGGCTCCCGCAATGATACGCATTGCAAGACCAAGTGCGTCGCCGTCTGCTCCAGAGCGTTCAAAAACACGACGTGCGAATAGTGGAGCAAACCGTGAGTACACGGGGGGTGCGACAGAGAGCAAGCGGGAGAGGAAGAACAGGAAGCAGTCGGCAGTGTAGTAGTAGAGTGTGCCGTCCATGTATGCGCGATGTTGCAGAATGGAGTACACCCAGTCAAGAGTCGACTCGAGCTCGGATCCGCGGCCATGCATGTAGAAGAATGTAAGCACGTTCACACAGACGATAGGATCTGAGGGTAAGCATAGCAATAAAGTTCGGAGTCAATAATCAAGACAATAACGGGAAAGAGAGAGGGTAGACGTACCGGTCCGTGGTCGGGACGGGTCAAAGTAAGTTTGAATGATCCCATCTTTGTTCACATATGTGAGCATCTCGTCCATCACGCTCATCTTGGTCTCATAGTCGACATGAGTAGACACTGTGAGACCAATAGAGGTAGTGTCGAGGTCGAACGGGAACTCCTCTGTAGTCATCACCGGTTCCCCTATAAGTGCCAATAAGGCAAGACAATTAGATCATTGTTGAAACATGTGATTGCGAAAACGGTTAGAAGCACTTACCAATAAAGAAATTGAACAAACGCGGGTGCTCAACGTACTCGACGAGGGAACGATCACCGGTTGCCTCGTAGATGAGAAGCGGCGCAAAGTTTTCGTGAACAGTGACACCAGTGTTCGTGACGGAGAGCATCTTCTTTGCGTTATCCTTAAGCCATGCCTGCGCGCGGCCGATGGGATCGCCGACGTAATTGCGTAGCTGACGAGCCATGTTCTCGAAGTTGTCAAATACGATGCCCTTCATGCCGAGAGATCGCGCAGGGAGAATATTCTCAAGCTTGTCATCAATGAAGAGAGTTCGCACGGGATCGACTCCTGTCTGCTCCAGAACATACTTGTAGAATCCGAGGTTGGGCTTGCGCTCACGGGCCTCATGGCTTGTGAACACACGCTCAAAGAGCTTCAGTTCTTCAGGAGCGACCTTCCCGCGAAGGACAGCGAAATCAGGTGCGGAAATGTTGGACATGGCGAACACGCGGATGCCGTGCTGCTCCTTGAGCTGCCGGATTAGCGAGACGAGCTGAGGATTACTCTTTAGCGAGTCACGGGCGGCCTGGAACGCTTCGCGGACATCGGAGGACTCGACACGGAGCTCGGCTGCAACAGTATCATACGCCTCTTGCTCAGTGAGGTTACCCTTCTCGAACTCAAACCAAGTCGCAGAGCGGAGTATCTTCTTGAGCATTTTGGGGTTGACGCGCGTCTTAGTCTCGGCCGTCCAAGTGAAGAGGACGTCGCCCAAGTCGAAGATTATATTCTCACACGGGCTAGTACTCGGCTCCGAGTCGCCGAATTCGAGAGTAGGCGATAGAGGGGACAGAGGGGCAAGAGGGAGGTCGAAGACGGCGCTGGACGGAGTGGACGCGCCAGACGATGTGGAAGCAGGAGGAGTAACATAGCCAGTTTCGAAAGATTGTACAGAACGATATCGCGGGATACGGGAAGCCATGTCGGCGACCGACGCAGGCGAGTACAAGAAGTGCGGGGAATTGAGGACAAGTGGAAGAGTCGAGTCGAGTGCCCTCTTATTATACCTTGCCGTGCCACACGTGTCTATGCTGTTTGTGCGGTTTGCCGGGAAGAAGCTGAATAAAGGAGAGATCAACGATAATTGTGAGTATAAATTGAAAATGGAAACATGGGAGAAAAATGCAGAACCATACGCAATCACGTCACCGTGTCTGTATTTGTTTTTTCCCGGTAGAGAATTTAGCGTTTTTCCGTCGCGAAGTTGTGAAGCCACTAGTAGTCCTGGGCGTCTCATGAGTCAATCCAGGGTAACCGGGCACGGAGGGAGATCTGTGCAAGATTGGCTGCATCGGGAAACCAGATCGCTCATTGTCCGTCCGACCGTATGTCCCTCTGCGTGCATCGATTTCTGCGAGTAACCTGTCAGAATGCGTAAGGGAAACATACAGCACGGCCCGAATATTAATGCTCACCTGTAGCGCGCCGCACACGATGCAGCAAACTCTATGTGCGAGTCTACAGCACACAAAGCGGAACATTGCCCGAGAAAATGGGACAGAAAATAATTGGGTCGGAGGCCGCAAGAGGAATATGACAAACAACAATAGCTGCGTTTCAGATACATTTTTTTCCGGGATATACGGCTCGCGGCAATGGACACAGGTGTGACGAGATCCGTACTCGTCAGGGTAGCGAGATCGGAAGCTGCATGGCGGTGAGTATGCACGGCGTTGACGCCTCAACTCGCGTCGGGTCTGACTGCGCGCACACTCATCCCTTCACGTCGCCTCTGCGAAAATTACGTCGAAATAGGAACGACGAGGGTGCGGTCTGCCCCGAACGAGTCGCATCTACCCGTCTTGGCTACGGATATCTACAGGCAACCGTGGCGTCCTATTGGACAATTGGCGTAACCTGCAACATCATGGGAGTGAAACAAATAATGTTGTTACTGGTCGTGCTGCAGCATTTGGTGCGCTCTTGTCAATGTCATCAGCGCGGTGTTTGTTTCGTCACGTCACGTTTCACACCTCTGCTAGTCGCGTCAATTCCGCATCCAGACCCTGAGTCCCACGGCTCTTTTTTGGTTAGCTTGAATTGGCCACCCACAGTTCAACTTGAATTTCACTAAGTCAAAATAAAGTCCTTTTCTAATAAAATACATGTTCCCCTCCCTAATCCTAGCCAAAACCCATCCTAACACCCAAACCTAACAACCCAACTTATCCCAAACCTAATTGGGGGGCAAAGCCCCCCAAACCCCCCTCCTAACTTCTTAGTCCAAGAGTTGCCGCACTAGTATTATGTAAGTGGCC
>NW_006760391.1:3975149-3982907 GCF_000271605.1 Fomitiporia mediterranea MF3/22 | reverse complement strand
GTTACTGGTCGTGCTGCAGCATTTGGTGCGCTCTTGTCAATGTCATCAGCGCGGTGTTTGTTTCGTCACGTCACGTTTCACACCTCTGCTAGTCGCGTCAATTCCGCATCCAGACCCTGAGTCCCACGGCTCTTTTTTGGTTAGCTTGAATTGGCCACCCACAGTTCAACTTGAATTTCACTAAGTCAAAATAAAGTCCTTTTCTAATAAAATACATGTTCCCCTCCCTAATCCTAGCCAAAACCCATCCTAACACCCAAACCTAACAACCCAACTTATCCCAAACCTAATTGGGGGGCAAAGCCCCCCAAACCCCCCTCCTAACTTCTTAGTCCAAGAGTTGCCGCACTAGTATTATGTAAGTGGCCATTCAGGGTCATCCCAAATTGGGTCGTGAGACTCAGGGTCTGGATGCGGAAAATCAAAGGTTACCTCTGCTTTTGTTATGACCTGTCACAACTCTATAGAGTCATTGGGGTTGGTCCTTTTGCAAGCATTTTGCTCGAAAAATAAAAATAAAATGCTGCTCTAGACCTGTATTTTCGCTATAGCCTCCGTACAATGTTTCAGCAGGCAACCTCTCCACTGCGGAGCAAGATTTTATCTCGGGCATCGGGAGCAACTGGCCCTACAAGGACCGTTATCTTATGTAATATCCTCAAATATAAGCTAACCGAGCCGAACCGAGGCGATCCCGTCTTGGTCTTTACCCGATCAGGCACTTGCTTCTGGCAGAAAATCGCGCTGCTACACAGCCCCATCGGGGTTCTCACCTTCATCAACGTCTTAGCACAATGTCATCTGTTCCCATCTCGTCCATCTCGTGCCGTGCGACCTTTTTGTTTCGTCTCGACCTGTATTCTCGGATACTTTCATCGATAGCAGGGACGGTGATATAATTAAATAAGTATTCGACGAATCGGATCCCGCAAAGAGCCATCACAAAGGGCTATAGATGCCGCATTCTCTGCATTTTCTGAACCGCATACCGCCGTTCCACTGCCTTGTTTGATTGAGACGATGGCGACACGTCGGACACGAAGAACTGGCTCTACTGAGCTCTGACGGCACTTTAGTATCTGTTTCCACAGTTTCTAACTTGTGTTTCTGCTTAAGAATGATTGTGCCGTGTGCCTAGCACCGACACAACACCGACACCAACACCGCTCAGCAGCCTAAATTCAAAATGCAATACAAGCAACCAGCCCGACTGCATCGCGTCATGTTACAAGCCGATTTGTTACTTTGTACAGCCTGGTTACATCTCGTGTCTGGTGCTATTCGCAAGACTGCTCTTCAAGGTCTTCTCTACTTGGCCAACAATCAAACGGAACATGTACCGCCGCATCCGCTTCTCCGACTAGTCTCTTTTGTCTTTTTACCTTTTTTGTAGAGGCAAATGTGCCGATCGCTGCTAACTCAATTAATATGCATATCAATCATTCTTCAAGCCTATTCCGGGGCTTCCAATCCATACTACCCCAGGCATACTCGGATCGGTTAACAGTACTCCGAGTGGGACTCTTCAATGCCTTGTTTGGAGCATTTCTCCTATTTGTAAAATTATCACTGTTTGAGCTCGTGAGTATCCACATGTACCTGTCTAACGCTAGAGGTACGAGCTTATCGTATACAGCGGAATGCTCATAATTGGTTAGAAAACTTGCGAACATAACGATTGCTCAGCTATACTCAATTTTCTGTTTCATTCTTACGGAATAACGACATTTTTTCTCCCCAGCTATTCAATCTTCTCCGCAGCCCCGTCCTTCAAATTCGTCGCATTAAACAAGGTCTCGAAATAGAGAAACTAACGCTTGAATAGAATGGTGGCTTGGGCATCCACCAACATAAAATGCAGCATCACAACATCTGCATTTTACTGTGACATTTTGCCATGACAGAACGTATAGGGTCACTCTTTTTGTTATTATTGGCTAGGGGATTATGAACATTCTTGTGGCTTGATACTCCGTAGCTTGAACCTATCAAGGGACACTTCGCACTAATTCATTCCTGGTCTGGTTGTTGAATAGCTACTTAAGAACCTTTTACGCTCTGTCCTATTGTCTTGTTGCGTCATGAAACCGAATATGGGCAAACAAGAGACGAAAAGGGAAGAAATCTTTCTTCAAGGACTGGTATTGGAGAAAGAACCATCGCGGATCATATTTTTCTTCTGTTTCAATGACTGGCTCTTATGCCCCTAGAATGGACCACGGATCTTATTTACAGCAATTGATACGGAGAAAAGTGGTCGAAGGAGAAAACAGAAAGTAACTCCGGACTCAACTGCGGCGATATAGCCTCGACAAGTGATTGTACCTAATGAGATGGCAGAACGCCAGTGTTATTTGACTCCGAGGCACTCCAGACGTCCGAAGATGATTAAGGGTGTGGACCAAAATACATCTATGTAGCACACGGCTTTTTCATGTGTATCAGCTTCGAGTCAACAATAAGCCGTTCACTTCTCTTCGGACAGTACTTGCACCCTTAATAACTACACACTCCGGGGCTTACGCAGTCCTATTCTCCCCCGTCCTCAAAGCCGCCTCGACTCCGAAGTTTGCACTTCTTTCGTGCTCCAATATTCGCGAGCGGCAAAACGGATCAGTAGTAAGTACTAATAATAGATTCTCTGTTTATAAGTGGCTGTTTAGATCACTAATCAATGTGCCTTAGTAACGTATCCTTGTGGTTCTTCGAGTCAGCTTCTCTCGGTGATGTGCCGAGGGGGTACTGCGTGCGTTCTCCCATCTCCCATCTATCAATACAACCTTGCTAAGTATATACCGCACCGGCCAATTGTTCTGCACCGGCGACTCGGCCTCAAGTTCGCTCAGGAGTCAGACCTCAAACCTTGACTTGAGACCTGCGGAAAGCTTGCTAGGATGCTTCTGAACTTTGGCGAGTGGTGTACATTCTGGATAAGGAAGGCGCCTCTCGCAAATAATGCTATGCTAACTAGTAGAGCTTGAATTCGGACTTATCCTATGTTTCATCTGGACAAGTAACTTATGTCCTTTTCATATGACTCCGACTATCCTAGATCCACTTTGACTCAACAGCAAAAAATTAATTTCGTTATTCATCAAGCAGAGCCATTCTTGCTGTACGGCCTCGATCGGGTTGAGAAACCTTCGCCCATAATCATCAAAGCCTAGACCAGCATCAGAGAAACCAGACTCCTTGTTTCGTTATTTCGATTTCTTGGACAATTTGATCTTTCTAATCCTGGATCATTCTTCCCATGTGCATCTTTCGCCATCGTTTTGCCAAACATAGAATATTAGGATTGATATAGATGGGTTATCCCAACAATTATGATTTGGGGCGCACATCTTGGTAAATATACTATCACTTGGAGAATGAATGAAATAAGTTACTCAGCTATCTGTTTCAGACGTCAGTCGTTTCATCTCTCATTGATCATGTCGGTACCAATCCCCATTCTGATGCCGACACTCCGGGATACACACCCCTAGACAGCGGCTACAAAGCATTCATGGCGCAGTGGCGTTCCAAGACGGAGCGTATCTGCTATCGTTCCGAATATATTTACATGAAGATACACGCGCAATTCTTTCTTTCGAATTCATGCTCCAACTTGGTCCCTTGTGCCTGCATTCTTCGGTTCGTCCAACGTAACCATTTCTCCCAGGTATACGTTAAGCCGCTTCGCATTTTTCACAGGTACTTGTTCCTGCCGATGAATTCACCAGGCGGTCATTTTTCGTCTATCGTAGCAGTATATTGAGCATTGTTCCTAGCCGCGAGGGACGCAGCGCATTTCTTTAGGAACGACGAGCACGGATCTCGTACGCACGATTCGCGGGAGAAGCTTCTGTGTTTGCCGTACATTCCAACCTCACTCAGATCTCGCATATTTCTCTCCACCCGTCCCCACCATATATCTTTGTGGCGACCCTTCGGTCAAGAAATCTCGAGTGAATCTCACGAGCGCTGCAAAAACCACCGGGATCAATTTCTTTGATGTTTAGACTTCGGTCCCGAGATCGTGAGAACGGCGATTTAGTACCGAAACGGAACCAGAGGCAAAACTCAATTATAAATTAAACGGTGCTCCGTCGCTAGTCGTACGTTCCGCTTGTCCAGTGTCCGACATGGCGTGGCGCTCGTTAACTGTCCATGCGACCCTTGAAAAATGTGAAAAATATGTGAATTTTTTCCTGTCTCTAGCGCTGTGTATTGTACCGACTGATTTATTAGAGTCAAGAGTCAAACACGATCTGCGCAAGATATTAGATAGACGGAAAGGTGAATAGGACTCTGAAACGGGGGAATGTGAGAATGTAGCGAAATGAAGGGTTACGGTGACACCAAGGAGTTGAAGAACATCTCGCTAGAATAAAAGCCTAGAGGCAAAAAATTCTCGTACAAGCTGAGAAAAAAAATGCAATGAAAATCAAGAATTAATGACCAAGCAAATGCCGACAAACATACAATCACCCAAAGCGTTTCACCAGTGCAATTTCCAATGTTGAAGCTGTTCTTCGGTCCGGAGCGCGCGGCAGAACAGATGGCCCGAATCTCTAGAAGCATACATTTGCCTCGCCGTCGATTGATTGGCTTTTGGAATGGAACCAAGCCGACGCCTCCATGAGCACTGCGCGCGGTTTCAGCGCTTAATGGTCCTTTGACCATTGTGCACACGAATCTAAGATAATCCCGATAGTTATTCAAAATGTATACCTCGTATTCAATCGCAACTTCATTTTCACATATTCTGCGCGATCAGTTCGGAACGCAACAGCGAGTGAGCAGAAGAGTCCATATTACTCTATCGTCCTCCCTAATTCACGACACAACCGAGATCTATGGTCGGACGTGTGCGCGACTTTCTCGCAGTTAAGGTGCATTCTTCGCAATAGAACATACATTTATTCTGCAATAAAGGATCCGTTTTCGGCCGAGTAAGAAGGGTGTTTCAGTAAACTGCATACTCATCATTACGGAGGACGTACTACAAGTCATTGCAGGGCTTTGGATTCCGTCTCGAGTATTCTAGGTTATTGAAAGAACCTTCTTTGTCAATTCTTAGCTTTCGAGCTCATATAATTGGCTCCGAAAACTAAGGAGGTCAATATTACAGAGTAGAGTAGACTTCAGATTGACTTGTTCCCACGGTTACAAAGAGTTAATTCCCACGACTAGGAAATTGCCAGTACAATATTATTTATTAATGTTGTGTAAACACTACTTGTACTGCTGAGTCTCTAACAGTATTCATAGTTTATAAAATGTAGTTCTTAAGCCTGTACATGTTTACTCTGTCTAATCAGATAATATTAATACTAATGTGTAAAGAACAGACAGTATTAAGTTTTGTATGTTTTATACACTTCTTTCATAAATATATCTTGTAGTTTGTAGTACTAATGTTGGTTAAGCTTATAAATGTTACTTAGGACATAATTATTTAATAATATATATTCAAATTTATACTATATTATTTTAAAATTCTGAATTAACTGTAAATTATACATTAGAATTATTGTTTCTATTCTGCTTTTTAGTCTTAAAAATAACAGAGATACTATATCCTTTTAAAATGCTGTTACTATAATATTGTCCAAGTACAGTTTTATATAAACTATAAAGAAACAGTAACTATTTACAATATTATTATTAACTCTTAGTTAATAAAGAAAAGAGAGTTATATAATAATATAATAGTCTAATATTTTAAATTTTACTAAAACAACTAACAAGAGACTTGTTAGTTAGAGTAATAGTAGATTGTTACTCTTATACTCATATTTAAAATTAGTAGAAAGTTTACTACTCTTCTTTTTCTGTTTTTTTACTTTGTCTTTACTTACTTTTTTTTAATCTTCTTTTTCTCTTTAGTAACTAATTTAAGTCTTTAAAATGTAAGATTATTATTAAATGTTAGTTAACATGTTATATTATTAGAATTAATATTATAATATTATTAATAAATACTGTTAAATTATTAGACAAAGTTGTGTCTTATTTATTACTTTTACTTGTCTGTATATTATATAAGAATAATATATATATTAATTAATTTTTAAATTGTATTAAAGTTACATTATTAATAATAAAGAACAATATAGCTCTTTCTAATTATTACTTACTATATATACTTTTGAACCTGAAAATATAGAATATTAACAGAATTAGTTTTGTTAGTGTAAAAGTATTAAAAAAGGACAATATAGTTTAGATTTTAAATAAGTTATTATAGTATATATATTTGTGTTTATAAACTTTATAACATAAGAGTAAACAATGTATATAAGTATTTACAAGTTATAAGAGCTTGTAAGAGTTATTATTTGTTAGTATAAAATATGTAAAAATATTAGTCATTATAACTTAACTAATTTTAATAATTAATTAACTAAATAGTAGTGTATAAAGCTTTAAAAAATAAGTATATTACTAGTAAGTAAATATATATACACTACTAAAGAATTAATATGTGGAACAGTACTAGGGAAGTGCTAAACACTATTGTAAACAAGTTCTGTTGAGTTCCAGGTTTGCTAACACATACAGAATACTGACAGGACAAAGGTATCTTTGTTACAGTCAGGAATAAGAACTAGTCTATGTACATACAAGAACTCACCTTTGTTGTAGTCAGGAATAAGAACTAGTACAACAAAGGTGAAAGATTGAAACTATATATACTAGAAATGAAACAAAGGTGACTCATACTTAAAGGGGAAAACAATGTAAAAGATAAAAAGGAGAGTGTATACACTTAAGAATGAAGGGTATATGACTCAGACAATAAGGAAACATAGTGTGAAGACAAAAGAGGAAATGTGTATAACTCTAGAGTCCACACTAAGGAGGTCTAAGCTTGGGAGAAGGTCCAGGTTTAGAAATGTGGTTCTACACTAGGAAAGGTATGTAACAGTATAAAAGCTGTTGTAAGCTGTAGAGTAGGCTTACACTCTTCCTTCTTCTGAAAACATAGCACCCTTATGTAAGTGTAAGACTAACTATGCCTGTAGTACCTTAGGTGTTACAGTTCTCCACTCTTGTACCTTCAGTTCCAAGGGTTCTGCACCCTTCTGTACCAGAACTCAGGACTTCTGTCCCTCAGGGGCACTGTCTATGGACTATATGTGTGCTGACTCTTGCCACTACCCTTCCTTACTTCATCATTCCATCCCTTTGACCACCCCTTCATTCTTTGTATCATTCTATGGTCTCTTACCCTTTGTCCATCCCTTCATTCTTTGTACCTCTATCTTTGACATTCCTTTCTTTCATTCTTTGTGGCTTATCATTCTTAGTGGCTCATACTCCCTGAGTACTCTTGTGTAGTTTAGTATATATAGGTGTACAAGATCAGACTAGTCCTGTAGTCTTGATCTTGTCTACTCTAGGTAGTCCTGTACTCTTAGGCTCACTCTATATACTCTACTCTTGTCTCACTCTCTCTCTCTGCCTGTTCTGCAAGTTCTGACTATGTTCTGGTGCTTGTGTCTCATATTTCTGTTGTGTAGGATAGTTGTAGCCTGGGTCCCCTTACTGAGCCTTCAGGTCCCCTCTACACTGTTGCTGACATTAGATCAAGACTACCCATTACCACCCTACAACTCTCCTACGTTTCAGGCATCAGTACTTGCTGTTACATCAATCTCTTTCCTTTGTCCTGACCCTTTTACATTCTTAAATTTTAAACTTTCTAAACCCTTTTAAAACTTTTGCCACCCTTCTTCTATTCATTACCCCTTTTAGTTTAGTACTGAT
>NW_006760391.1:3969577-3973740 GCF_000271605.1 Fomitiporia mediterranea MF3/22 | reverse complement strand
AAATCCAAAAGTCACCTCAGAACTCTCAGACTCTGACTACACACTCTAGGATTTTGTAAAGACCTAACAGTGAATACAGTACTGAAGGGCTATAACTTGGATTTTTCAATAACTACTTTTGATTCAATAGACACTGTAGGATTAGAAGTAAATAAAGTAAGAAAAGTAGAAAAAGTAGAAAAAGTAGAAAAAATAAATCAACAAAATTATTTATTAGAAAGAAAAAAGTCAAAAACAAAAGTAGATAGTTCTCCTATTTCTTCTGATTCTTTTGATTCTTCTCTTTGTACTTCATCTGAGTCTAAATCTGTACAATCTGACCTGCCACTTCTATGTTCTGAGATCTTAAAACGTTTGGAATGTTACCCAGCCCTGTTCACTACTCAGTAGTTTGTCTGTAGTATCAAGTAGGGATGGCCTCAGCTGAGTTCACAGCTGAGGACATGGGTCTGTCCTTGTTGAAAGAGAGAGGTTAATAAGGAAATGTTAGTACATATACTCACCCTCTTAGACAACAAGGCTGTACAAGCTGTATGTTCCCTTCAGAACAAGCAGCAGTTCATCTGAGGACATTCTGGGCACTAGCTCCAGGTCCCCATCCTCTTGGCTCCCTTCTCAGGATCCTGCCAGATCTGAACAACAGCTCTAGTAGACAGTGGATGCACCAGTTTGTGTATTAACAAGGCCTTTGTGTAGGAACACCACCTCCCTACTCAATGTGTTCTACTTCCAATCCTGGTATACAATACAGACAGAACCCTGAACCAGAATGGTTGGATCACTAAGTTTGTCCAACTACAGATGACCATTCAGGATCATGAGGAAAGCATTGAGTTTAGAGTCACCAACCTTGGAAAGACAGATGTCTTCATCAGATTCAAATGGCTCAAGGCTCACAACCCTACTATTGACTGGTTGGAGCAGACACTTGTGTTCAATTAGTGTCCTGAGTCTTGTAACTACCTTACACTACTGTTCTGAGTGGATGCAGACACTTCCAATGTTACTAACAGTTCTGATGAAGGTGACCAGTTGTTCTTCTTTGACTAGGATAGATATATGGATACATATTCCAGTCAAGGCAGAATAGAGTCAATCTAAAGGATATCTGAGACAGAACCAGTCCAGAACCCTCTCAGAACAACTCTACTCTGGAACACACACAGACTCAGCCTGCCAGATTTTGTCTGAGAGTTCCCCAAAGTCTTTAGTGAAGAGGAATTTGACCAGCTTCCTAAACACTGTCCCTAGGACTATACAATTGAATTGACTGAGAGTTTCCAACCTAAGGATTGTAAGGTCTACCTGCTCAACAGAGACAAGCAGGAGGTGCTTGACAAGTTCCTTCAGGAAAATCTTCAGAACAGTCAGATCCAACCCTTAAAGTCCTCTATGGCCTCCCCTTTCTTCTTTGTCAAAAAGAAAGATAGGAAGCTCTGCCCAGTCCAGGATTATCATTATCTCAATAAGGGTACTGTCAAAAACAAGTACCTGCTTCCCCTGATTCAGGAGCTCATTGATAAGACACATACATCCAGGGTTTTCACTAAGTTGGATGTTTGATGAGGATACAATAATATTTGGATCCAAGACAGAGATGAGTGGAAGGCTGCATTCTGAACCAATCACAGATTGTACAAACTGACTGTAATGTTCTTTAGACTAACCAACTTGCCTGCAATGTTCCAGTCATTCATGAATCACATCCTCACAGATCTGATTGACTCAGGGCACATTAGTGTGTATCTGGATGACATTCTGATCTTCACCCAGACAGTCAAGCACTATTACTGACTGATCTGAGCAGTTCTACAATGGCTCTAAGATAATAAACTGTTCCTCTAAGAAGCAAAGTACTCTTTTGCACAGGAGTCAGTAGATTATCTGGGCTTCATAATTGGTGGAGGAGAGGTCTGCATGGATCCAGCAAAGGTAACTGTGGTTCAGAACTGGCCACAACCTCAGAACCTGAAACAGGTCCAAGTGTTCCTTAGGTTTGCAAACTACTACTAATGCTTCATTCAAGGCTTCAGTACCATCACCCAGCCCCTTCACAATCTCACCAGCAAAGATGTTCCTTGACAATGGGAGGATCAGTAACAGTCTGTGTTTGAGTCCCTGAAGCAGGCCATCACTAGCAAGCCTGTATTAGCAGTTCTGACAGTTGTGGACAAGTTCTGAGTCAAAGCTGACTCTTCTGACTTTGCAAATGGAGCAGTACTGTCCCAGTTCATTGACAGAAAGTAGTGTCTGATAGTGTTCTGATCAGAATCCCTCTCTGTAACAGAACAGAACTACCCTATCTATGACAAGGAACTCCTCACAATTGTCTGTTCCCTGGAAGAGTAGCATTAATATCTCCTTAGTACTGTACAGAAGTTTGAGATTTAGAGTGATCACCTTAATCTCTAGTACTTCCAGGTGCTCTAGAAGCTCAACCACTACTAAGCCTGCTGGATGTTAGAACTGTAGGACTTTGACTTTGTACTGACCTACAAACCCAGAACACAAATGACAAAAGCTGATTTACTCTCAAGACAAGTAGGTCATGAAAGGGGGGAGAATGATAATGAAAATCTTGTTCTCCTAGACAATTCCCATTTTGTGTCCAAGACAATCTGAGAGATCTGACTCAAATCCAAGGATGTTGACTTTGTCACCTACATACAGTAAGCTCTGAGACACACACAGGACTGGGTTGTAGTGAAGCAGCTGGAGAAGCAGGCAAGGGATTGGGAGGAGGATAAGGATGGACAGGTTTACTAGGAAGGCCAACTGTACGTTCTGAAGGATCAGAAGCTGTAGGAGGACATTGTCTGAGCTCATCACAACAATCTGACTGTAGGACATCTGGGCTGACACAAAATGCAGGAACTCATCACTCAGAACTACTAGTGGCCCAGAATGTAGAGGGAAATCCTGAAGTATGTGACTGGTTACAATATGTGCCAACAGACTAAGGCCTACTAGACAAGGGTTCAGGCTCCCCTACATTCACATTGGATTCCAGATCACCCTTAGGAAGAAGTCTCAGTAGACCTGATCAGTGAGCTACCCAAGTCTTGGGGTTACAACACTATCTGTATGATTGTTAACTGATTCTCTAAGCAAGTCCATACAGTTCCAACCCAAACAGAACTCACTTCTGAAGACATAGTGTGCATTTATCAGGATCATGTCTTCTGGTTGTACAGACTCCCTCAGAAGCTCATTCATGATTGCAGACTACAATTTGAGTCAAAATTCATGTAGGACTTGTATGCACTTCTCAGAATTCAAGGGAACCCTTCTACTACCTATCACCTGCAGACTGACAGTCAAACTGAGCAAGTCAATCAGGAGATCAAGCTCTACCTCTGGATGTTCATCAATCATTAGTAATCAGATTGGTCTGAATGGCTAGCTCTGACAGAATTTGTGCACAATAACCAGCAACACTCTGCAACAGGACAGTCCCTATTCTTCCTCAATCATGGGAGACATCTGTACTAGGGGACAGTTCTGAACCAGAACAGCAGTTCTGAATCCACAACAGACTTTGTAGAACAGATGCACAGAACCAGGGAGGACACATGAGCTCTTTTGGAAAAGGCAGCACAGGTCATAAAGCAGAACTATGATTGGAAGAGGTCCACAGCTGAGGACTACCAGCCTGGTGACAAAGTTATACTGGAAGCTACTAACCTGACCACAGATTGCTCAATGAAGAAGTTGGACAACAAGTGCTTCAGACCCTTTGTTATTGAAAAGAAGGTCAGTGCCTCTGCCTACAAACTCCAACTTCTGGCAACATGGAAGCACATACACCCAGTGTTTAACAAGGTTCTACTGTCTCAATACTATGATCCAGGTTTTCCTTCACAACAAAGACCCCTACTGCCTCCACCAGAACTCATCAGTTCCAAACCAGAATACAAAGTAGAGTATGTAGCAGATACTAAGCTGGTGCACAGAAAACTCAAGTTCCTTATCTACTAGAAGGGATACCCAGTTGAAGAACACACTTGGGAACCTGCTGAGAATCTCACCCATACTGCTAAGACAATCCAAGACTTCTATTGACTTCATCTGGGTGCTCTGTGTCAACTCTGCCTCACAGATTTCCAAACCCTACTGTTCCAACCTATGCCTGAGCTGCTGACCAAGCCCAATGCTCACCAATT
>NW_006760391.1:3941006-3969097 GCF_000271605.1 Fomitiporia mediterranea MF3/22 | reverse complement strand
TGCCTGTTCTGCAAGTTCTGACTATGTTCCAGTGCTTGTGTCCTGTATTTCTGTTGTGTAGGATAGTTGTAGCCTGGGTCCCCTTGCTGAGCCTTCGGGTCCCCTCTACACTGTTGCTGACATTAGGAGCCATTCTCTAGAGTTTAGACTCTGCCTTCTATTCATGTCTCTACTTACTCTATTCTTCCTATTCTACCAGATACTGTTAACCTTACTCTCTATACCTTCTGTCTATAATCTACAATACTTTGTATACTTCCTTATCTCTTTCTACCAGACCCAGTTGGTTGAGAGTGTGTTGTAGAAATAAGGTGTCATTATTTAGGACATAGTACTTTAACTAACTTGTATAAAACCTAGGAAAGGTCTGATTAGAGTTAGGTAACTCTAGTATATATTCTGACTTGTCTAGGTTGGCTACAATTATAAAGTACAGTCTATTATAATGTAGTATAAACTTTGTAGCACATTCTAGTGTTTGTGTAAGATAATCCTAGTAGTAATTGTGAGTAGAGAGTATAACTTGGTCTCCTACTACAAAACAGTCTTTAGTTACACAGTCCTGGTTAGTATAATGTGTCTAGCACATCTTTACTACTAGGAGAGTGTCTTGTGCCTCTACAATGTTCTAGTGTATGTAGACAAGGAATTCTACAGCTTATGTCTCTAGGGAATCTGCTTGTAACAGTTCTAGATGTTGTGTAAGTAGTAGGACTGTCTACAGTAAGTAACCATATTGTAATTAGAACAGGGAATAACTTATAAAGGTATTGACTGTGTTTATAAGACAGAATTGTACCTATGAGAGCTGAGCCTACTACCTTTACTGTTAACAATCTACATAGAAGTATAACAACTAGCTTACTGTTTTGTTAGTACACTTACTAACACTATCTGTCTCTGAGTAGTATACTGTTAACATCTTTAGCTTTACACTTGTTTACACATGTAATATAGTCTAAAATCCAGACAGGAACAAGTAGTCCCTATTAGAAACAATTACTTAAAGTAAGCTGTTTTTGTAATACTATTTATTGAAAAACAGTTCTACAAACTCCTCTACTATTATGTTTATCCTACAAGGCTCAATTCTAATGTCTGCTCTACTCAGCCTATCTATCATTGTTACTATTCTATTGTATCTACTGTCTTCTAGTAGTAGTCTAACAAAGTCAATCATAATACTCTCAAAACACACATTTAGGACTGGAAGTAGGTGTAGTAGACTAACAGGTTTTGTAGTTGGGTTCTTGTTCTGTTAACACACATTGTATCCAGGAATGTAATTCTACTCAAGATCCTAGTACATATTAGGCTAATAGTATAAGTTATGTAGAGTAAGGTATGTTTTGTCTGTACTAAAATGTCTCAGTTCATTATGTGTAAAGTAGTACAAGGTTTTACAAACATTTCTAGTACTTAGATGTAAGGAAACTCACTGTTCCTCACAAGAGAATTCTAATCGCCCTTAGTTTACTCAACTACTGACTAGGATAACCTAGTACTTGAGTGAGGAGTCAGGGGAAAAGAATCCCCTTTACCTAGCAGTCAATACTATCTTTTATAAGAGTATACATATGTAGATACATAAGGAGGAAGTGTAACTAACTATAATGAGAATATATGCACTTGTGGGTCCTACTGTACAATGATCTGACACAATCAGCAATGTAGTAATAATAAAATACAAACCAGTAAATCAAATCCTTACACTTGCCCTCTAGTATTTAGTCCTAAATACTAAAAATCAGTAGAAAAGGCAGAAAACTTACTTAAAAGTAACAGTTAGTAACAAGTAAATAATAAAATACCTTGCCTATACATATGGGAAACATCCTTGTAATGTATTACTGCCTCTCTGAACTGATCCAAAGTCGATCCAGCATGTATTAAGACAGTAGTAGCATTCTGGACAGTGAGTAGTATGGTTCCAAACTATGTGAAACTAGATAAAACATTAATAGAATTAAACATAGTCAATATTACCATATAGTCAATTAGTAGGAAAGTTGCCTCTTGATTGTTACTATCAATACAACACTTTTTGAAGAGAATTAGTAGAGTTCCTAGGGAGATATAGTGTTTTAGTAGTTGAGTATTCTGAGACACACAGTATAGATCAATATATACAGAAATGGAAATTCCAGCAGTGTAGTAATTACAAATATTCTCTTCTCCTGCATCTTTAGGAAGCACAGAGGTAAATCCCTGATTGACAAAGCTATAACCTTCTTCCTCAATAGAATGTATTAGTGTTGTAGCTTCTAGCTAACCTTGCACATTTCTCTACTTCTGTAGAATAGTTATACAATAATAGGTAGTAGAGATGTATTCCAAAATTCCTCTACTATGTCCTTGATTTTTCTAATAGACTAGTTCCTGCAAATGTAGTGCCTTACACTTGTATTAGTAGAATGTGTCCAAATATGTACTCTTTTGTATACAATAACCAACTGTGATACAAAACTGAATATCCTGTTGAGCTCAATGTTCAAATACTAATTGTAGAGTACAACCTAGAGTGTAATATCTGTCCTTGAATGAAAATATTGTCTTGAATTCAATGAAATCATAATGTATGAGCCTAATATTACTAGATATGTGTGTATATACACAGTATCTCTGTGTACAATGAATGTCCTACTGTATTCTCATACTATTTCCTTGTGTCTCAACTCATTTGTGTCTTTGTAAGTTGATTGATTCAATTCCTGAATTGTCTGAGTATACTTTTAATGTCTCATAGTGTAATGTTCTATCACACTGTGTCTAAGTAGTGTTGTCTACTTTCCTGAATACTATAACTGTCTGTATGCTACATTGTTCCATATATGTCTTAATGAAATGTTCTGTCTGTATACACAGTAGTACTGTCTAAAGTCCTGAGTATATGCTTCCAATTCCTTGTTCATTTGGCAAATCTATGTGTAGATCAATGTGCTCTAGCACTGACTTCCTGTCTTTCTGTGTTCTTGTCCTTGTGCCAATGTATTCTTTCCTTATGTACTTATTGTGTGTCCTGTTTCCTGTAGTACTAATACTGTCTAGTCCTGTAAAGCCCTTTGCAAAATCATTTTGTAGCAATCTAAGTAAGAAAATTGTATGTTCAAACATGATTGTATGCTCAAAGAGTGTGTATACAATACAATGTGTGTACCTCTCACCCTCTCATCAAAATATGACTTCATTTTCAGTGTAAAATGTCTAGTACTGTCCTAGAACATATCTGTATTGTCTGGAAAGGTTCTCTACATGATTTTGTACTTCAAACTGACTGTAGCTACTCATTCCTAGAGTAGATTGAACTGTATTATTGTTTAATAAATGTCCTAGAGCTTCCTAATGCTCTGTTTCCTTCTGTAGCATCAAAGTATCATGCCTGAATGCTTAAATAGTCTGATTAATCATTCCTAATTCACTATCACTCTAATATTTGCTGGCTGTATATGTATTACCTTTGCTTTCCCTTGAAGTGGTGTGATAATCTGTTTGAGCAGATTGTACAGATTGTACAGGTTCTGAACCTGTTCTCTAGCTTGAAGTCACCCTCTAAACTTCTGTACTTTGTTTCATACAATGTGTATTGTTTCCTGATCTTAGTAGTGTCTTACTATCATTATGTTACATAGATTGTAATAGTTTGACATCCTGTAGATTGTAATTGTCATCCTGTAGCTTGAATACCTCAATTCTTACTATGTATCCTGAGTATATGTATGCTAGCACATCTGTTTGAGTGCCTGTAATACTCATAATATGTCTGATAGAGTGTCCTGAGTCTATTCTAATGAATCCTGACTGTCTGAAGATGTATTTCACAATGTAATACCTTATGTTCTACTGTAGATACAATATATACTATAGATTCTTGTACTTTGAGCTGGTTCTGACGTTTCTGAACAATTCTTCATTATGAACTGAATAGTTTTGTAGTATAACATCCAATTGTACCTTATAGAACATTGTTCTATGCAAATTACTTTGATTGTGCTCATTACTGACTGTTTCTTCAATCCTGAAGATGGAAATGTCTGTTCTAATGTCAACTGACATAGTTCCTTTGTAGTACTCAATACTAATCCTGTATCTCTTCCTGTACTGAATAGAATCAACTGTGTATGTATATGTCTGTGTCTTTCTATTACTGTCAATGTATCTCCATGCCTGATACTTATTCTGGAGCAGTATCATCTTATTCTCAATGTATATACACTTTGCCTTGCTCAATGTACTAATGTCTGTCTTCTAATGCATAATGTAACCTTCTAACTTAATAGAATACCTGTGTGAATCGTTTGGATTGAAATATTTCTTAGTATCCAAGAGTAGTTGTATTTTATAGTCTAGTAATGCTTGATAGATTGTCCTGCTTGTACAGTTTACTATTTGTATTACCTTGTAAACTATAATACTATCTGGCTGGTTGTATTCTGATCTTCTAACATTCTCAGGTCCTTTCCTGATATCCTAGTACACATTCCTGTTGTCTGTAAACATCCTATACTTCTTAAGAGTATTGTTTCAATTTGTGGCTCTAAGGATCAGTAGTAGTGTCTCTAAAGTGTTTATGTATACATTGCCTTACACCTATAGCATCTTAGATTCCTTGAAACAATGGTTGTATACATGTTTCCTAGTCCTTTCTATGTACTATACATATCTGTAGTCTTGTAGAATCCTTTCTACACTGTATGCCTGTACTCTTAAGTATAAAATGTTATTGTATACACTATACAATTGTCTATCTTAATGTTTAGACTTCCTACAATGTTTATTCCTGTACTGAATGCCTATAGTACAATACTTAAGTGCTGTAGTCTCATAGAGTCTTAAATATACTGAATTCACCCTTTCAAATGTGTTGTTTACATGCCTGAACTTGTGTTCCATTACAGAACTCTCTTGTTCTGTTACTGAATCCTTAGTAGTGCCTTCACAAAGTATTCAAATCAATAAAACATGTATATTACTGCTAGATATGTAAGAATCTGTGTCATAGTCTGTAATTGACTCTAATTCTATGTAGTTCTTGCTTTCCAAGTTGTCTGCTAACTTATCTAAAGTGGCATAACTAATACTGACATTACTAGATGATGAACAATCATCCTACACATTGTTCAATGTGATTGTATTATGAGTAGGACAATTCCTGGCTAAGTGGTCATCTTGTTTATAAATAAAACATAGTCCTTTTACTCTCATTTCATCCAATTTTGATTGGGAATAATGCTTGAAACTTGTAGCATATGTCCTCTAATAGTTTCCTGTCTTGCTTTCATACTAGTCATTGTTCCTTGATGGATAATACAATTGCCTGACCTTTCCTTTAGTGTTTGTGCTACTAGTATGTATAGTATCCTAACTAGAGTTGCTGTGATCTGAATTATTACTTTTACTATCCTGTAGAGTGTCTTGATTGTTTCCTGAATTATTAGAACTGTCTGTATACAAATAATCACTCTAAGAATTATTGCTACATCCTTACAGATAGAATTGATGTCTAGAATCTATATACTATTTGATTCCTATAGATTCATTTGCTTTCTCAATACTTTTAAGCCTATCCTTGAAGATTGAATAATCTATAGTGTCTGGATTCAAGCAATCTAATTGTAATTGCCTCTAGTACTTGGAATTCAATCCATACTATGCCTGTCTAGTCAAATCTTACTGAGAAATGTCTCCTAGATTTGTTGCTTTCATTTCTAGGTCATACAAATAATTCTGAATATTCCTATTACCTTGTTTCAAAGTATTGAACTCTTTCTACAGTATTTCAGTAAAGTTGGAAGGGAAACAAAAGTCCATAAGTCCTCTAAAGAACTGAGCAAGTGTCTATCTATACTTATAGTTTGTAATCTTTTGCAAATAGAAATTCATTACTTTTCCCTTAATAAAACCTAGCATTATCCCTACTTGGCTCTTAGGGAAATGATAAAGTCCTGATTGTTTCATGTACTGATTGACTTCAATAACAAACTTTGTATACTTCTGCAAGTCTGGTTCACCTGAGTATACTGTAAGAGCTATTAGTTCTACACTACACATCTGTATCTTTAATTTGAGGAGTTCTTTGTTCTGTTTCTTCCTTAAGTGTTTCTTACACTTCTTAGTAGCTTTAGTATCACTTGAATTAATGTCTAACAGTTTGAATAAAGCATTACTTTGATTATTGTCATTGGATGAAGAGGAATCTGAATTATCACTATCTAGGTCTGATTCATGGTCAAAATTTCCCTTTCTCTGTATCCTAGAGCTCTGTATTACTCTGTATGTATAACTATTCTTTACTAGGCTCTCTAAAGGTCTTACTAATGCAAATCTGCCTTTCTGAACAATATTCAGTACTTTACTATGCCTGTGTCCATTGTTTGTTCTTGAACTACTGCTTGAACTATTCTTATACTTACTGTACTTAATATGTAGCTTTGAACTGTGTAGTTTGCTACACTCTGAATTAATATTGTTCTCACTAATACCACTAGTGTTTGCCTTGCCTAGGACTGCTTTCAATTGTAAAGTATTGTTATGGGATTGTTTGTTTACTGATTTAATGTAATGTATACTCTAATGCCCTGAAAAACTTAGTATTTCTATTTAAGACCACATATATCTAGGTATTTCACTTTCTCTCTTATTCCTAGACCTGGCTAGAGTGTTGTATCTATTATAGTAGTCCTGTACATTGCTCCTGTACAATGTGTAGTTGATATCTACTATGTATGAGGTTAAACACTTGATTTTGTAAGTGTATACTTAATTTTCACTCTCTAGATTAAGTACTAATCCTTGTAGTTCCAATTTGTGTTCACTTTTACTATCCTCAAAGTACTGTTCTGTCAATACAATGTCTGTTTTGCTAGGATAGTCTGAATTGATTTCACAATTGTATTAAATGTCTGACAGTTCCAGTTTTTGTTCTGTTCCTTGTACTTTGTGTTTTCCTTTTACTTTGTACTTTCCTTTCACTTTCTACAAATGCAATAGTTTGTCTGGACTCTTGAGTGTTTCTTCTACACTCTTAGATTAATAGTTCTGATCTTTATTGTCTGTAGGTACTATAGCATGTCTAGCTTTTGTTCTGTAGCCTGCCTAAAGTATTTTACACTTTTCTGTTACTATACTATTGAGTCTGCTCTTGTTTGATGAAGGAGTTGCTTTCTCCTCTTCCTAATACATTCTATTGAACTTGTACATTCTCTTATTCAAATCCTTAATGTCTATCGAACTGTGGAATGGGCTGACATGTCCTATATCTATCTCAATTGCTCTGACTCTTATAATGTGTCTGAAGGTCTTACTTGCCTTCTGGAAATCTTGTTCCTTATCAATTCTCTGTAGTTTTAATGCCTGACTCTCCTAGCCTTTGTTACTCTTGTGTTCTGAGTCCTGGCTACTTTCTTTACTGTCTAAAAGGGTCTTAGGTGTCTCATTACTCTCTACATTACTGTTGTCAATATGTTTCCATTCTAAAGTAAGTGTACTTACTGGATACTTATCTATACTCTTACTGATACTAACTATATACACTCTGTAACTCTTGTACTAGCTTGCAAATTCCTCAATACTTACTGTTAGCTCTCTATATTGACTTAGTGAATCCTCAAACCAAATCACCTGTCCTCTATTGAGTGAATCCTCAAACTCAGTAGCCTAAAATTGATCAAGCAAATCCTCAAGCTTAATCACTTATACTTAGTGAGTTGAATCCTCAAACTTGACCTTCTGTACTTAATTGGATGAATCCTTAAATCTAATCACCTGTTTATTCTGAACTCAACTGTCTGAATCCTCAAGAACAATTACCTGAGTGTTTCTACTCTCTGTACCTTTGTTTACTATTTCTTTAAGCCTAATAGTGTGAATACTTACTAGTGTCTACTCTACATTGTGTGTCTGTCTAACTATATGTGCTGGTACAATTACATGCCTTAATTCTACATTATTAGTATGTAGTAGTTCATCAGAGTGTCTCCAGCCTTGTGTAGATAAGGACTTATTACCTAGAATAAGTTCATTAGGTTGCCTCTAGTCTACAAGGGACAAGGACTTACTTCCTAGCATGTTAGTGTTGATATCCAGACTTGGGTACTCTCTGGGAATTGTCAGTCAAGGCTCAGCAGCTACATTGTAATTAATATCTAATAGATAATCTTGTTGTCTATTACCTGTAAACTTGATGTACACCTGTTTATTCCTTTTTACTGTTACAAATGCCTAGTCCTTGACCTATCCAATCAATGTGAACCTCTAGCATATTCAGTACTAGTCTATATTAATATGTGATAATGTGTCCCAGAAGCATTCTACAGTGTTCTAAAGTATTGTGAACTTACTAAGGGCTAATCTAGTAAGTAGTCTCTGTTTCTACTCAAAAATCATAACTTTACTCACTAAAAATTTCTGATAGGTACTAGACAACAAGGGAGACCTAGGGTTGATCAGACCCTTTAGTTCCTCAGTGTCTAGCAAGAGGTTTTGGTGCTAGGTGGGTACAGTCAAAAATATGTAAGGAAACTTACTGTTCCTTACAAGAGAATTCTAATCACCCTTAGTTTACTCAACTACTAACTAGAATAACCTAGTACTTGAGTAAGGGGTTAGGGGAAAAGAATCCCCTTTACCTAGTGGTTGATACTGTCTTTTATAAGAGTATACACATGTAGATACATGAGGAGGAAGTGTAACTAACTATAATAAGAATATATATACTTGTAAGTCCTACTGTATAATGATCTGACACAATCAGTAATGTAGTAATAATAAAATACAAACCAGTAAATCAAATCCTTACATTAGAATCACTAACTAGTTGTCTAAGTATAGGAGTCTATAATCCTTCTAAGCTCCCTCTATACTTTCAAGGTTGGTACACAGTTTATAGTAGAATTTGTCTGTGTTATAACTGTTCCTAATTGTTGTAAGGAGATTAGGATCTATAGAGATCTGTATAACTGTCCCTTCTAAGGATTTATGAGTAGGACTTCTGTTTTCCAGGTTAGAGTCAAAGTCTGAGTAGTAGGAAAGTACATTTGTAACTATATTCTCCTCTCCCTTAATGTAATGTAACTTATAGTTATACTAGGAGAGATCCTCTATCTACTAGGCTTGTCTTCTAGACAGATCCTATTGTATCCAAGTATTTGAGAGTATAATAATTAGTATAAACATAGAAATGTACTCTAAGAAGGTAAACACACTATTTCTTAAGTGTATAGTGTTAATCTCAAGTACTAGTTAAGGTAGAAGAGGTCAGTTGAGTCTGTAAGGTACAAACACTGAGAGGGGTCAAGAGTGAGAAGGAATAGGTAGATCTGAGTAGAATGTATGAGTTCTAAAGGTAACAATTAACAAGACAAGAGTAGTGTAAAACAATAAAGCTACACTTTAGAACAAGACAAGACAAGACAAGACAAGGTGAGAGGGAACATTTACTAATAAGACTGTCAAACTACCTACTAAGAGTTGTAGTAGAGAGTAACTTGATTGCTAGAAAGTATGAATTACATGAGAGTATTTATAGAAATTATGAGTTCTTTGTAGCTACTAGTTCTTTGTAAACAAATCTACTACTGTCTCCTTTGTATCAACCTATCTAGGACTCTAGATCTGAGTCCTCTTTGTATTGATCAACCAACTGTCTAAAGGCTTAGAGTCTTACTTTTGTGAATTAGAACTGTAGTCTGAAACCTAACTAGTCTGAATTGAGCAACTAAGACTATTGTGTAAGTAATAAATATAATTAAAGGATTGCTAACATGAGGATGATGTGACTTTAATGTGACTGAGCCCTTCTAATCAGAATGTATTAGAATGTATGTATTATATGAGTGTGACATCTCTCAAGTGTTTTAGAATGTGACTGTCCCTAGTCACACCTGAGAGTGTAAATTTGCAAACTAGTGTACTTTATGTTTCAATCTTCTACTTCTTTTTGAGTTTGTCCTTCTTCTTCAACCATGTTGTTGTTGTAAGAAGTAAATCAGGTTTACAACTGAGTGTAGACTCTTACACAAAGGATGTAGGAGTTACTACAGTGTGTAAGGACAGTAGATTAGCTATTAGTAGTAATAGAGTAGAGGGTAGAACTAGTATGGTTGTAAGTAAGTACTTGGATGTTGTATTGTCTCTAGGTCTTCTAACAAGACACTACAGTCTGATTAGGATACACTTACTGTATTAAGTGTATAGGCCAGCTTTGTACTTACTACACTATAGTAGCTCATACTTTAACTTGAATCATAAGTGTTGTGAATTAATACAGAGTATGGTAGCTACAAGGATACTCTGATTAGTAAACCACTTTAAGAGTATGAAGATACTATAACTGTTAACAAACTAAGTGTTACTCCTCTAACAAAGTAGGTAGTAGAGGTTGTAGTTCTGAGACTGTCTAATATGGTTAGGTGTACTGTTTAGAATGCTAAGACAGGTGCTCCTATAAGTGAACCAGACATTCTACAGGGTTCTAAGCTAGAGTGTGAGTTGTTTACATACTGAGTATATAAGTAAGATCAAACACTAGATAACAAGAGGTTAGATGTACTCCTTTGTGAGTAGTAAGGAGTACTACTAGACTGTCAGAATGATGAGGAGGACAACCTAAACAGTATATAGTCCCTTCTTTACTTATTAACAATTTGACTAACTACTACTAGTTACTTAATCTAGATACAGATTACATATATTTAAGTAGGAGGTATTCTGTGTTGTACAAATCAGACTTTTACAAGACTGACTAGGTAGTAGAGGAGGTTGAAAACAGACAGGTCAAGTTACAGTTCTAGAACAGTTCTCTAGTACTAGAGTCAGTACTAGACAGTAGCCTAACACTTTTAACAAGTTAGAGGTGTAGTAACTGTGTCTGTCAGTATATAGTATATATTCAAGAGTATAGTAAAACAATTGTATACTTAGTATGTAAGAAGAGTAAGATCTGTTACTCTCTTACAAAGACTAGTAAGGTAGTAAGGGATGTAAGGTCAAGGTAGGGGAGGACAATAGTAACAAACCTGTACTCTATAGCTAGACTGTTAAGAGTGTATCTAGAGGATCTAGGTAAGTTGTTCTAAGATCAATACTAATAGCTTTTAAAGACAACATTCTTCTAGGTGAACTCTCAGAACACTTGTCAGACAACAGTAAGTTCTGAGAGAATCTAGAGCTCAAACACAAGCTTTGTGTCCTTAGAAGGTAGGTAGCTACTTATTATACAATGTTAGATACAATAATACAGAATTAGACATTCTGTTTGAAACAACTGAACCAGCATAGGTGAGACAGTTAACATAAAAGCTGTCTGTAGAAGTAGCCAAATATAATCCCTCCTCTATAGTTTTGAATAGTATTTTCTGTATGTTTATAGTAATGTATAATGTTACTAAAGTACAAGTGTAATAATTGTAAGGTAACAAGAGTGACTCAGTATTGATAGGTAAACAACAGAGGCAAGACTATATGTATACTGAAAGTAAGGCAAATTAACAAAACAAGAATAGAACAAGAACAGAACAGGAATAGAACAAAACTGAAAAAGAAACAGAACAAAAACAGAACAAAAATAGAACAAGAACAATGTAAGAACAGAACAAGAACAGAACAAAACAGAACAAAACAGAACAAAACAGAACAAAGCTCTTAATACATAACTTTGAGACTGTTGTGACTAAAGAAATGCAAAAGTGGTCTAAGGGCTGCTAGACAAAAACCTGTATATAAAAAACCTAGTAGGAAAAAACATACTATAGGAAAAACCATACAGGTTTGAAGCATAAGTCTAACTATAATCTACAATTAGTTAAAAGTAAAATTAAAGAAAAACAGAAGATAGAGCAGAACAGGATCAGAATGTTGTCTAGAATATTATAAGGGGTTAATAGAAAAAGGCAAATTCAAGAAAGTATGGAACACATAAGTCTATAGTAGTTGGCTACAATTGGCCTTTAGTCAGAGTTAGAGTCCTTAGAAGGCTTGTCTAACAGTGGTAGGTTGTTAGTGTTGTCAATTTTATTAGCTAGACCAAAGTTTTCAACAAGATGTGTGACTAGAATTAAGAGTATAGTGTAGGCAAAGTATAGAACCAAGTAGAACACTATAATGTGAAGACAGGAGACTGATCTATTAAGTTCAGCTACAATATAGGATCCTCCTTATATACAATAGACTACTATGTATGGTCTAAGATAGTGTGGCTTGGTTTTTTGTCCAAGATCCATTTGTGATTTAGAGTTGTGTATAAGAACAAGTTGACTAGGTTCAAAGTTAAAATCTTTGATCAAGTGTTTGTGTGTTTCTTCAAATTGTCAGAGTAAAGTAATCCAGTCTGTATGAATGTGTTCTGTAATAGCTTAAAGGTTGGCTGAATGTTTCTATAGTTGACATACTCAAGTTGTAATAAGTTCTGTTGTTGTCATGAGTTTGTCTGGTACTAGGGTAAGATACATTACTTCTGTAATATTGAATAGGAGAAGTGGTTCAACACTATAAACAATAAAATAAGGGGATATACTAGTTGTGTAACAGATCATAATCCAATCTGACCAAAAGACAGAATGTGTGTATTCATACTATCATAGTTCATTCCCTTTAGTAGCCTTTATAAGGGCTTCCTGTATGTCAAAGTAGTAGTATTTAATAATACTATTAGCTTGAGAGTTGTATACACTAATACAGATGTGATTAATGTAGTATTAGTTGTGAAGCCAATCTAGTATAGTAACAAACAGGGTTCTGTTGTCAGTAACAAGTTCTAGGCATACACTAAATTGACAGAGAATATCTTCAAAAATGAATTATTCAATACTTTGTCCAGTCTCAGAATAGAGTAGGTGGAACTCAGGGTAGTTAGAGAGTGTGTATTGAGTGTGAACAATGTATTAGAACCCTCCTGCTTTTAGTATGAACTTAGTGTTAATGTGTACCTTAGTAAATAATGAGACAATCTTTAGAATGCTGGGAGGAATCAGAATTTGAGTTGTCTGACAGAGTTGGCATTTATAGTAGGTACAGATGTAGTACTTAATATTAAGTCTAAGGCTAGACTACTAGAAGCAGTTGAGAAGTCTAGCCTAGACAGAGTAGACTCCTTTATGTTTAAGATTGTTATACACAGTCTTGACAAGATTCTATTATTAGTTAGGTTCTATTACAAGTTAGTAGTTACTATTCTAGGTTTTCTGCCACAGTCAGCTAGTCTTAACAAAGAAAGTAGTTATATAGTAAACAAAGGTGGTGAATTCATGATTTTCCATCCTAGACAGTTGGAGGCATGTTTCTAGGAAGGTCTTAACTTGTCTGAGACAATATTCTCTAGCATACATACAATTGGTTGTCAGAAATGTCTCAGAAGGTTTTGTTTTGTTTAGAACAGTAAACACAGAACTGTAACAGAAGGTGTAAGCTTAGTTAATCCATTCCTCAAAGTAATCTTCTTCTTTTAGGTTGGCTTCAGTACACAGATGTTGAGACAGTCTGTCAGTACAAGCAAACTGTAGAGTTAGAATGTGTTAGAACTTAAAGTCAAACAGTAGGATTCTGACAATCTATCTGTTAATTGTAGCATTTGACTGTAAGTCTGGGTTATTTATTATACTCTTAACATAGACAGTATCCATTTTCACTACTAACTTCCTTACTCTAATAAGGTGAATTTGTAAAGTACAGAGTATACAGAACAATCTGAAGAGTTTGATCTTAGCTTGAGAGTATTAGGATTGTACTTTGTTCTAGTTAATTGATCTGAATTAGTTGATTCAACAATGACTGTTAAGGTGCTCTTGTCTGAGATAGAATCCTACACTAATAATAGATGAGTCTACAGTAACAATAACCTTCATGTCTGACTTGTAGTTAATAGTATATAAGGTAGGGCAATTAATAACAGTATCTTTGAGTTTGTCTATCACTACCATGTGTTCTAAACAGAACTCAAACAGAACATTGTGCTTAGTCAAATGTGTGAGTAGTCTAGCAAGCTAAGCAAAATTTCAAATAAACATACAGAGAACACTTATAGTTCTGAGGAATCCTCTAACTTTAGAGACAGATTAACATATAGACTAGTTACAGATTTTCTGGACTTTTGAATCATCTGGCTCCCTTTCAGTGTAGGTACACTTATGGTCTAAGATGGTTGTGTATAGTCAGAATGTACACAGCTTCAGACTAGAGAACATTCTGTAGACTACTTTAACTTACTATATAATACAGTTTAGGTTGTAAGTATGTTCCTACACAAATTGTTAAATACTAGGGTTTCTGAGAACAGTTTCATACATTCTGTCTGGAAGTTTGTATCTTGTAGTTCCTCCTTTAACATAGACATTATTAGTGTAGAGTTGTACTATATTAGGAATTTTGTCCTGTAAAATAAAAGTAATATTACTATGTATAATTTGAAAAGAATTAGTATAACCTATCAGAATAATAGTAAGTTGGAACATTCTGAGTAGTGTCTGAAACATTGTAAGATTGTAAGAGTGTTCATTAAGAGAGTGTTGGTTGAAGGTAACAAAGAGATCTAGTACAGAGTAAATGGCCCTTCTAGAGAAGGATTCAACAATCTATTTAATCATTAGAGGTACAGATGAGTCTTGAATCAAAACTCAGTTGAGTTCCTAGAGGTTGTGAACCAGGTGTAGAGACTTTCTGTCTTTCTTTACTATGGTAAACTATTAGGAACAGTAAGATGAGTTTGACAGCTTATAAACTCTAGTAGCAATTTTGTCTTTAAGAATTTTCACAACTGTGTCAAGGTTTCCTTATAGAATCCAGATATTCCTTTGTACCTATAGAATATGTGGAACAGTCAGAATCAATATCAGATCAAAGTATTCTGGGTCTAGGGTGCCTTTCTCAAGCTTGTTCCAGGCAAAGGTGTCCTTATATATTAAAATCAGGTTAATTAAAAGCTAGTACTCTTCTAGCTAGAGGAAGTTACATAGATTAATGTTAAGAGCTTTCATGTGTTCTTGTATGAATTAGTGTGTTGGAACAAACAGCTTAGAGTGTAGTAGTAGTTCTAGTATGTTCTTTAACAGATTAGGATACTTCTGTTAAACAATCTGAAACTCTTCTAGGAGAGTTCTAACAACTGGTCTAACCTTCTTTACTACCTTCTTGTATACAAATATGTTTTCTCTAGGACTGTTGAGTGTGTATAGAACAAAGGGGTCTAATCCTAGGGTAGGTGACAGGATGGCTGGACAACTGAGGAGCAGATTAACTATAGTAGAGACTAGTGTATGTCTATTATAGGATAGTGTGTGTGTGTTAGGAATTGTAGCTTTAGTAGTATCAGAACTCAAATTGGAACACTGTTTGTCCTAAACACTAAGGGGCTGATTGACTAATATAGGAGTTGAGAGATTAGTAATTATTACAAATCCTTATTTGTTACATTTCTGAGGAACAGTTTGTGTTCTGGTCATAACTTGGCACTTCTGTTAACAATCTAAGGGATCTAATAGTGTTATAGATTAGTTACTGTTAATAAAGTCCTTTGTTTTACATTCTGTAATAGTAAAGAATGGTTAGCTTAGGAGTGTCTTGAATAGGGCTTGACAAACAACTTGAGCTTAAAGGGTAATGTTAACTCTAGCAATATTAATCTTTACATTCTTAACAGTACTAAGTATTAGTACTTGTCTAGAGTTAGTAGTTTTAAGTATAATTACAAGATTGGAACACAGATAGATTCTAAGACATTTCTATACATCCTTACAAATGATACAGAGTATTACTCCTTAGTCTAGAATATAGTAGATTTCTTTAGTATCTTTGAAGATAGCTTTAACTGTATATAATAGTATAGTCTATTCTGTAACCAACTCTAAACTCTATATGTACTGTAAGACTTGAGCTATAATTGTGTCTTCAGAAGTCATTAGTTTTAAGGGTTCTGTCAAGACAAGGTGTGTGGCTGTGTTTAGAACTCACCTAGTAGATGACAGTTCCTTGACTTGCTTTTGAACATTAGGTGTAATTGATAACAGCTCCTTTAGAGTAAGGCTAATACTAGAGTCTAGAATGTAAGAGACTATCTGCTAGATAATAATAGGGTCTTTAATAGGAGAGAGATTATAGTACTAATATGGTTCTAGTAGTAGTCTAGTAGCAGGCTTGTTAGTATACTTCAATCTGTCATACTTTAGAGCCTGACTTACTTTGGCAGGTTGTGTAGGCTTTAGTTCTAGCTTAGGTTCCTTGTCCTTCTTTTTCAGAACACTTAATGTTCTGTACCTTAGAACCTTTACTCTGTCAAACTTGAGCTTCTTACTAGTAACAACTTTCTTCTTTGTCTCTCTGAGTAAGACTTTGAGTCTTTCAACCTTGTATTCTGCTTCTGAGACTTCTTTAATATATGTAATTAGAACAGTAAACAATGTTTAGAATACTAGTACTAGTTTTGCAATTTTAAGAAGGGACACTATATATAGTAGTGTGTTCTATACTACATCTTAGAAGACTTGAGTGTACTTTCTAGGGTTGGTTGTGTAATACTAGTCAAAACAATCTATAAGTAGTTAGCTGTTAACATTTATTTTGGATAAATGCATCATATGTCTCAAATCACACAAACGTCTCACAAATATACACTATTGCTGAGACATGTCTTCTGAGACATACATCCGAGACATACAATATTAGATAGCATATATATTACTTCAATCTAAGGACAATGAAGCTCATTAAGAACTTACACACAGTCGACTTGTATTGACACCTATGCACTATGAGCAGAGTCCACTGAACCCCTACTAGTGTGACTTACTCTTAGTATCCTTGTGAGCAGTGTGCAAACCTATGGAAGAATATTTCCTATCAATTAGGAAACATTGTGACCTCAACACACTAACAGGTTATGAGCCTTGCACTCCCTGCTCATATCTACATTGTTACTATGCTTTTATCTTACCCTCTACAAATGTAACGCTTCGAAATCATCATCTCTGCAATTATGATTTCCCCCTTAGTAGTTATATGCATGACTATATGCACTACAATTGTCATCTTGAATGCTTCAGTGTACTATACACCATAGTACAAATGATTAGATACACTCAATCATATTATACTTGATAAGTAACATCAAACTACTTCATTTAACACTGAATCCACTTGATTCTACACGTACAATCTATTCTACTCGTCTACAAACCTTTGGTGCTCCCATCTGAGCATACCAAATGTGAATTGTCTTGTCTGGAAGACTACAATTGCTTTATACAACAAGATATGATACAATACTTGTAACCAGAATGTATTATCTATGTGGACCTAGACACACCTGTCTGAGCATCCCAAACGTGCATCAATTTATTAAACTAACAAGACATGTATTGGATACACAATACAAGACATATATTGGATACAGACAATGTATCAGATGTCTAAGACATACAGACGGATGAACTAGTTGCTTTAAATGTAATGAGTACTCAATAATACTATATCCAAACACTGAATTACTTCATCTTACACTACAGAGACACATTATATTAATAATGTCTCACATAACAAACAAACATTTGATAGTATATCAATAATATAAATGATTAATACTATAAACAAAAGAACAATGCTAGCAAAGCATAATAACAATATAAAGAAATATATTGCAAACGTATAATCAATCTAATAATGATTAGGCAAACGAATAAAACGAAAACAAGACTATAAATGCTACTAAAGCATAATAACTTGAATATAAAAACAATTTATACTATCACAAATGAACAATCACAATAAATAACATATATTTACAAAATACAAACATATCACATAGATAAACGAATATACAAACGTACAAAGTAATAATAATGCATTCGAATGTATAAAACTATTAATTGTTGAATAACACAATGTTGTATGCAAAATACAATCGAACAAACATATAATAATGTATAAAACAAGTAATAAAACATACAAAACAATGTTGCAAACAGTCTAAACATATAATAATGAACATATATACTTATACAAAGTATTACATTAAATTAAAACATAATGCTACAAACAATGAAACAATATAATGATGCATATATACATAATATCAACACAATATTAATACTATACAGGCAAATACATATCTTATACCTTGCACAATTACTATTACAATGCAAAATCAAATGAACAATAGTTACAAATACATTGTAACAATATAATATATCAATAAGATATACATGATAACAAAGTATTAAGTCAATACAATTAATACAATCAGTATAAACAATATAAACAATTAAATATTACTTAAAAACGTGACAAAATACAATAATACAGATGCAAAACAAAACAACTAATGCTACAAAACATCAGAGCCTAATATCAGATAGTCTGAAGGGCCATACAACAGAACAAACACTGCTGCCAAGTACACAAAAGACAAACGAACGTTGGAACAAAATCCAAAGAAACAAACATAAGTTTGGAACTTGATCAAACACTTTACAAATGATTAAACACAATGTGTGACAGATTTAATAGATCACTACAAACGGCAGAAAGATAGAATTCACAAAGAATAAATCTATGATCAATACTTAAAGCATATCATTAGCTATTTGAAGTTCAAACAATATCATAACAGCATATTCTTTGTTAACAGCCTTGCTTGAGCTTGTGCCTATTACAAAAGAATAAAATACATAAACAGAATGGAAACAAAACACTATAGCTCAAATACTTTTGTCATCAAACAGAAGACAAACAATACTGAGCAAATTTAATCAACACATTATAATGTATACAAATAAAACAAACAAAATTGCAAACTTATACTTGCTAAAACAACACTATACCAAATGATTAACAAACTATTCGGACGTACACATAATAATCAAACGAAATACACAAGCATACATACAATCTATTTGAGTATAAACTCAAATAACAAAGAGTACAAATGCTATAAAGAATTAATAATGAAATCAGACAAAAATAACAAATAACATCAAAGTTATTGAACAAAACACATTCATACATTAATACACAATGCTTAAACGAATGATTAAATGATGAAAACACATGAACAAATTAATTACACACACACAAAAGCCAATTGCTCAAAGCCAACCTTCTCGAATTGAAGGGGAGTAATAGCATATATTCACAAACATAAAATTCACAAAACATAAAACATAACAAATAATAGAAACATAGTGAACAATTAAATGATGCAGAAATATTGACTATGTCACTATTTAACCTTGCACATCCTACAAAACATAATTACAAAGTTATTACAACAAATAAGAAGTGAATCTGTTGAATTCAACAATGAAATACTTATGCAAGAGACATTTTCTCTGAAATCTTTAATGGTCACACCATACATGGCACCAATTGAATGTATTACAAACGAATATATTATGGAGCATATACCTAAACACAAAGAAGTACACTACATACAAAGATGTCAAGCAGAAAAGCATCTCTAGTACATAATGAACTATACAGAAATATTGAACACAACTACACTTTCCTCAAATGGAACATATAATACATTGAAAATAACGATCACACATCATGCAAAACTTACAACACTTATTCCCTAGCATGCAGGACATAATAGTAAACAAATAATCAACCAAACAAAGTAATATTTGGACAGATAATTAAGAATTAACACAATGTAGCCAAGGAATAGCACATATTCCCAAAGCAATCAATGCTAGACACACAAAGCACTCGTGTAAGTTAATTAAAAGAAGCAACAGACATAACAGCAATCAAAATGTTAATCCTTTCAAAGTAAACAAGATAATGTTGATCATAATGAACAAAATGAGCAATACACTCAAAATTAACAAAATAAATTCATATCTCATAACAAACACACACATATATTCAGTGAATAAAGCAAATATAATGATTAAAACAATATCAAACAGAATTTGACACAAAATAAGTGATAAAACAAACGAATATTACAATATATGATGAAAAATAGAACTGTGAAGCACACTACTTCATCTATCTACAAAATAAAAGCAACAAACGTGTATTATAACTGTGCAGAGCAATATATTAATTGAATAAACATTACACAATGATAATAAAACATTATCACAATGATAAAACAATACAAACATACAAATAACATTATAGTTTGTAAAAGTTGAAGGACACATTAAATGATAATGAACACAATGCACACATATAACAATATAAAATATATCTATTGCAAAACAGCAAAACGATACAAACGTACCATATGTTTAAAACATAAATAATGTGTCTAAACAGACTTACAAACGGTCAGATGATAAAACAATACAAATAACAGAAGAATAAAACCTCAATCAACCTTGATATGAAGCACTCTGACATATCATAAATGATATTACAAATTGCAAACAATACAATGCTTCAATATAAAGGCATAGAACTACTATTAAATGCTTAAAAAGTATGAATACGAAACGAACACAAACAAAGATGATACATGATGAATAGAGGACATTATAATAACATTAACAGCACATTTTACAGGTATGATTCAACAGTTTCATTGCAAAAGTAAAAGTGGAAAAACTACTAGTAACACAATTCAAATGTGCAAAAATACAAATTAACAATGAACAAATTAATAACACACACATTGTTATTAAATATAGTATTAACTATACAAACAAAACAATACAAACGAATTACAATGATAATTACACTTCAAGTGTAAGAATACAAAACAAACTACATGTATAATAATACAAATACAAACAGAGCAAATAACAGAACAACTGTAGAACAATGCAGTATGATAAAATAAACATACTATAATACAAAACAAACAATATGACATGAAAAACGAACGAAACAAAGTTATATCATATCATATTATATTGCAAACAAGAAAAATACTATCATACAAATGATAAAACATTATAGTGACAACTATAATAGTAATAATAATAAAACTACAAACGAACGAATGCTAAAGAGATCCTGCAACTCTCTTGGCAATAAAAATTGAATTAACAATCGATTTATTACATTGAACGTTATAATAATACATTGGACGAATGCAACACTTACAGTAGACTTAATATACGAAGCAAACAAAACATTTACATTACAGATGTAAATGATATTAATAAAAACAACAGACAAACACATATCAAACATTATATTAGTCTGATCAACTAGTATAAGTTTGAAGGGGAGTGTTAACATTTATTTTGGATAAATGTGTCATATGTCTCAAATCACACAAACGTCTCACAAATATACACTATTGCTGAGACATGTCTTCTGAGACATACATCTGAGACATACAATATTAGATAGCATATATATTACTTCAATCTAAGGACAATGAAGCTCATTAAGAACTTATGCACAGTTGACTCATATTGACACTTACACACTATGAGTGGAGTCTACTGAACCCCTACTAGTGTGACTTACTCTTAGTATCCTTGTGAGTGGCACACAAACCTACAGAAGAATATTTCCTATTGATTAGGAAACATTGCAACCTCAACACACTAACATTAGCCTTAGATTGTTAATAGAACAAACAATCTGTTAGAGAGAACAACCTTTCTGAATATGTTTTAGATACACTTTCTATTACAAATGAACTTATTAACCTTCAGACACAAGCAAATAAAGTGTCTGTCTTCTCTGTAGAAGGAGCAGTTTGTGTTGTAGAACAGTCTTATAGAGTAAGTAGATTGTGTGGATTGTACAGATTATATACTTGTGTTTCCTACAAACAGGGAACTAGTCTTATATTCAAACAAGTCTAACTTGCTTTAGAATGAGTAGAGTAAATTAAGAATGGTAGCCATGTTTGTATCTTCTTTCTTTATCAGAACTGTTCTAGAACTTGTTGTTCTAGACACATTAGCTTTCTTTCCTAAGTATTACAAAGCTATACCTTCCTACATAAGCTTGACAGTCTTAACAACTTTAGTGTATGTGTATACTATACAACTGTTATAGTTAGGGTTGTAGGCTAGCAAATAGAGAGTTAGCTGATCTTTAAAGGCACCTGTAATACTATTAAGGAATGCTTTGTTCTAGTCTTCTTTCATAATTTCTTTCTTTGAGACTAGAAAGCTTACTATCTTCTAGAATTTGTACTAGTACTCTATAAACTCCTCTTAGTTCTGAATTCTAGTAACAGTCTATTGTTAAACTAGGATATAAAGATCATTCTTTACATAGTAGTAATCACAGTTGAGGGACAGATATAATCTGAGAATTACTACTCAAGCAGCTTACTAATCTAAGGTACTGTCTGTAGCTTTAGGAATTAAGGCTCAGATCTTAAAATTAGATTAGTTAGTATAATATTTTACTCTCTAAATAAGCTGTTGATTAGAAAGTTGGAACTCATCTCTAATCATTTTTACTTCTTTAAGGAACTATACATTAGTTCTATCATAATAGAGAGTATTACAGCTTGTTTAGTGTAGGGGCAGGCTGGTCTGTTCTCAGATTGTAACTAGTAGAGTATTTAGAATGTTAGTTGTAACTAGTAGAGTATTCAGAATGTTAGTTGAGACTGGCTGGCCACTCAGAGTACTAGTTGTAGTAAGTAAGCTGCTTGGATTATTCTGTAAGCTTATCTGTTAAGACTAGAAACTTATTAGATTGTTCTGTATACTCAGAACAGTCAGAACAATCAGAAGTAGTAGAAATGCTAGAGTAATTGTGTAGTCCTCTTCTTGAACAGATAGAACAGGAGACACAGAACAAGTAGAGTTGTGTGTAGAGGTTAATAGAAACAAACTAGGGAACAAACTATAAACCATAAATAGTAAAGCTGAGCTAGATTACTTAAGAGGTTGTATAGAAACCCCTTTAGAAACAGGACTGAGTGTGTAGAATACATGTTGTAAGAGGTTATAGTCAACCAAATCTAATTTGGGTCCAGAATCTGATTCTTCTGTGATTGAGTTAGTGTACTCTTAGTAGTACTACTACCTGTTAACTACTTGGCCTACTTAAGACACCTTAAGAAACCCCTCTTATAGTAGGCTCTAAAATGTCAATCTTAAGTACTAGTTAAGGTAGAAGAGGTCAGTTGAGTCTGTAAGGTACAGACACTAAGAGTGGTCAAGAGTGAGAAGGAATAAGTAGATTTAAGCAGAATGTACAAGTTCTGAAGGTGACAATTAATAAGATGAGAGTAGTGTAGAACAACAAAGCTGTACTTTAGAATGAGGCAATACAAGACAAGACAAGGTAAGAGGGAATGTTTACTAATGAGACTGTCAAACTACCTACTTAGAGTTGTAGTAGAGAGTAACTTGATTGCTAGAAAGTACAAATTACATGAGAGTATTTATAGAAATTATGAGTCCTTTATAGCTACTAGTCTTTTGTAAACAAATCTACTACTATCTCCTTTGTATCAACCTATCTAGGACTCCAGATCCAAGTCCCCTTTGTATTGATTGACTAACTGTCTAAAGACTTAGAGTCTTACCTTTGTGAATCAGAACTATAGTCTAGAACCTAACTAGTCTGAATTGAGCAACTAAGACTATTGTGTAAGTAATAATAATGTAATTGAAGGATTGCTAACATGAGAATGATACAACTTTAATGTGACTAAGCCCTTCTGATCAGAACATATTAGAATGTATGTATTGTATGAGTATGACAATAGACAATTGTAAAGAGTTCCTACTTGTATGCTAGATAGTTGTACTGTGTACTATTATATAACTTAGACTCAAATGTTACAGGTCTTACAGTTTTCTATAAGGATCTAACACTAAGAACTGCTCTAGTCCTAGAGTCACTTACATTTGTAGTTATATAGATTTGCTCACTCAAGTTATAGTCTATAGTAGTAAGGCACTCCCTACTAGTAACAATTGACTTAATAACTTTAAAGGCCTACTAATGTTCTAGTTTCTATTCCAGAAAAACCTTGTTACAATCCTTACTTGTAAACAGGGAAAGAACTACTGTGTACTCTACTAAGTATAGAAGGTATACTACAATATAGTATAACAGTCTGAGGAACTTACAGATATTCTTTACTCTCTAAGACTGTAGCTATTATAGAATGTGCTTAACCTTGTCTAAGTCTGCTTCTGTCCCCTTTATAGTAATCAGGTGTCTAAGGAACTTAACCTTTGTATAGAATAGTTTAGTCTTCTTCTGTAAACAGATGAGCCCTTTGTTACAGAGTGCTTGTATAACCTTTCTAATATTCCTAATATGTTCCACCTTAGACTCTAACCAGATAATAATGTTATCCAAGTAAATATAACAAATTTTCCTAATAAGATACTCTAGTACCTTTGTAACCTACTGTTATTGTGTAGCTAGTACATTATATAACTCTATTAGTATAACTGTCTATTCATACAACCTAAACAGAGTACTAATTATAGTAAGCAGAATATGTTCCAGGTTTATACATGTTTGAAAGAACACATTAGTTATGTCAATCTTAACATATATGTGTTCTTAGATAGTGTCATTCATAATCTTATTAATGTAGAGAAGTAGGGTACAATTGTAGATTGTGTTACTATTTAGTACCTAATAATTGTATACCATTTGTAAGAGGTCTACAGGATCTGCCTTCAGGATGAGGAACACAGGTGATGTATATAGGCTTTCTAACCTGTACAAACAACCTGTATAAGTATACTAATTAATGAGTGTGTGTTAAGCCTCCTAGTATTTTTGTAGACAAGTATAAGATTGTGTAGCTACTACCTTAGAAGGATCCTTAAACTGTATTTTATGAGTAATACTTTTAGGAAGCTCTGTAACTAGTAGTATAGTGTCTAGGAAGTAGTCCTAATATTATTACTTTAGTTCCCTATCTAATGTCTTAAATCTTTCTAACTCAGCTAGAGTTTCTATACACTCTTAGACAACTACAGTTAAAGTTAGTATAGACTCTAGGGTTCTACAAGTTGGCTGTAGGGTACAAACCAGTTTTACAATTTCCACTTTCATTAGATCATAGTTAGAATCCTTTAGAATAACTGTCTAGCTTTCTATGTTAATAATAATCTAATTCTTCTAGAGAAAGAGTATACTAAGAATCATTTCATTGTACAAGTTATTAACTATATAAGCTTTTACAACCTTTGACATTCATTTCTAATCTACTAACTACACCTGTAGCTTTACTTACTCTATAATCTGTTTCTCTGACTCTTTTACTGATTTGATTGTTAGAGTTATAATAATGTGTTTCTTAAGTAGGAATTACTTAAAACACATTCAGGACACTAGTTTCTTATTAATCAGAACTGTAGAACAACTAGAGTCAATCATAAGTTGAATCTGAATCAGAGTAGAACTATCTTCTGTAAGGATACAGTAGTTTAGAAATAGGAGAGAGTCAGAAATCTGAACATACTCAGATTCATCTCTACTTATAGGTTCTAGTACTATAGACTACTTTGTTTGTATAAGAGTAGTAGACTTCTGCTTCAGACATAAGGACTCAATATACACTTCTGTAATAAAGACTATGTCTTCTAGTTTAGGTGGACCTGTTAGACAACTGTCTCCTCTATGATTTACAAAGGGTTTATAGTATTAGAAACATTCATAGTTCTTTATTAGAAGCTAGCACTCTGTATAGAATAAGCTAATATACTTTACAGTACTTTCTGAGGTAGTCTTTAGACTGACTGTTATAAGGATAACCTTTCCTATATACTACTTCTCCTGATCCTTCTTCCAGGCCTGTTCTACTGTAAGTATTACTTTTATACTGTTGTAAACCTTTATATAGTCTACTTCTAACTATTCTACTAATTTATACACATGTTCTAACTACTTACAAAGTCTAGCACAATCTGTTACTTCTTTTCCTAGGACTGGTTCTAGAGTTAGGAGGTGATCTGTAGGATCAGGGATCTAGCTATTTACTAAGGTTATTATATACAACCTTTCTGTATATGTTACAAACTACTTAGAATGTGTTAGGACCAAATTTACAAGTGTAAAGTAAAGCTTGAACTAGAGGTCTAAGTGTAAGTTAGCTTTAAGAAGTTTGTAAAGTCTATTAGAATTAAGGTACTAATCTTCTAAAAGACTAAAGTTGATTCTAGTAACTTATAGCTACTATTCTTAGAAGTTGTAACTATCTTACTATATTACTATGTAAGGAAACTCACTGTTCCTCACAAGAGAATTCTAATCACTCTTAGTTCACTCAACTACTGACTAGGATAACCTAGTACTTGAGTGAGGGGTTAGGGGAAAAGAATCCTCTTTACTCAGTAGTCAATACTGTCTTTTATAAGGGTATACATGTGTAGATACATAAGGAGAAAGTGTAACTAACTACAATGAGAATATATGTACTTGTAGGTCCTACTGTACAATGATCTGATACAATCAGCAATGTAGTAATAGTAAAATATGAACCAGTAAATCAAATCCTTACACTTGCCCTCTAGCATTTAGTCTTAAATGCTAAAAATCAGTAGAAAAGGTAGAAAACTTACTTAAAAGTAACAGTTAGTAACAAGTAAATAATAAAATACCTTGCCCATACATATGGGAAACATCCTTGTAATGTATTACTGCCTCTCTGAAGTGATCCAAAGTTGATCTGGTGAGTATTAAGACAGTAGTAGTGTTCTAGACAGTAGGTAGTATGGTTCTAAACTATGTAAAGCTAGATAAAACATCTATAAAATTAAACATGGTCATTATTACTGTATAGTCAATTAGTAGGAAAGTTTCCTCTTGATTGTTACTATTGATACAACACTTTTCAAAGGGAATCAGTAGAGTTCCTAGGGAGATATAGTGTTTTGACTCTTGAGTATTCTGAAATGTACAGTATAGATTAATATGTACAGAAGTGGAAATTCTGGTAGTACAGTAATTACAAATATTCTCTTCTCCTGCATCTTCAGGAAGTGTAGAGGTAAATCCCTGATCAACAAAGCTATAGCCTTCTTCCTTAATAGAATGTATTAGTATTACAGCTTCTAGCTGACCTTGCATGTTTCTCTACTCCTGTAGAATAGTTATACAATGATAGGTAGTAGAGATGTATTCCAAAATTCCTCTACTATGTCCTTGATTTTTCTAATAGACTAGTTCCTGCAAATGTAATACCTTGTACTTGTATTAGTAGAATATCTCTAAGTGTGTACTCTTTTGTGTACAATAACCAACTGTGATGCAAAACTGGATATCCTGTTAAGCTCAATGTCCAAATACTACTAGATATGTGTGTATATACATAGTATCTCTGTGTATAATGAATGTCCTACTGTATTCTCATACTGTTTCCTTGTGTCTTGACTCATTTGTGTCTTTGTAAGTTGACTGATTTGATTCCTGAATTATCTGAGTATACTTTCAATGTCTCATAGTGTGATGTTCTATTACAATGTGTCCAAGTAGTGTTCTCTACTTTCCTGAGTACTGTAACTGTCTGTATACTGTGTTATTCCATGTATGTCTTAATGAAAAGTCCTGTCTGTATGCACAGTAGTACTGTCTGAAGTCCTGAGTGTATGCTACTAATTCTCTGTTCATTTAGCAAATCCATGTGTGGATTAATACATTCTAGTATTAACTTCCTGTCTTTCTGTGTACTTGTCCTTGTACTAATGTATTCTTTCCTTGTGTACCTATCATGTGTCCTGTTTCCTGTAGTACTGATACTGTCTGGTCCTGTAAAGTCCTTTGCAAAATCGTTCTGTAGCAATCCAAGTAAGAAAATTGTATGTTCAAACATGATTGTATGCTCAAAGAGTGTGTATGTAATGTAATATGTGTGCCTCTTGCCCTCTTGTTGAAATATGACTTTATTTTCAGTGTAAAACATCTGGTACTGTCCTAGAACATATCTGTAGTGTCTGGAGAGGTCTTCTGTATGATTTTGTACTTCAAACTGATTGTAACTACTTATTCCTAGAGTAGATTAAACTGTATCATTGTTTAATAGATGTTCTTGAGCTTCCTAATACTCTATTTCTCTCTAGAGTGTTGAAATATCATTCCTGAATGCTTGAATAGTCTGATCAATCATTCCTAATTCACTATTGCTCTGATGTTTGCTGACTGTATGTATATTGCCTTTACTTTCTTTTAACAAGTATAGTGGGAGTGCCCCAAGTACTCTCTCCTATTGA
>NW_006760391.1:3930666-3938858 GCF_000271605.1 Fomitiporia mediterranea MF3/22 | reverse complement strand
AGTCTTTGCTCTTGTGTAGAGCATTGTATGACAGGTTCTTTATCTTTATTATTGTTATTAGGAAGAGTTTCATTGTTGTTTGATGTATCATTGTTATGATTATTCTCCCCTTCAATCCTAGACATTGGTTTGTCTATGAATTGTACGTTACACTCGACAGTAATTTTATTATCATGGCACACTAAGTGACCTTTACTGTTGTTATCATAACCTAGCCATCGTGTGTGTTGGCCTCTAGGTTGTAGTTTATGTGTTCGTTCGTTCTGTATGATACAATATGTGCTGAATTCTTGTATATTATCTATTTGATAATGTTTGTTATACTGTTTGTAATATAGTGTTGTGAAATTAATAGCAGCTCTCAGCATTCTGTTATGAATAAACGTTTGATATTGTACTGTATATACCCAGAATTTCATAGGTAATTTTGCTGATAACAGACACATACGTACACTGTTAAAGATAGTCTTATGCATACGTTCCACAACTCTGTTCTGCTGTAGTGTATTGTGTACTGTTAATCTATGTATTGTTCCTTGACTTTCAATATACATAGTGAAGTCTTTACTTAGGAACACTGTATTGTTATCACTTTGGAGAGTTTTTACTCTTATACTGTACTGTGTAAAGAGTTTCATTGTATGCTTTACATATTCAGTGAAAGCATTGCTTTTATGCCACATAGGTAGCATAGTTACCCATTGTGTAGCATCATCTACAATGGTAAAAAGATATTCATACTTACTGTAAGCTTGTACTGGGGCAGGTCCCCATATATCAATATGGAGATGATCTCTATAGGATTGTACAAGAGATATTGTTTGTATTTTTGGTATTTCATTGTGTTGTATGTTTGCTTTGATACAATCTGTACACTGTGCATTTTTATTGTCTGTTATCCTTTGACTTATAATCTCAGGATACTCTTGTATGAGTTTGTGCAAGTAATCAAAATTAACATGACCCATTTGTCAATGTAAATCAACAATAGTGATTGTGTTGATAGATCGTTTATTATAATGAGAAACTATCATATACAAGTTATTTTGTACATGTATTTCACCAATCTTTGTATGAGCAGGAGAATAAATAATACATTCATTGTTTGTTTTTGTTAAAACATATCCTGCTTTGTATAATAGTGCTTCACTAACAAGTGTGAAGTTCAGATTGGGATGATAGTATACGTTTTGTAGTGAAATTGTATTCACCTTTGTATGCTCATTAGCTTTGTTTCATAGTTTTATGTTAAATGTCATCACTCTACTTTTGCTAAGTGAGAATGACAATTTATTTGCAATTGTAACGTTTATTAGGGTTGAGTTCCAAACGTTTGTAAGACAGAACAAGTATGGAGTAGTGTGTACATTTGCACCAGAGTCCAATATATCAATACAATGTATTAGTTCAGTATCATTGTAATGTATTACATTAATACATACGTTTGGATCATAACTGAACTCCTCAATGACTTCTTTTGTATTGTCAAATGAGTTCATGAAGTTGTCTACTTGTATGACACCATCCTCTTGTACTTCGAATGCTGAAAATACATCAGATTCAGCAGATAGAGCAGATTGAACAGGTAAGCTGCTGGAACTTGATGCTGAGGCTTCTACAATTACAGACTCTAGCATCAGTGTTTCATTAATGTTTTCAATGAATGCTGTTTTGTTATTGTCTCCAATGAATACTACTGCATTAAGTGCAGGTTGAGACAGTATAGTAGTAGTAGTAGAAGCAGTAGCTGTTTGCCTATACTTTTTCTTTCGAGCTTCTGTTGTTTTGCTTGTTGGAGGATTTTGGCAGTCTTTTGACATATGCCTGTACTTGTTGCAGTTGTAGCATTTAACTTTATTGTAAGGCTTTGTTTTGCCTTTAGCTACACTTTTGCCTTTTGTTTGTAGGCTGTCTCGTTCAGTATCTTGTTTTGTTTGAGAGTACTGAGAATGATACTCAGTATATATGTTTTGTAATTTGTGTATCAGCTTAGCTGGTGTCAGAACGTCTTTCTGAGCTGCTGTAACTGTTGGTAGTTGATTATAATGGGTAATCTACCTGTCTAGCATTGTTGCTACCCATCTATACTCACAAGGAGTAGTAAGATTAATTACTGAGATGTATGTATTGTTATTGGGGGCTTTATTATGTGCAGACAACTGCCCATAGATTTGTTTGATGTTGTCTAACGTCTTATCAAACTGTGATACATGCCCTTTTACTGTAAACAACATGGATATGTCTACAGCATGTGTCATTGTTGTTTGAACATTGTATTGTTCAGAAAGCACCTTCATGAGACTTCTAACACTTGTATGTATTGTGAAGTTTGTATAAATTGTATCAGTTATTGTTTTCGTTATACAATGATACAAAACATTGCCTGTATGTATGCCAGCATCATCAGAGGAAGGGGGATCATGCTCTAGATGGTCTAAGAGCATCATGGCAGCAAGTGCACTGTGTATGTACAAGTGCCATATCTTGTATCCCTTCACACCAGCCAACTTTTCTGTTCCCTCAAAGAACTTTGTAATGTTGGAGTCCTTCATTGTAGCATTAACAAAGGTATACATTGTAGACAACATTGTAATGAGTTTGGGGGGAGAGGGAGGTCTTAGGCTTGGTGGTCTGGCAGGAGGCAAAGGCATTCTGCAAGAGTGAGTGTGTGGGGGCATTCAATGGGCACCAAGGCTCATAACCTTTTAACAAGTGTAGTGGGAGTGCCCTAAGTACTCTCTCCTATTGAGACATCAAGCAAGTATCTACCTTATATACTACATAGTGAAGTCTGATAATCCAAGACATTCCAAGAGCAGTAATTCTACATAAGGCAATTAGGGATTTCCTAATCCAGAGCACAATCTAATACTTTCCCTTGAAGCAGTATGATAATCTGTTTGAGCAGATTGAGCAGATTGAGCAGATTGTCCAGGTTCTGAACCTGTTCTCTGGCTTGAAGTTGCCCTCTGAACTTCTGTACTTTGTTCTATACAATACATATTGTTTCCTGATCTCAGTAGTGTCTTACTATTATTGTAGTACATAGATTGTAACTGTTTTACATCCTGTAGATTGTAATTGTCATCCTATAGCTTAACTATTACAATCCTTACTATGTATCCTGAGTATATGCATACTAGTACATCCATTTGAGTGCCTGTAATGCTCATACTATGTCTAATAAAGTATCCTGAGTCTATTCTAATGAATCCTGACTGTCTGAAGGTGTATTTTACAATGTAATACCTTATGTTCTCCTGAAACTGTGTTCTGTACAATATATCCTTATAGTCTGAGCTGGTCTCAATGTTTCTGAACAATTCTTTGTTATGAACTGAATAGTTTTGTAGCATAACATCTAATTGTACCTTATAGAACAATGTACTATATGAATTACTTCAATTGTACTCTTTACTGACTGTTTCTTCAATCCTGAAGATGGAAATGTCTGTTCTAATGTTGTAGAATCAATATACCTGAATGTCTGAACATTCTCCTAGTCCTGAAATTGTCTGAAGCAGTTCTTTGCTTTCAAATACCTTCCTGTACTGAATAGAATCAACTGTGTATGTGTATGTCTGTGTCTTTCTATTACTGTCAATGTATCTCCATGCTTGATACTTATTCTAGAGTAGTATCATCTTATCCTTAATGTATATGTACTTTGCCTTGCTCAATGTACTGATTTCTGTCTTCTAATGTGTAATGTAGCCTTCTAACTTAATAGAATACCTGTGTGAATTGTTTAGATTGAAATATTTCTCAGTATCCAAGAGTAGTTGTAGTTTATAATCTAGTAATGCTTGATAGATTGTCCTACTTATACAGTTTACTATTTGCATTACCTTGTAAACCATAATACTATCTGGCTGGTTATATTCTGATTGTCTAACATTCTCAGGTCCTTTCCTAATGTTCTAGTATACATTCCTGTTGTCTGTAAACATCCTGTATTTCTTAAGAGTGTTGTTTCAATTTGTGGCTCTAAGAATTGGTAGTAGTGTCTCTGAAGTGTTCATATATGTGTTGCCTTGTGCCTGTAGTGTCTTAGATTCCTTGAAACAATAGTTGTATGTGTGTTTCCTAGTCCTTTCCATGTGCCATACATATCTGTAGTCTTGTAGAATCCTTTCTACACTGTATACCTGTACTTTTAAGCATAAAATGTTATTGTATACTTTATACAGTTGTCTGTACCTTAATGTAGCTATCTAGTACTGTTTCATCTAGTTCTGCTTGTTTACTATACTATTCCTTAGTTCTGTAGTCTTATAGAGTCTCAAATATACTGAATTTACTCTTTCAAATGTGTTGTTCACATGCCTGAACTTGTGTTCTGTTACTGAATCCTTAGTAGTGCCTTCACAAAGTATCCAAATCAATAAAACATGTATATTGCTGCTAGATATGTAAGAATCTGTGTTATAGTCTGTAATTGACTCTAATTCTATGTAGTTCTTACTGTCCAAGTTGTCTGCTAACTTATCTAAAGTAGTGTAACTGATACTGACATTACTAGATGATGAACAATCATCCTACACATTGTTCAATGTAATTGTATTGTGAGTAGAACAATTCCTGGCTAAGTGGTCATCTTGTTCACAAATAAAACATAGTTCTTTTACTCTCATTTTGTCTAATTTCAATTGGGAATAATGTTTGAAACCTGTAGTATACATTCTCTGATGGTTTCCTGTCTTGCTTTCATGCTAGTCATTGTTCCTCAATGGATAATACAATTGCCTTGCCTTTCCTTTGGTGTTTGTGCTACTTGTATGTGTAGTATCCTAACTAGAGTCACTATAATCTGAATCATTACTTTCACTATCCTGTAGAGTGCCTTGATTGTTTCCTAAATTATCAGAACTGTCTGTATACAGATAATCACTCTGAGAATCATTACTGTGTCCTTACAGATGGAATTGTTGTCTAGAATCTATGTGCTATTTGATTCCTATGGATTTATTTGCTTTCTTAATGCTTTCAAGCCTATCCTTGAAGGTTGAGTAATCTACTGTGTCTGGATTCAAGCAATCTAATCATAATTGCCTCTAGTACTTGGAATTCAATCTATACCATGCCTGTCTAGTCAAATCTTGCTGAGAAATGTCTCCTAGATTTGTTGCTTTCATTTCTAGGTCATACAAATAATCCTGAACATTCTTATTACTTTGTTTCAAAGTGTTGAACTCTTTCTGCAGTTTTTCAGTGAAGTTAGAAGGGAAACAAAAGTCCATTAGTCCTCTAAAGAATTGAGCAAGTGTCCATCTATACTCATAGTTTGTAATCTTTTGCAAATAGAAATTCATTACTGTAAGGATTTGATTTACTGGTTTGTATTTTATTACTACTACATTACTGATTGTGTCAGATCATTGTACAGTAGGACCCACAAGCACATATATTCTCATTGTAGTTAGTTACACTTCCTCCTTATGTATCTACATGTGTACTACCCTTTATAAAGACAGTATTAATCACTAGGTAAAGGGGATTCTTTTCCCCTGACCCCTTACTTGAGTACTAGGTTATCCCAGTCAGTAGTCAAGTGAACTAAGGGCAATTAGAATTCTCTTGTGAGGAACAGTGAGTTTCCTTACATATTTTTGACTGTACCCACCTAGCACTGAAACCTCTTGCTGGATGCTGAGGAACTGAAGGGTCTGATCAACCCTAGGTCTCCCTTGTTGTCTAGTACTCATCAAGAATTTTTTGTGAGTAAAGTTATGATTTTTAAGTAGAAACAGAGACTACTTACTAGATTGGCCCCTAGTAGGTTCACAATGCTTCAGAACACTGTGGAATGCTTCTAGAATACATTATCACATATTAATATAGACTAGTGCTAGATACACTGGAGGTTTGCATTGATTGGATGGGTTGAGGACTAGGCATCTGTGAAGGCAAAAAGGAACAAACAGGTGTGTATTGAGTTTACAGACAATGGACAACAAGATTACCTATTGGATATTGATTACAATGTGGCTGCCAAGCCTTAACAGACAATTCCCAGAGGGTACCCAAGTCCAGATATCAATACTAACATGCTAGGATATAAGTCCTTGTCTCTTGTAGGCTAGAGGCAACCTGATGAACCTATACTAGGTGATAAGTCCTTGTCTGCACCAGGCTGGAGGCACCCTAATGAACTACTACATACTAATAATGTAGAATTAAGGCATACAACTGTACCAGCACATATAGTTAGACAAACACACACTGTAGAGCAGACACTAGCAAGTATTCACACTACTAGGCTCAAAGAAATAACAAACAAAGGTACAGAGAGTAGAAACACTCAGGCAATTGTTCTTGAGGATTCAGACAGTCAAGTTCAGGATGAACAGGCGATTGGATTCAAGGATTCATTCAATTGAGTACAGAAGGTCAAGTTTGAGGAGTCAACTTACTAAGTATAAGCAATTGAGCTTGAGGATTTGCTCAATCAATTTCAGGCTACCAAGTTTGAGGATTCACTTGATAGAGGACAGGCAATTTGGTTTGAGGATTCACCAAGTTGATATAGAGAGCTAACAGCAAGCATTAAGGAATTTGCAAGCTAGTACAAGAGTTACAGAGTGTATATAGTTAGTATTAGTGAGAGTGTGGATGAGTATCCAGTGAGTACACTTACTTCAGAATGGAAACACATTGACAACAGTAATGTAGAGGGTAATGAGACACCTAAGACCCTTTTAGGCAACAAAGAAAGCAGCCAGGACTCAAAGAACAAGAGTAACAGACAAGGCTAGGAGAGCCAGGCATCAAAACTACAGAGAATTGATGAGGAACAAGATTTCCAGAAGGCAAGTAAGACCTTCAGACACATTGCAAGAGCCAGAGCAATTGAGATAGACATAGGACATGTCAGCCCATTCTACAGTTCAATAGACATTGAAGATTTGAATAAGAGAATGTACAAGTTTGATAGAATGTATCAGGAAGAGGAGAAAGTAACTCCTTTATCAAACAAGAGTAGACTCAATAGTATAGCAACAGAAAAGTGTGAAACACTTCAGGCAGGCTACAGAACGAAAGCCAGACATGCCACCATACCTACAGACAGTAGAGATCAGAACTATTGATCTAAGAGTGTAGAAGAAACACTCAAGAGTCCAGACAAACTATTACATTTGCAGAAAGCAAAAGGAAAGTGCAAAGTGAAAGGAATACACAAAGCACAAGGAACAGAACGAAAACCAGAACTGCCAGGCATTTAATACAATTGTGAAATCAATTCAGACTATCCTAGTGAAACAGACATTGCATTTACAGAACAGTACTTTGAGGATAGCAAAAGTGAATGCAAATTGGAACTACAAGGATCAGTACTTGATCCAGAGAGTGAAAACCAAGCATACACCCACAAAATCGAGTGTTTAACCTTATACATGGCAGATATTGACTATGTATTGCACAGGAGCAATGTACAGGAGTACTACAACAGATACAACACCCTAGCCAGGTCCAGGAATAAGAGAGAAAGTAAAATACCTGGATATATGTGGTCTCAAATGGAAACATTAAGTTTTTCAGTACATCAGAGTATCCCTTGCAAAAATAAAAGGAACAAACAATCCCATAGCAATACTTCACAATTGAAAGCAGTCCCAGGCAAGACAAACACTAGTGGTATTAGTGAGAACAATATCAATTCAGAGTGTAGTAAACTATACAGTTCAAAGCCACATATTGAGCACAGTAAGTATAAGAATAGCTCAAGCAGTAGTTCAAGAATGAACAATGGACACAGGCATAGCAAAGTACTGAATAATGTTCAGAAAGGTAGATTCGCATTAGTAAGACCTTCAGAGAGCCTAGCAAAGAATAGCTATACATACAGAGTAATACAGAGCTCTAGGATACAGAGAAAGGGAAATCTTGACCTAGGATCAGACCCAGACAGTAATAATTCAGATTCCTCTTTATCCAATGACAATAATCGAAGTAATGCTTTATTCGAACTGTCAGACATTGATTCAAGTGATACTGAAGCTACTAAGAAGCACAAGAAACGCTTGAGGAAGAAACAGAACAAAGAACTCCTCAAATTGAAGATACAGATGTACAGTGTAGAACTAATAGCTCCTACAGCATACTCAGGTGAACCAGACTTGCAGAAGTATACAAAGTTTGTTATTGAAGTTAATCAGTACATGAAACAATCAGGACTTCATCATCCCTAAGAG
>NW_006760391.1:3922197-3927393 GCF_000271605.1 Fomitiporia mediterranea MF3/22 | reverse complement strand
CAATTACTACACTGCCAGAATTTCCATTTCTGTACATATTGATCTACACTGTGTGTCTCAGAATACTCAAGAGCTGAAACACTATATCTCCCCAGGAACTCCACCGATTCTCTTCAAAAAGTGTTGTATTGATAGTAACAATCAAGAGGCAACTTTTCTACTAATTGACTATACAGTAATATTGACTATGTTTAATTCTATTAACGTTTTATCTAGTTTCACATAGTTCAGAACCATGCTACTCACTATCCAGAATGCCACCACTATCTCAATATGTACCAGATCAACTTCAGATCAGTTCAGAGAGACAGTAATACATTACAAGGATGTTTCCTATACACATAAGCAAGGTATTTTTTTATTTACTTGTTACTAATTGTTACTTTAAGTAAGTTCCCCACCTTTTCTACTAATTTTTAGCATTTAGGACTAAATGCTAGAGGGCAAGTGTAAGGATTTGATTTACTAGTTTGTATTTTATTACTACTACATTGCTGATTGTGTCAGATCATTGTACAGTAGGACCCACAAGCACATATATTCTCATTGTAGTTAGTTACACTTCCTCCTCATGTATCTACATGTGTACTACCCTTTATAAAGACAGTATTGATTGCTGGGTAAAGGGGATTCTTTTCCCCTGACCCCTCACTCTAGCACTAGGTTATCCCAGTCAGTAGTTGAGTGAACTAAGGGCAATTAGAATTCTCTTGTAAGGAACAGTGAGTTTCCTTACAATTACTTTTCCCTTAATAAAACCTAGCATTATCCCTACTTAGCTCTTAGGGAAATGATGAAGTCCTGATTGTTTCATGTACTGATTGACTTCAATAACAAACTTTGTATACTTCTACAAGTCTGGTTCACCTGAGTATGCTGTAGGAGCTATTGGTTCTGTACTGTGTATCTGTATCTTTAATTTGAGGAGTTCTTTGTTCTGTTTCTTCCTCAAGCATTTCTTACACTTCTTAGTAGCTTTAGTATTACTCAAATCAATGTCTGACAGTTTGAATAAAGCATTACTTTGATTGTTATTATTGGATGAAGAGGAATCCAAATTATTACTGTCTGGGTCTGATCCTAGGTCAAGATTTCCCTTTCTCTGTATCCTAGAGCTCTGTATTGCTCTGTATGTGTAACTATTATTTGCTAGGCTCTCTGAAGGTCTTACTGATACAAATCTACCTTTCTGAACATTATTTGATACTTTGCTATGCCTGTGTCCATTGTTTGTTCTTGAACTACTGCTTGAGCTATTCTTATACTTACTGTACTTGATATGTAGCTTTGAACTGTATAGTTTGCTGTACTCTGAATCAATATTGTTCTCACTAATACCACTAGTGTTTGCCTTACCTGGGACTGCTTTCAATTGTAAAGTATTACTATAGGATCATTTGTTCCTTTTATTTTCATGAGGGATACTCTGATGTCCTGAAAAACTTGGTATTTCTATTTAAGACTGTATATATCCAGGTATTTTGCTTTCTCTCTTATTCCTGGACCTGGCTAGAGTGTTGTATCCATTGTAGTACTCCTGTACATTGCTCCTGTACAATGTGTAGTTGATATCTGTCATGTATAAGGTTAAACACTTGATTTTGTAGGTGTATACTTGATTTTTGCCCTCTGGATCAAGTACTGATCCTTGTAGTTCCAATTTGCATTCACTTTTACTATCCTCAAAGTACTGTTCTGTAAATGTGATGTCTGTTTTGCTTGGATAGTCTGAATTGATTTCACAATTGTATTGAATGCCTGGCAGTTCTGGTTTTCGTTCTGTTCCTTGTACTTTGTGTTTTCCTTTTGTTTTGCACTTTCCTTTTACTTTCTACAAATGTAATAGTTTGTCTGAACTCTTGAGTGTTTCTTCTACACTCTTAGATTGATAGTTATGATCTCTACTGTCTGTGGGTACTATAGTATGTCTGGCTTTTGTTCTGTAGCCTGCCTAAAGCATTTCACACTTTTCTGTTACTATACTATTGAGTCTGCTCTTGTTTGATAAAGGAGTTACTTTCTCCTCTTCCTAATACATTCTATTAAACTTGTACATTCTCTTATTCAAATCTTTAATGTCTATTGAACTGTGGAATGGGCTGACATGTCCTATGTCTATCTCAATTGCTCTGGCTCTTACAATGTGTCTGAAGGTCTTACTTACCTTCTGGAAGTCTTGTTCCTTATTAATTCTCTGTAGTTTTAATGTCTAGCTCTCCTAGCCTTTGTAACTCTTGTGTTCTGAGTTCTGGCTACTTTCTTCACTGTCAAAAAGGGTCTTAAGTGTCTCATTACTCTCTACATTACTGTTGTCAATGTGTTTCTGTTCTGAAGTAAGTGTACTTACTGGATACTCATTCATACTCTCACTAATACTGACTATATACACTCTGTAACTCTTGTACTAGCTTGCAAATTCCTTAATGCTTACTGTTAGCTCTTTATGTTGACTTGGTGAATCCTCAAACCAAATCACCTGTCCTCTATGAAGTGAATCCTCAAACTTAGTAGTCTGAAATTGATTGAGTGAATCCTCAAGCTCAATTGTCTGTACTTAGTAAGTTGAATCCTCAAACTTGACCTTCTGTACTTAATTGGATGAATCCTTGAATCCAATTGCCTGTTCATCCTGAACTTGACTGTCTGAATCCTTAAGAACAATTGCCTGAGTGTTTCTACTCTCTGTACCTTTGTTTGCTATTTCTTTGAGTCTAATAGTGTTAATACTTGCTAGTGTCTGCTCTACATTGTGCATTTGTCTAACTATATACACTGGTACAGTTACATGCCTTAGTTCTACATTATTAGTATATACTAGTTTATTAGGGTGCCTCTAGCCTTGTGTAAACAAGGACTTATCACCTAGTATAGGTTCATTGAGTTGCCTCCAGCCTACAAGAGACAAGGACTTACTTCCTAGTATGTTAGTATTAATATCCAGACTTGGATACCCTCCAGGAATCATTAGTCAAGGCTTGGCAGCCACATTGTAACTAATATTCAATAGATAATCTTGTTGTCTATTACTTGTAAACTGAATGTACACCTGTTTGTTCCTTTTCACTATTATGAATGCCTGGTCCTCAACCCATCCAATCAATGCAAACCTCTAGCATATCTAGTACTAGTCCATATTAATATGTGCTAATGTGTTCTAGAAGTATTCTACAGTATTCTAAAGCATTGTGAACCTACTAGAGGCTAATCTAGTAAGTAGTCTCTGTTTCTACTTAAAAATTGTAACTTTACTCACTAAAAATTCCTGAGGGGTACTAGACAATGAGGGAGACCTAGGGTTGATCAGACTCTTTGGTTCCTTAGTGTCCAGCAAGAGGTTTCAGTACTAGGTGGGTACAGTCAAAAATATATAAGGAAACTTACTGTTCCTTACAAGAGAATTCTAATTACCCTTAGTTCACTCAACTACTGACTAAGATAACCTAGTACTTAAGTAAGGGGTTAGGGGAAAAGAATCCCCTTTACTCAATAGTCAATACTGTCTTTTATAAGGGTATACATGTGTAGATACATGAGGAGAAAGTGTAACTAACTATAATGAGAATATATGTACTTGTGGGTCCTACTGTACAATGATCTGACACAATCAGCAATGTAGTAATAGTAAAATACAAACCAGTAAATCAAATCCTTACATACTAGTAGTCTGTTCTGAGTTTGTACTACCTAGTCTATAGAGAGTATTTCACACTAAAGCTTCTAATAGAATACATCTAGTGTAAGCCCTTCAAGCCTAGACTAGTCATACTCATACTACTAGTATAGTTTACTGTTCTGTAAACATTCTATTATAACTGTAACTATATAGGTTATAAGGATAGATTTAGTAAACACATACTTGTAAAATGTAAAGATTCATAACTAGAGAGTGTATAGTGTTGAGTCACTCAGAGTCAGTATTAGAGACTTTGTTATACTTTCCTAGACTATCTGAGCTTTAGTAAATATAGTACAGAATATTGTAGCCTTCTAGTAGTTTAGAGTGAGTAGCTTACTTGTGTTACTTTCTAGTTCTGAAAGGTTTAAGCTATTTACTAAATCTGAACTTAGAGTTACTATAGATAGTAGTAGTGTAGGGGAAGTAAATACAGCTTCTCTAGTTAACAGAGGGGCAACTATAGTAGCTTCTAAAGATACTTAGTACTAGAGGAAACAAGACCTAGTTATATATAGTTAGAAAGAGAGCCAAACTTGCTTTAAGACTATAGTAGTGTGTTTAGGAAGGCTAGAGAGCCTTACTAACAGTAGAGAGCATTCAGAAAGGCTAGAGGAACCTTACTAATGGTAGGAGATGTTTAGGAAGGTTGAAGGAACCTTACTAATGTATAGTATAATAAAGACTACTTTGTTAATGTTAAAAAAAAAGTAGAACAGTACTAGGGAAGTGTTAAACACTGTTACAAATGAGTTCTGTTAAGTTCTAAGTTTGCTAACACACACAGAACACTGACAGGACAAAGGTATCTTTGTTACAGTCAGGAATAAGAACTAGTCTATATATATATAAGAACTCACCTTTATTATAGTCAGGAATAAGAACTAGTATAACAAAGGTAAAAGATTAAAACTATATATACTAGAAATGAAACAAAGGTGGCTCATACTTAAAGGGGAAAACAATGTAAAAGATAAAAAGGAGAGTGTATACACTTAAGAATGAAGAGTATGTAACTCAGACAATAAGGAAATATAGTGTAAAAACAAAAGAGGAAATATATGTGACTCTAGAGTCTATACTAAGAAGGTCTAAGCTTGAGAGAAGGTCTAGGCTTAGAAATGTGGTTCTACACTAAGAGAGGTATGTAACAGTACAGAAGCTGTTGTAAACTGTAGGGTAGACTTACAATATATTACTATTTACTTACTACTTAATTTCTTTTGTATTTAAACATTATAATCTTAAATATATATTATATTATATATATAGTAAGATTTACTGTTCTGAAAATATAAAAACACTATTTGTATTTTCTAGGTTTGTCTTTATTATTACTGCCTTTTTCATAAGTATTGTCACACTTACTGTCATTTTCATAAATATTGTCACATGTGTGATTCGTGATTTTCGTCACACTAAGTACACTCAAATACAAAATCTACTATAACTCAACTAATACTTAACCAAATTACATGATCTAAGCTGTAAAAATTATACTTTTGAAGTATCTTTCATATTCC
>NW_006760391.1:3905010-3919643 GCF_000271605.1 Fomitiporia mediterranea MF3/22 | reverse complement strand
CAAGTGTGACAATACTTAATGTAAAAAGGAAGTTGTATCTTTTCCTACACTCAGACCCTGAGTTCCACAGCCCTAATTTGGTTAGCTTGAATTGGCCACTCACAATTTGACTTGAATTTCACTAAGTCAAAATAAAGTCCTTCTAATGAAAATACATGTTCTCCTCCCTAATCTCAACCTAATCTCAACCTAATAAGGTAAGGAAAGTATAAACTCGACATAGTATGTCACATCAGTCACAGCACAGCCACTTCCCCATTAGGAAGGACCCTGATGGCAAAAATCGAGTGGTGGACATCAACATTTTTTTAGCACTTGTAAATACAAAAAAAAATATAGATTATGGTTTTACAGCTTAGCCAGAATACTAGCTGGAAGGATTCTATAGCTATAGTATTTCTTATTTGCCCATTAAGCCTGTGCTCCTGTCAACCCCTTTCTATATGCATCCATAAACTGAGCAGACTAGTTACAATACCTACAAAACATATAATAAAATCAATTTTGTAAGAAAGAAAGATTTAAAGTACTTACTTTTAAAATAAATCAAGAGGAATAGAATCAAGGCATGTTTGAACATGCTTTTCCATTTGAGCTTCAGTAGTAGGGGCAGGCATCATCTGGTAGTTGAATTTAGCATAACTCTAGAACTGTCTGTCAATTCATCAGGCTTAATTAGGACAACAGTCTTTATATCCTCTCTAAAACCTAGAGTGTTGAACTCTTCCTTATTGTTAGTCTATAAGATTTGGCTTGAACTTGTAGCCTATTTCTTGGTAAGCTATATTGTTTATTACTCAGTCTTAAGCATATCTTACAGGTTTATTACTCCTCAGATTCTGTATTCTGACTTTATCCCTTCCCTTTTGTTAGGGCATTATAAGTAGAACAGAGGAAAATGGGTCTAAATAGCTAATATTTACTAATCAAATGTACATTACTCATCAGGCACGTGTTCTATATAAGGAAATAATTATATAATAGATATTTAACCAAAGTGGCAAAAATCTTTAGGAAAAAATTCAAAATTTCACCAAATTGCATTTCTGTACATTTGGTACTAAAAAAAAAGGTTTTTTTTTGGAAATAACTCACTCAAATCTCAATATTTTAAAAATCAAAAACATACTTTTGTAAGTTAGATTAAGCTGAATATATCTATGTAGCTCAAATTTGCATTTTTAGGATACTGAGTGTTGTATTTTGCCATCATTGTTTGCATCCAAATTGGGTTAGTCTGTTACATTACACTATATTGAGTTTATACTTTCCTTACCTTACCTAAACCTAACAACCTAGCTTAGCCAAAACCTAATTAGGAGGGCAGAGCCCCTTTAAACCCTCCTCCTAACTTCTTAGTCTGAGAACTGCTACACAGATATTAAGTAAGTGGCCATTCAGGGTTATCCCTAAATAGACTGTAGGATTCAGAGTCTAAGTGTAGAAAATCAAAGGTCTGAAAATGGTAGTAATGTAACAGAACATTTTAATTTACAAAATTGTAGTAAAGAGTTTAAAACTAAATACTAAAGGATTAATGTGTATTATATATATTTACACAAGTATATTGTTCTAGTTTTTGTATAAAGTAGTACTAGTAGAAAGTAATGTGTTTATATATGTTAATAAACTAATATATAAATACTTTAGTAAATACAGTTTATAATACTGTATTAGTTAAATAATAATACACTCTATTACTAAAATACATTATACTAAATTAGTTAACACAGTAAGTTGTATTTAAGTTAGGCAAGATTTCTTACAAATAGACTTATTCAATTTGTAGCCAAAAAGTGAGTCAGAATCTTGTAATAATCATAGGAGGCAGAATCCCATTTTGTAATCCTAGAAATTTATTACAAAATTTGAAAGCTACTACCTGATTGGCTGGAAATACATTCTAAAACAAATTCTCTGGGTTTTAGATTAGGTTTCTGCCTCCTATGAATAGAACTATAGTAAAACCTCTTATTAAGTATTACTCTTAGTAGATATAAAAAGTAATACTTATTAAGAGGTTATACTTGTTAACAAGTAAAATTCTAGTGTCTACAAGAGTAATGGTAGACCTGAAATGTCATGCTTAATAAGAGGTTTTACTGTAAATTATAAGTTTTTAGACTAGTAACAGTTTTATATAGTTTATATTCTAAATACCTGATAATAGAAATAATATTAAGGAGAGCTATTACATATTTCACATAAGGCTATAGTTTGAGCAGGATCTGTTAGTATACAATACTAACATTAATACAGGTAAACTAAACTTTAGTATTTGAGATTAAGATCCAGTGTCTTGTTAAAACTATATATAACTAAAAGTACAGATTACTAAAGATTAGAGACAGCTAAATCTAGTAAATTTTCTCATGTACAGAATATACTGTTGTTAGAAAGGGATTATAAGTAACAGAAAGTATAGTTATCCTTGACTTGATGACTAGTTCAGCATTTGAAGAGAAGGAGTTGTTCCCATGATTACATATCATTGTCTGTCAGATATTCCCACGATTAGCGAATGATGTAATTGCAATTATTAGGCAGTGGTTATCTACCACATGCCTTTCTTTTCCTCCCTACTGACAGCGAATGTTGCCTTACCACCTCTTGCAGAAGGTCTGAACCACTACTATAAGACTCTTATCTAGTTATGAATTCTGTATTGTTCTCTGTAATCTTGGGTGCAGCTAAATTTGTCACTTATCCTATCCCATCTGGTAATTTCCATGCTAAATTTGATGAGCACTGCCTACTTTCGAACGCCTGAAGCATGTTACCTCACATCTTGGTTCAGACATACAGGATCCACTGATTCTGTATTGTATTTCCTTGTGTAACATCAGCTGTGTGTTTTCTGTACTACAATGTAGTGAGCCTGTTTCTTGTCACTCTAAATCCGTTCCGCGACTTACGGTCATCGGCTAACTTCAAGTGACCTTCACACTTCTCTCGAAGTAGATGTGTGTTACATAGGAACTTATCAGAAGCCGGCGATGGTGAACTATCGTCAGAAATACCTGTTATGTTGCTGTGTATATCCGCAGCTTCACCATCGGCCAGCCGCATTCCGCAGACGACAAGACCGTTATGACATACGATTTTCATTTCAAACTGCATTCCCACGCCGATTTTCTGATTGGTCCATCATGTTAATCATCTCTAAACACGTCTAGACTCTAAAGTCCAGAGGTGCTAGCTTCTTCATATTCTTGATTACTCTACACGTGTACGGCACAACCATACTCACACAGTTGATGTATTACAGAATGGCATAAAAGACTGCATGTTTTCGCTTTGGGGCTGTAGCAAACCTGGGTATGTCAAATACTTCTCTTTGTTCTGATTACAATGCTCATGTTTCATTAATCACGGAAATCTGACATGCACGAAATATTTAGAAATGTCGTAATGGAGCAAGGTGAATGATACGGTGATGTGGCTGAGCGCTGTTCTATTTTGTGTGTATTGAAAGCCACTGATATGGGGTTCAGAAAATGCAAACACTATAAATCCGAGTGTAAATTCGGGATATAGCATTTCCGCCAGGATAGACACGATCGACACGCCCTTTTACCGTTCACTAATCGTAACGTGTTTTTATTCTTTCTGTGCAGCAGGAGCCATTGTAGTGTTGCTTTAAAAGATCTGAGACATCACTTTAAATGTGATGCCAGAGGCTGGCAGCTTTCTGTAAACAGAATGACATGGGCGGTCAAGTGAGGTGGAGCCAAGCCGAATTTGGAAGCCTTGTACTCCGTGTTGGGAACTCAACATCCGTAGAAGGTGCGACGAATGAATTGTCCGATCAGTACAGCGGGTACTCTTGCTATCGGTAGAATGTAAGCAACGTTTTTTTTTCTGTACATAACAGCACGAAAATTTCACCTGTTCCGTAATTAGAATCGATCGATCAACCCGGTCCACGTTCTTGGACTAGATTGACACCACTCGGAGTGCACATCCGAGAAGGTATTCCTGCTATCCTTTCTTCTTCAAAGCTAAGTTCTCGCAGTATTAATTCCTGAACTTGGCCAGTGCTGCAACTTCTTGAAAATATCTCTTAGACTGCTCCTCTGTCTCTTTTCTCACCCAAAGCTGATAATGCTAGTCTCAGTGCAAGTGTTGGGCATGCAGGAGGGCTCTATTAATGATTCTGTTCTTATGCACAAGTATCCACATAATCAAAAACGATTTGTCCTGGACGCTCAAGTCATGACTTGACTTCTTTGACTGCTATCCGTTGATAGTACGGCACTTTCTCATTTGATATTTTTGGTTTCGCTGTATTTAAAGCTCTTCCCCCCCGCCACTTTGGATTGGCCTGTATAGCTTGTCATGACTTTCGCTCTCTCCTTACCGCAGGCAGTAGCTGCTTCTCTCGTCCTCTGGGTGTTATGGCGTTTACTTCGTCCCCTTGTTGTGAAATCGCCTCTATCACTCATTCCTGGACCACCAAGCTCGTCTTGGTGGAAGGGTGAGCGCTTATTTACCTTAACGAAGACTGTATTAATAATGGCTATCTATGTATTGTGTCATTTACAGGCAACTTTCACAGGGTATACGATCGCGAGGGATGGGAATATCACGACATGCTACTGAAGGATTACGGAGGAGTCGCTCGACTTAACATGCTGCTCGGAGTGCGCATTTTCTCCATTCTATTCACTGCTCACCTGACGGTTTAACTGATAACTTGTGGTCGAACAGGACGAGCAACTTTACGTTGCCGACCCCCTTGCTCTCCACTATATTTTAGTGAAAGAACAAGCTACATATTCGGAACCTGACATGTTCATTTCGTTCGTCCTGACCTTACACTCGTCCCGAAACTCTAACTGAAGTATTGTTTCAGATCCATAAATAACACTTTTGGGCCTAATCTTATATCAGTCCAAGGTAACTGGTCCATTACGTTTGCCCCAATCCGCAACAGCTGACTTTCATTGTGGTCATGTCAGGGGAGCAACATAAGAAGCAGAGAAAGATGCTCAACCCCGCTTTCTCTACCAAATATTTACGCGAACTCGTTCCGTTATTCCATCGTATCGCTTACCAGGTAATTAAATAATCCGTTCACTAATGTGATATTATTGCAATCTCATTCACAATTTACAATATCAAATCCAGTTTCGTGACGTCCTTGCAAAGCAAGTCCATAATGGCGAGAAGGAAGTTAATATAGTAGAGTCGGTTTCGCGTGCTTCACTCGAGTGCATCGGACAAGGTGGGGTAGGACACTCGTTTAATGCCCTCAACGAGACGTCGACGAGCGAATACAAGGAGGCGATCAAAACATTTGGGTAAGTATTTATTACTATCTCTCGGATTCATCAATACTCATACGTATACTCTACGGTCTTGTTTCTTAGCCCGATACATTATCAGCTCTTCCTGCCTCGTATGATTCTCCCTTGGCTAGAGAACATTGGATCGCCTCAATTCCGTAGAAAAGTCGTCGAACTCATACCGTCTAAACTCGTGCAAACAATGGTAAACATTGTAGATGTCATGGATAATACTTCTCAAGAAATCTTCCAGCAAAAGAGGCTTGGTTTCGAGCAAGGTGACAAGGCTATCATGGAACAAGTGGGCGAGGGAAAGGACATGATGAGTGTCCTAAGTAGGTCTATTCTGATATCTGTCGTACACTTGTTAATCACCTTTTTTTTATTTCAGTGAGGGCGAATATGGCTGCTGAAGAGGCTGATCGTCTTCCCGAGGCCGAGATCATTTGTCAAATGAAGTGCGACACCTTCCTCTTCATATTAACAAGATGACTTAGCATGTACACTTTTTTAAATTTAGCGTGTTTCTCTTTGCCGGGCACGACACGACAACACTAGCTATCAGCCGCATCCTAGATAAGCTCGCATCACACCAAGACGTACAAGATAAACTTCGTGAAGAAGTCACAACCGCACGAAAAGAACATGGAGACCTCGACTACGAAACGCTCATGTCCCTTCCATACCTTGACGCCATCGTTCGCGAGACACTCCGTCTCTACCCTCCCGTTCCGCAACTGATGCGCGTAGCACGCAAGGAGACAGTATTACCATTCCTCTGGCCCGTCCAGTCTGTGGATGGTAAATCCGAGATCAAAGAAATCGTCATTCCGAAGAACACAGGGTTCATGTTGTCGATTATTGGTATTAATCGGAGTAAGAGGATTTGGGGAGAGGACGCGGAGGAGTGGAAGCCTGAGCGATGGTTGAGGCCTTTGCCGAAAAGTGTTTCGGACGCGCATATACCGGGTGTGTTCGCTTCGACGTAAGTTGCATATAGGCATTCTATTTATATTCAGATTCATCTAATCATGTCCTTATCAAAGGCTTACGTTCTCTGGTGGAGCGCGATCTTGCATGTGAGTCAATTTGCAATACGTGGTCTTGCTAGTTTAACCGCTCATTTGTTTTACAGAGGATACAAATTCGCAGAGATGGAAATCAGTAAGCACATCCTATTCCGGTCCCCTATTCGTTCCACTAAATTCATAATGTTATATCAGAGCTCATACTCTCAGTCCTGCTCGAGTCACTCAAATTCACCCCGGGATCGAAGGAGGTCTTCTGGGCAATGAGCTTCTTAACGTCCCCTGTACCTAAAGGGTCGAAGGACCTCGAACCAGACCTTCCGATGAAGGTTTCATTGGTTGAGCACTAGATGATTAGATGACTAGATGATTTGGATTTATAATTGGAATAGAACGATTGGTAGTTAGGCAGCGTTGTGATAGTTATCATGTAAATATGTAATGTAGAATTATATCTGGTAAAATGCTTATTCTTGTTTGTCCTTCGTCGACTGTACCAGCCTTTACTGCAGTGTGATGTTTCAGACACAATTACAGTATACCTGGAGTCTTTGCGTCGACGTAAGTTGCATAAAGGCATTTCTATTTATATTCAGGTTCATCTAATCACGACTTTATCAAAGTCTGACGTTCTTGTCTTGCACGTGAGTCTACACAAATTACACAACTCCATCCCGTCATATTAATTTCCTTATTATTCTATAGAGGATACAAATTCGCAGAGATGGAAATCAGTAAGGACATACCACTCTGCTCTTCTATTTACTTTGCTAAATTTCCAATGTTGTGTCAGAGCTTATACTCTCTGTCCTTCTCGAATCACTCAAATTCACACTGGGTTCAAAGGAAATCATCTGAGCAATGAGTTTCTTGTAGTTAAAGGGTCAAAGGGTCTTGAAACAGACCTTCCAATGAAGATTTTGTTAGTAGATCATTAGACAAATACTTAGATGATTTATTGTAGGCTTTGATTCAAGATAGAACAGTTGATAGGTATAAATGGCTTATGTAGTGTTGTGATAGTTATTGAGTACATAATATATGTAAGATTTATGTCTGATCAAGCAGTTTCTCTTTGTTTATCTGCAGAGTGTTCATGTGTGTAGTATTCTATGATTAAATATACTGGCACTATCCAGGATAGGATTGATTCATGCATGCAGGCACACAATGAAAATAACAAGCTTCAATTTCTCATGCGTGTAATTAATCAACTCATAATTTTACCGATTCTCAACAATGGGGACAGGTGATACTAATCATGTGTAGCTGCATATACGCTTCTGGTCACTTGAGAGGATAACCCTCTTCATCATCGAGGCCTATGCTCTGCGAAGTTCATATCGACGGAGTTCTCAAGCACTCACTGAGGTCATACACGCATGTTTATTAGAACAAGAGCGGCATCATAGCACGCTAAGCCATATGAGGATGACTGTCCTATATTGGGCGAAAATGAGATGCTTCGAACTGTTGCTGCCTGCGGTTGTCGTGCCCGTACACACGTTTTCTGAAAGGAGTTCCGGATTGAGTCGATGGTTGCACTTGGAGTGAGAGACCAAGCATTGAGAAATAAAAAATGAATTGTCAAGATACCAGCCAGAGAACTGCGTAAACAATTACCAGGCAGTCTTGAGAGTCGCCGTATCGGAAGAAGACGAGCGACGTGGGAAGGGAAGTGTGACGAGTCAATTCAGAAAACGGGTGTGACGATGTGACAGCTACGCAAATCCTCTGTAAATTGAGTATTTTCTAATTCGGAAAAGGAAAGTTACCGCAGCCCTCCTACTCATCCTCTCTTTCATCTCTTTCTTCTCTTGCGTCTCTACTCTTTCTCATTCATGCATTCATAGCTTTGAACAGCAATAACAAGCAAATATGGACCCGGCAGAACAGAGGGCAAATGCAGTTGCCATGCTTCGACGCGCCGCGTCACTTCCCCGCATGAAGGACGGCCGGAGACCTCCCATGCACGGCGAGGCCGGTGGTGTCAGCGAAGGCGAGCGAAGTCATAGCAGGGAAAAGACAGATATCGGCTCAAGGGACGAACAGAAACCAGTCGAGCTAGCTACCTCAGTCGCGCCAGCAACGTCCTTAGAACCAGAGTCTGCCCGCGATCCAGAGCCCGTCGCGGCCACAGCAGACGAGAAAGATGGAGACGATGCGACCGATGCCGCGCAGGAGATATCAGAACCAGAGAGACCGACGTCGACGACGCCTGATAAACCTTCCAAACGACGTTCCCGCTCCCGGTCGCGTTCGCGCGGCTCAAGGGACATGCGTGCCAAAATGCGTCAACTCGAGATCGCATCCCAAGCAGAGGCGTCAACATCATCAGTAGCAGGTGCCATCCCGGGCATGGAGGACATACCACCGATTAGCTCGCCTTCGCCCCAGCTGACCTCTCCGCAGGCGTATCTCATGCAACTCCAAATGGCTGCAGCCGCCGCTCAAGCACCCCAACTCCTCTCTCCGCTCTCTCCATTCGGCTATGCCGCCGCCTTACCAGCGGGAGGCGCTGGCATGGCGGGGATGCCAAGCCTTCAGGCACTACAGACACGGCATTTACAAGGGTTGTTCCGATCAAACAGTGCCGCGGCGCGCTTAAACGCATTGAAGAAGCTCACTGGTGAAGTTGATACAGAATCTGGTCCTGCATCGGCTTCACCCGCTCCCGGTCCAAGCCCTAGTCCTAGCCCAGGGCCTGTCAAACGAGGGCTCACGCGGAATAACACTGTTGCAGGTGAAGAACGTGTTGCTGCGCGCCAGCAATTACTCCGCAGACTGAATGAAGGGATACGAGAACGCGGAGACATCGACTTAACATCGACTTCGGGCACCGAAGATGCCTCATCTGGTACGCAAACCCCGAAGAGTAGGAGAAGACGCTCTCGCAGGAAGAGTGGATCTGCTGTTGTCGATGACCGGGATGGAACGAACGCAGCCAGTGTACTCGCACTAAAAGAAGTGTGGCCTCCACTCATTCCACCTCCTGCCTCCCGTACACCAAGTGTGCCACCTGAACGACAACAGGTTACGCCAAGTCCTGGCCCGCCGTCTGCACCACGAAGTCAGACGTCTACACCATTATTCCAGATACGCCAATACGATTCGCCCATGGCAGACCGCGGACCAGTCGTAGAAGAGGAAGACGACGATCCTCTTCCTACACCTCCACGGGTCTCTCGTCAACCAATCCCGGGCGCTTCAGCAACCACGACTGCTTCTGTATCTTCGTCGTCTGGTGACGCGGGCAGTGCACCAGGTGATAGGGTCCCAGTGGTATTAAGTGACCCCTCCCAGCGAAGTCCGTTTCGCCAGGACGTCTTCCCGAAAAGCCCCTTTGAACGACCACGGGAAGAGCCCGATGAAGAACAGGAACGTGTGTTATATGGCGGGGATACTACCCGTGCACGAAACAAGGCAGCGGACGACTTATTGGAACGTGAGATTAGTTGGGTTGCAGAACCAGGTATGCATTTCTCTTAGTACGTATATAATTTGATCTTCTCTGATGCTCGCTTTAGTACCGACTGTCGCGGATAACGCATTTGAGGGGAGCGAAAGGGAGATCAGCTGGAATGCGGAAGCAGGTGCGTTCACATCAAAGGATAAATGACGATCATATTTCTGATTTACTGATTTATTGCCAGTTCCTGAAGTAGCTCATTTCAACAGAAAGGTTGACCGCGACGTTAGCTGGGTCGAGCAAGGTGCGCTGGTCGTTACAGAAGTTGAGATATAACACTGAGATATTATTCGCCCACAGGCACTCTGGATAGCAGAATGCCGGTTTATGATGAAGACGAGGATGATGAGAACGATGACGAGGTGAAGGCATCTCCGGCCGTCGCTGCTCAGTCGACTTCCCGTCAGCAATCTGCTCGACCTTCACCACGAACAGCTGGTGAATCTCAGGAACTTCTTATAGACCTGGAGACGACACCAGACCATACACCCTCAGATCTTTCGACCAAGTCCAAGCATTCCACTGCATCCACTGCGACGAGGGCCGACAACACGCGTGAAAGCAACGTCTCTGACATGTCTGTCATCTCTGCACATCGTTTAGATACCTCATCCCCGCTCGATCGCACGCACTCACAAGCAGACTCGATCGTTGCAGGCTGGCACGATTTTCCAAATGTGTCAACAGACACAAGTGCTCCTCCATTGACGTCAAAGCGCTCTGCAGATAGTACAGGAGGAGGGACGAGCACGTGGAGTAAAATGAAGCAAACATTCGCGCGGAGTGGTTCTAGTCTCGGCCGGCGTTCACGTACAAATAGTATCGCACGCGAGAAGCGCGGAGATACAGAGTCCAGCCGTGAAAGTGGTGCTAGCCTTATCAGTGGGAAACGCGAATCAAAGGGTGATGGTCAGTGGCAACAACAGCAGCAAGGAGGACAAACGCAGGCGCATGGAGGACAAGGACAACGGGCTCCGTCACCTGGAGCACCTGGTATGATGCTCGCGCCGCTCCCCCCACCTCGTACAGGTGTCTCACCGATTCCGCCGCCCTCGGATTCAGATGCAACGAAGTACCGTAATCCGAAGCTTTTCCCCTTCCCTGGTGTCGTAAAACTTCAAGAAGAGGCATTGCGAAGTAAGGCTGCAGGCGCCAACGTGGGACTATCTGCGTCCTCGCCTGATATTTCTATGCAGACAGGTGTGGGTGCAGATGGTAGCCTTCTTATGCGTAGTGCGAACTCGAGTGTATCGAGTCAGCATATGGAGGTCGCTGTGCGCGATAGGAAGTTATCTCATCAGGCGTCGGATAGCCAATTGCTAAGTAGATATCAGCTTATGCCTGGGCCTGGTACGATTTCAGGCGCGCCATCTTCGGGTGGCGCTCAGATCGATTACTTCGCTATCCCACAGCCACCTCCGTCTTCGAACGTTTCAAGTACTCTGCCCTTTACGAGAGAAGGCGTGAAGAAATGGCTCAATGCGCGTCTTTTCCCAAGTAATTCCCAGCAGGGCGGGCATGCCCCGACGCCATCGCCAGGCATCAAACCGCGTGCGGAGACGGTGAAGAAGCCGTCACTTTCTGACTTGTTGGGCCGAAGTGGGAATATCAGTGACTTGGAAGATATCGATAAAACTCGTGCTGCGACAAGTGCGAGTACGAGCACCGTGGTAGCACAGTCGTCTTCTGCGAATACGTCGCGAGAAGGAGAGATACAGGAGTCATCGCCTGATGACCCAATGCAGGCGTATCAATTTGCGAATGCTTTCCCACATGCACCTGAACCAGATACAGATGCTGTTGTCGACGCTTACGACCCACACGAGCCGCACGAATCGCGTCATTTATCCGCCCCTTTATCGTCTTCACATGACCCATCGTCTGCAACGCCCGATCCCGCCTCTTCAGAGGAATCTCCTTCGCATTCTTCACAGCGTTCTGCGTCGTCACTGGATTCTCTGTTCATGCCGGAGGAAACACCCCCGGAAGCGACGCCGCAAGCTGTGGATATCCTACAACGGCTCGACCAAGTCTTACATGCGGATTATCATAATCGACTCTGGTCATCTGCACTCAACTCTCCTCCACGGAGGTTACTCCTATCTTCACCAATGCTACAGGTCGCAAACTGCAATACAGTCAAAGATCGGTTCTTATTCCTCTTCACTGATTTACTCGTCATTGCGAAGCCTATGCTTCCTGACCGAGATTCGCTCGTCGATCCACAGAAGGTATACCCTCCTGATAGGAAGTTCTTCATCAAGAACGTCGTGCATCTGAAGGATATCAAACTTAACGTTGATCGGGAGGAGGACACACGTCGACCGACGAGTGCGCTTATTTCACAACGACCCGAGTTCATTCGGAAATTTGTACAGGAGTTTGCGGAGGATCCCGATCCAGCTGTGTCGAAGTTAGTTGACTTACGCGACCCAAAGGGGCATATTACGTTGGGACGGCTCTTGGTCCAGCTTCCGGAAATCGACCGTGCGAAGTTGGGAGAGTACCTTTCTAGACGTACGTCTAAAGTCGTCTTGAAAGCTTATCTCGATGCGTTCGGGTTCACTGGGATCAACATCGAAGCGGCGTTACGCATTTTCCTACTTTCGATACATATTCCTTCTGGTTCGGGCCACGCGAACACACTTGAGACGTTACTCGATATGTTCGCTGGACGGTGGTATGAGGCAAACGCAGGGATTGTTGCGTTTGATAGAGACTTAGCTCTACGACTTGTACGAGCGATCGTCCGACTGAACGAGGCTCTCCACGCTGCTATATCGCATGACTTGAGCTCTCTGCATTACAGTCGACCGCACGTCACCGCACGCGATTTCACCGAGGCTTTCAGAAGGCATGATCCAAGACTACTTGTCCCTGATAGTACACTGGAGAAGATCTATACTTCTGTACGCCACGAGAAACTATGTCAAGCTCGAAACCCGACGAACGGTCGTGCGCCCTTACCAATCTCCTTAAAACGTCCTGTCCCATCACGTGTAACCTACCGTCGACAATCCGAACCTATCGTCGTTCGTATCCCACAAATTGATCCTCTTCTAACAATTCAGCTCTTCGGACAAGACCTAACGTTCGACCCACCCGTCTTAACGTTCGCGAAATCAACAGAGTCCTCCTTCCGCGTAACGGGCTCTGCATTTGGTTCCAAAACGATGGTAATGTCATGTGCAGGCCCCAACGCACCGAATTACAGCGGGATGCCACTCAGCACGAACATAGCAGTCGAACGTGCCTTCATGCGTAACACTTTCCAATTAGCGTTCATCGACGTCCAGGGGAAGAAACGGAAATATATGTTTAGCGTGGACGATCCTGTTATCCGACATGAATGGACTGGGTCTTTGAAAAGGCAGATTGAGGCTGCGAGGATTGGTTCGGCGCCTGGGTTGGAGACACCTCCTCCTGGGACCGGGAGCGCACAGATGCAGGTGTATCGGGCTGCGGAGTTGTTGTCGTTTAGTGTCTTGCAGGATACGTTACTCGCTCAAGCTCAAGACGCGAATAATACTGGTGGTGGTGGTGCTGTGGGTTCGGTGAATGGAACTGTGAGGAGGACGCCGAAGCAGGGATGGGTATCTCCTTTTGCAGGCGCAGATACGGCGCGAGAACAAGAGAATATGCATATGCGTTCACGTTCACGAAGTCAGATCTATAGACACGGAGCAGGTCGACACGAATACGAACCACCACTTAATGGGAATACACCTGGTAGTACCCTCCCCGAGGATCGACCACCAAGCGACCTCGACCTCCTTGGCGACAGCCCAGTTCCCGGACCAACTGTCAGTGCTCCTGAAGCGAACGCACGTCTGTGGACAGGAGCAGAGTTAGAACTCGTGTGTCAGCAGAACAGCGCGATCGCACTTGTGTTGAGCTTTTTGCAGGCGGCGTTGCCGTTTGATGTTGAAGAGGATGCTGCCGCGAATAATTTGAATAATGGTGGGGTTAATAATGGGATGAATGGACCTGTTGGGAATGTGTTTGCGCCTCAATCTGTTCAGCGGAACTTGTCTCAGTCGTCTGCGTATCAGATTTGATTATTCGTGAGTTCTTCTCTGTCGTTAATTCTAGAACACATTTGACTAAAAATATGTAATTTTTTAAGTCTCGCTCATATCTAACTCCCTCATGCTCCCTCCCCGTCGCTATTCTTCATATGTTCCTTGACTCCATCTGGATCTATATAATCCTATTTCGCTCTCCTGTCCTCAATATCCATAACGTACATACATGCATACATTACTCTGTTGTTCACGTATTTACATGTGTTGCTTGTAGTAGTCTCTTTCTCTTTCTTAGTTTTTACCTGCTCTACTGTCGTCATTGTCGTTGCACGTAGTCTCCATGCTCATGCTGTCTTATAGTCAACCTCAGTTCAGTTTGCGTATATCTTCTGTCCTCCTGCATACGTTAATATTATTCAGATTTCTGTTGCTTTGGATATATTGCTTTTTGTTAATGGGCCCAGAAACGTTCTCTGACTTCTTGAATGATTAGTGATAACAAGGTGAGGAAATAATTGAGGAACAGAATAGAGGACAAATCTTTCAAAGTTTCAACTGTTCTTTGTTTACTATATAAGCTTCGTTTGTTATTAGAGGTCAGTCTGCAACGTTTTGAAGTGTGTATATATTCAATATTGTTACACAATAGTATTCTACAAATCCACAAGCTGACTTTATACAATACAGGAAACAGTTCGAGTACTACAGGAGCTAATATAAACTAGTAAGTACAGACGTTTTGAGGGAAAAGGAAAAGGAAAAGGAAAAAGAGAAAGAGAAAGAGAAAGAGAAAGAGAAAGAGAAAGAGAAAGAGAAAGAGAAA
>NW_006760391.1:3900052-3904423 GCF_000271605.1 Fomitiporia mediterranea MF3/22 | reverse complement strand
AGAAAGAGAAAGAGAAAGAGAAAGAGAAAGAGAAAGAGAAAGAGAAAGAGAAAGAGAAAACTAGATGCAATAGTACATGGATGCAAAGCCACAGTAAGACACAGGACAGTCAATAAACTGGTATTGTAATGAGACAAGCAAGATACACGAGGGATAAAAGAGGCTTAACATCTTGGAATAGTAGTAGTAACTACTTATAGTAGACATCATGTGTTAAGAAGAGGCTAATTGGTGTAACTGCGAGGAACAGTAAATGAAGTATCATATTACTAGTAACTAAACACGTTAGTCAGATACATGGATCAATGCTTGGCAAATAAAGTGTCACAAGCACTATCCACGTCGATCAAGCACCAATGTGCACCAAGTTAACCCATCGCTCTGTCGTGACGCCATCCCGTCCTCGCAATGCCAAGACAGCTTGACGAAGCGCAGCTACAGACCGCTTGTGGATCACTTCACCGTCCTCATAGTCTCCCATGTATGAGTAAACTTCCCTAGCTAGTACAGGACCATCCGGATCGTACATCTCCCACATTGTCCCAATCACACTTCGGAAACCACAGAATTGTATGGCAGCGGCTAAGTGGAGGGCTTCATCAAACGAGCGAAAATCACCCTGTTCCGCAGTGTGGCATGCAGAGAGAAACGCAAACTCAGCATTTGGAAGGTTGGCTCGAATGATATCGAGCAATGTCAATCCCTCGTCGGAAAGCACAAAAGAAGAATCAAGCGACCCTGAGCCTAGATGTCCATGACAAGCAAAATGGATCCACGTGACTTTCTGCAGCTGCAGACTGTCCATTACTGTACTGCGAAGTGCCTTCTTGTTGAGAAGTATTGTGGGACGTGAAACGTAGCTCCGGGTATTATTCCGAACGGTGCGAATTTCTACATCCGTTGATTTAAGACTAACGGTATCGCCAACGATAAGCATTGCAGGATCGCCCTGGTTTTCCCTTAATCGGGCATTGATGAGAGCTACGAGTGTCGGGGTATATGATGACACGTAGTCGTCCAGTAAATACTTCACAGTTCCATCTGCATCCTTGAATGGGCCTGCAGCATGGAAAGGAAGAGAGGAAAGAAATGACGTAGGGCACCACCAAATACGCGATCCCTCAGTAATCCCTAGCTCCTTAAGTTTCTTGACGACTTTGGAGACGACCCTATCCCACAACACCTTCATTGCTCGTCGGAGTACCTCGTCGTATTCTGCTGAGAAAACTTTAGATTTCAATCGTGCTTCTAAGAGATCGCCGAGCAGAGTAACGCTATCCTTGCAAAACTCGCCATCTAACGGAACACAGACGACAGGCTGGTCCTCACGAGAGAGGATAATGAGCGCATCGGATCGATATCTGCTAACATTGACCACAATCACCGGTCCCTCTGAAGCTACTTGCTGGAGTACTTTAAACGGTGTGGCTGTAAGGAAGCTCTCGAACCCAGGGATTTGCTGTATCTCCCTGATAAGCTCTTCCTGCTCGCTAGAGAGTTTCTTCTTCAGTTTCAGCCTCTCTTCAGACAAAATCCGTTCTCCATGTACGTCCAGTGCAGATAACCCGCTTCCGGCGGTGCTTGAATTATTCCGCAGTGCGCTAGATGTCGTTGCAAGGTCTTCCAATTGCCGACTAACAATCCTGAATCTCTCGGCAAGCTCTCTATTCGTATCTGCAAGGTCATCTAACGGTGTTCTAAAACCACGCATTTGTGACCAGAGTAAACCTCGTCCTTGCTCAAGAATCTCTATTGCCTCCTCGAGCCTATTCTCCTCTACAGCATAAGCCACTGCATCTAATGTGAGCATTGTGTAGTTGAGTTTTCCAATGAGGAAATCGTGTTGTGCACAAAGGGTAGGGTGAATGACAAGGAAACGTTGCAGGAGCAGCATTACTACCTTGTAAGCCCTGGATGTGGTATGGTGACTATGATTTCGAGCAAGTGTAACCCATCGACTAGCGCTCTTGAGACGCTCCACTAAGCTTGAAAACATATGTTCTGCAGCACATTCGAGTGATTTTATACATTCTTCAAAATCGTCCATGAGCCCGAACTTGGTGAATCATGAGTGTAACAAAGCAGCCAAGTTTATCAGTGATGTTGAACGATTGAGATGGCCTTCGGGACAAAGAAGCAGGGCAGCATGATGAAGCTCGATGGCCTCATTGAGGTCTGCAGTCTGTCTGTTCTGCTTATATCGAGTGTGAAGGGGATTCGCAAGGTTATCCAGGGACATGGAACGATAAGGGTGGCCGTCAGGGCGAAGTGGCAAGGCAGCACGATTCAGTTCAATAGCCTCATTAATGTCTGCAGTCTGTCCGTGCTGTTGAAATCGAGTCTGAAGTGAACCCGCAAGGTTATTCAGGGACACGGAACGTTTGGGATGGCCGTCGGGGCAGAGTTGTAAGGCAGCACGATGAAGCTTGATGGCCTCATCAAGGTCCGCGGTCCGTCCGTGCTGTTGAAATCGAGTCTGAAGTGATCCAGCGAGGTTATTCAGGGACCCGGAACGTATGGGATGGCTGTCGGGGTAGAGTTGCAAGGCAGCACGATGAAGCCTGATGGCCTCATCTAGGTCCGCGGTCTGTCCGTACTGTCGAAATCGAGTCTGAAGTGAACCTGCAAGGTTATTCAGGGATGCAGAACGATCAGGATGGCCAGCAGGGCAAAGCTGCAAGGCAGCACGATGAAGCTCGATGGCCTCATCAAGGTTTTCAGTCTGTCCATTCTGTTGAAATCGAGTCTGAAGGGAAATCGCAAGGTTATTCAGGGACGTGGAATGATCGGGATGGCCGTCAAGGCAAAGTTGCAGGGCAACACGATGATGGTCAATGGCCTCATTGAGGTTTTCAGTCTGTCCGTTCTGTTCAAATCGAGTTCGAAGGGAACTTGCAAGGTTATCCAGGGACATGGACCGATCGGGATGGCCGTCGGGGCAGAGTTGCAAGGCGGCACGATGAAGCTTGATGGCCTCATCAAGGTTTTCAGTCTGTCCGTACTGGTCAAATCGAGTGTGAAGGGAATTTGCAAGGTTATTCAGGGACTTGAAACGATTGGGATGGCCGTCGGGAAGAAGTTGTAGGCCAGCACGGTGATGCTCGATGGCCTCATCAAGGTCCTCGGTCTGTCCATGCTGTCGAAATCGAGTCTGAAGGGAACTTGCAAGGTTATCCAGGGACGCGGTACGATTGGGATGGCCTTCGGGAAGAAGTTGCAAGGCAGCACGATGAAGCTCGATGGCCTCATCTAGGTCTGCAGTCTGTCCGTTCTGCTTAAATTGAGTCTGAAGAGAAGTCGCAAGGTTATACAGGGACGAGGAACGATCGGGATGGCCGTCGGGGCGAAGTTGCAAGGCAGCATGATGAAGCCTGATGGCCTCATCAAGGTTTTCAGTCTGTCCGTTCTGTTCGAATTGAGTCTGAAGGGAACTCGCAAGGTTATCCAGGGACGCGGAACGATCGGGATGGCTGTCGGGAAGAAGTTGCAGAGCAGCACGATGAAGCTCGATGGCCTCAACGAGGTCCGCAGTCTGTCTGTGCTGGTTAAATCGAGAGTGAAGGGAACCCGCAAGGTTATTCAGGGATCCGGAACGATTGGGATGGTCATCGGGGCGAAGTTGCAAGGCAGCACGATGAAGCTCGATGGCCTCATCGAGGTTTTCAGTCTGTCCGTTCTGTTCGAATTGAGTCCGAAGGGAATTCGCAAGGCTATTCAGGAACATGGAACGATCGGGATGGCTGTCAAGGCAATGTTGCAGGGCAACACAATGATGCTCAATGGCCTCCTCTAGGTCTTCCATTCTCCCGTACTGTTTGAAACGCTCGCCAAGAAACTCGCCAAGAAAGTGTAATAACACCTTGCGGAAATCCAGCCATCCTCCAGGACAAAGTCCAAGCGCAATGCAAACATGAAAAATGGCATTGTCAAGTTCTCCTCGTTCCTGCATTTCTTCAAAGCGTGCCTAGTGCCTCTCGCTCAGCCGACCGAGTGTAGCACAAACCAAATTGAGGTCTATGTAAAACTCCATTCTAGTGCGTGGTCGCAGCAATACTTGTTGGTAGTTCTGATACTCTTTGGTCTAGCAGTGTGTTCAGTAAGGAAGGAAGGCAAGATACAAAGGATACAGTACCTGAAATGGTCTTTTGTCCTTGAATGTTTCTTGTGCTGTCTGCTGTCCTCCAAGCAGACGGTTCTCCCAAGACCTAAGAATATCCCTTTGAAATCACTCGCTTACACAAAAATACATATTTGAAGAGATCAACCTACAAGGAATGGATAAACAACTAACGTTTTAGTGTAGGAGCTGTGTTGTAGGGCTTCAGCCTTGAGTACAATAGTAGGACTGAGGGAAGAAGGCAAGAGCTTATT
>NW_006760391.1:3832273-3898624 GCF_000271605.1 Fomitiporia mediterranea MF3/22 | reverse complement strand
GATAAATCCAGCACAAAGCTAACAGGAACCAACTACCTGCCTCTGCTCATAAACTGCCTACTAACTGCCCACCAATTGCCTACTGCTTGACCTACTACTTGCCTACTGATTGCTTACTGATTGCCTACTGAATTGCCTACTGCTTGCCCACTACTTGCCTACTGATTGTCTACTAATCACCTACTGATTGCCTACTAATTGCCTACTACTTGCCTACTGATTGCCTACTGATTGCCCACTGATTGCCCACTGATTGCCTACTGATCACCCACTGATTGCCTACTGATTGCCTACTGATTGCCCACTCTAAAATAATTTTAAATTTTTTATAGTATTTCTCTCTCAAGTAAAATTTAAAATTTATTTTAATATTTCATTCAATTTAATATTATAAAAGAAATTTCAAATTTTTCTTGTTCACTAAATCTGAAAGAAAATTTATAATTTTACTATAGGAAAAACTTTAAATTATGTTTTAAATTATTTTCTCCATTTATTTAAAGATTTTACAAATAGGGAAATGTTAAATTTAATTTCTAGTTTTTGTATAATGAAAATTTTAAATTCTGTTCAGAGTTTCTGCCAACCAAAAATGGTAAACTAAATTACAAATAATGTTTATCATTATGTAAGTTATTTCTTAAGGCAAGAAATTGTGAAATGCCCCATGTGACATAGCTTGCCATACAATAATAAAGTAACTGTACTTGCCTTCATAAGAGTTTTAAAACACTCCCTAGTATCACAAGACTAAAATAGCAAATATATTAGGTTAACAGGACTGTCTTAGAGGATGCTAGCTTCTTAACAAGAGTGGTACAATCATTCAAACATGTAACAACAAAAAAGAGGTAATTCTGTCAATATTATAGAGGGAAATTGTAATTGAAAAGGTTCAACATATGTTTTAATATATAAAAAGGTGTATATTAAGTGGAAAAATAGTACAGAGGTTTTGTATGTGTCTAAACAAAAAGGTGGTTGAAGTCACCTGCCTCATTTGGCAGGTGGTAAGGTGGAAAAAAAAAACAATGCAACTCTCATAGTTTTCTAGAAACACTGTATTGGATGACTATGTCTTGTTGTATACTCTATCACTTAGAGTACTCATTAATACACAGTTAGGTAGTAATGAAGATGAACCAATAGTGTTAGTAATTAGAGATACCTCACTTTGGTCAGCAAAACAGGAAATTTCCAACATACAAAACTGTGGCATGACTCATGAGTACTAAATTACTCATCAGTAAGAAAGCATCTTGTAACAGAGTGATAAAAGCTGTCCAGGAAGTAACATAGGATTTTGTTCATTATGAATCCTTAGACCCTAAACCTTTTGGCTCTTTGTTCAATCTATCAGATTGTGGGCTAACAACACTTAATATTATTCAAGCCAGCTTTGCAAACACTGAACTTGCATTTCTTTCTGCCTGCCACACTATAGGACAGTACATTCAACAAAACCCTTCACCTTGCCACAGCCATACAGTTCTCTGGTTTTCAAAATGTGATTGGATCAATGTAGGAACTGCTTAACAAGGATGGGCCAGCATTAGCTGGAGCTGTTTATGAATACATAAACAACTGTGAGAATAGCAAAGTGAAGTACAAGAGGGCAGCCAGAGGGTCTTTGGAGGGCAGCTTTGAAGCTGAAGGCTCAGGATGGGATTCAGGCTGAACAATAGGTTAATCTTGTGCATATAGGTGCTTAACTTGTGTTGTGATAAAAAGAAGGTCTGTAATACATAAATATTTTCCTATATATTAAACATCTGTAAGTTTCTCAATATGTCTTGATATAACAATGCACAACTGTTTTGTCAGCATCTATTCTGCCAATCCAGCTCACCAACTTCTCACACCAAGTATTAAATGCATAACTTAATACAAGTATGAGAAAGAAAGAAGGAATATGGTGCACCACATACATTGTAACAATTAAGCTGGGGATACATGAAGCTACTATCTTCACTCACTGTATTGACACAAAAAGGTGCAAGAAAGTGCTAAATGTTTTATTTTTATTTTTATGAGCAACTATTGTATTCTCCTAACACACCATACCATACCATACCATACCAGGACGTGTGGTATACTACATATGTACAATGTACAATAAATACCTTGAATAAACCAAACAAATAAAGCAAGATACTACAATCATGCTTTAGGCATGGTGGTTTTCTTCTACTCTTTGAGCATTGCAATACACTAAATAGCAAGAATCAGTGAACAACTCAGATAGAAAACATAGTGTGAAATAGACTGTTCACCTGCTTTTGTTTCTCCTTCTGTCTTGCCATCTCAACAGCCTTCTCCTCCTTCATCATTGGGGCAGCAATGGGTGTTCCAGGTATGGAGCTAGCAGCAGGAGATACAGCCCAAGGTGGAGATACAGTCATATTTGGTGACAAAGACTTTTCTGGGAGAGTAGAAGGTGACTTTGCTTGTATAGGTGGCGATTTTGATTTTTGTAGAGAATTTGTAGAGGTTGTGAGTGCTGATGGATGAGATCGTGTTGGTTGTAGTGTATGAAGGTCACCTCCCCATGCATCTTCTAGGGTATCATTATTACTAGTCCTGTCGTCCATCACCCCTCAATCATCCATTTCTAACGTGGTCACCATTTTATCAACTGGAAACCAAATGAAACGAAACACCACATACCATCAACTGAAAGTGTGGGAGTAGAGAACACAGGTGTCTCATCAAACCCAAGTGTTGATGCAGCAGCAGAAGCGTTCTTTGCTAGTCCACTCTCAAATGCAGTCCAATCGTCTGTATCAGCATTTATGTCCATGAGTCTAAGCCAGCAATTTCTGCTGCTGAACATTTTGTCGTACCTAACTGCATACTGTGCCCCTTTATTATTGAGGAGGAAGGTGCTCCTGGAGACGAGAACTTTGACGAAGAAGGCGTTTTGACACTCAAAGGACCTGCACCAGTAGACATGGAAGTCAACCCATTGAGAGTTGGGGAAGGTGATATGGAGCCTGGGCGGTCTGGTGTTGACATTGTCATCGTACTTTGAAGATCTCTAGAGGTAAGCTAAATGAATCCAATTAAGAATAATGGCAGTGTAGGTTTTTCGAATTACATACCTTCTTAGTGAGAGAAGACTTGGCCCATCCGGCTAATGCGCTTGCAGCATTGGAAGTAGAGTTCACTAGAGCATTCTGACCTGCATGTACTGGTAAAATGACGTTTGGTTGGCCATTCGCATTCAGAGCAGTCTCGGGCTATGTACGGAAGTTAGATCCCTAGTTGATCTATCAGCTATAATTAAGAACTACACCATCGATGCTTCATGAGATTCCATTTTCTTGATAAAGAGGGTCCATGGCTTTAAATGCCTGGTCTCGCACTATCCTACACCCGTAATCAGAATATACCATAATACTGGAAATTAACACCACAGGACCTACTTCTCTTTGTCGATCAACGGAAATGAAATGCATGGAATGCCCTTCGTCGCTAGACCCTCAGCATCAAAACAATCAATCATTATCATGAACGCCATAAGTCCAGCTACTCGTGCCTGTACGGATAGATCTTTGAACGCTCGTACGAAGGCTGGGACGAGCACCTCTTTCTTCGTGTTATAACCTAGCGAAGGTCCCAATCGACCAATGAGAATGCATACGTTTGTCCGTATCGCGGATTCTGGATCTGATTGCATCTTTGCGAGGTGTCGAAGGAGGTCGCAGTTGAGTATCCTGTCGTTGAACCATGCAGTACATAAGCGGGGGCTTAATGAGAGTATAATACTCGATCAAAATACCTTAGGGTAACAATTCACGTCAATCAAGCACCAATGTGCACCATGTTAACCCATCGCTCTGTTGTGACGCCATCCCGCCCTCGCAATGCCATAACAGCTTGACGAAGCGCAGCTGCAGACCGCTTGTGGATCACTTCACCGTCCTCATAATCTCCCATGTATGAATAAACCTCTCGAGCAAGCAAAGGACCATCCGGATCGTACATTTCCCACATTGTCCCAATCACGCTTCGGAAACCACTAAATTGCACGGCAGCAGCTAGATGGAGGACTTCATCGTCTGCACCAAATACGTCCTGTTCGGCGGTATGGCAAGCAGAGAGGAATGCAAACTCGGCATTCGGAAGGTTGGCTCGGATGATATCGAGCAGTGTCAATCCACCGTCCGACAGTTTGAAAGAAGAGTCAAGCGACCCCGATGCCAATAATCCGTGACAAGCAAAATGAATCCATGTGACGTCTTGCAAGCCTTTTATAATTGTGTTGCGAAGCGCCTCCTTATTGATGTGTATTCTATAAGATGAGACGTAGCTCCGTGTGTTGTTCCGAACAGCGAGAATTTCGGCCTTAGTCGATTTAAGAGTCTTCGTGTCGCCAACGATAAGCATCTTGGGATTACTCGCATTTTCCCTGAATCGGGCATTGATGAGTGCTCCAAGATTCGGGGTATATGATGACACGTAGTCGTCCAGTAAATACTTCACAGTGCCATCCGCATCCTCAAATGGACCTGCAGCGTGGAAGGGAAGAGCTGAGAGCACAGATGTAGGGCACCACCAAATACGCGACCCCTCAGTAACCCCTAGCTCCTTAAGTTTCCTGACGACCTTGGAGACGACCCTGTCCCACAGCATCCTCATCACCCGTCGAAGTACCTCGTCGTATTTTGGTGAGAAAACTTTAAGACTATCTCGTGTCTCCAAGAGCTCGGTGCACAAATTAATGCTATCCTTGTCAAATTCTCCATCAAGCGGAACACAGACGACAGGCAGGTCCTCACGAGAGAGGATAATGAGCACATCGGATCGATATTCGCTATGATTGACCACAATTACCGGCCCCTCTGAAGCTACACGCCGGAGCCCTCTAAAGGGTGTGGCTATAAGGAAGCTCTCGAACCCAGGGATCCGTCGTATTTCCTCAATAAGCTCTTCCTGCTTGCTAGAGAGTTTCCTCTTCAGTTTCAGCCTCTCCTCAGACAAAATCCGTTCTCCATATATGTCCAGTGCAGATAACCCGCTTCCAGCTGTGCCTGAACTATACTGCAATACACTGAATGATGTTACAAGGTTCTCCAGCTGCCGACTAACATTCGTGAATCTCTCAGCGAGCCCACTATTCGTTTTTGCAAGGTCATCTAGAGGCGCCCTAAAACCACGCATCTGCGACCAGAGTAGACCTCTTCCTTGCTCAAGGATCTCTATTGCTTCTTCGAGCCTATTCTCCTCTACGGCATAGGCCACTGCGTCTGATGTGAGCGTTGCGGAGTTGCCTTTTCTGCTGAGGAAATCGTGTTGTGCATGAAGAGTAGGACTAATGATGAGGACACGCTGTAGAAGCAGCATCGCTACCTTGTAAGCTCTGGATGTGGTATGGTGACCATGATTTCGAGCAAATCTAGCCCATTGACCGGCGATCTCGAGACGTACCGCCAAGCTTGAAAACTCATGTTTGACAGCACATTCGAGTGATTTCATACACTCTTCAAAATCGACCTTAAGCCCGAACTTCGTGAATCGCGAGAGTAGCGAAAAAGCCAAGTTTGCTAGCGATGCAGAATGTTCGGGATGACCATTGGGCCGAAGCTTCAAGCTGGCACGATGAAGCTTGACAGCTTCATCGAGGTCCGCAGTCTGTCCGTGATGTTCAAACCGAATTGCAAGGGAATTTGCAAGGTTACTGAGAGACGCGGATCGACCGGGATGGCCGTCGGGGTGAAGTTGCAGAGCAGCATGATGAAGTTCCATAGCCTCATCAAGGTCCGCAGTCTGTCCGTGTTGTTCAAATCGAGTCCGAAGAGAATCCGCAAGGTTATTCAGGGACGTGGAGCGATTGGGATGGCCATCGGGAAGAAGTTGCGAGGCAGCACGATGAAGCTTGACAGCCTCATCGAGGTCCGCCAACTGTCCGTGCTGTTTAAATCGAATCTGAAGGGAGTTTGCAAGGCTATTCAGGGACGTGGAACGATTGGGATGGCCGTGGGGACGAAGTTGCAAGGCAGCACGATGAAGCTCGATGGCCTCGTCGAAGTCCACTGTCTGTCCGTGCTGTTCAAATCGTCTTGCAAGGGAATTTGCGAGATTATTCAGACATGCGGAACGATTGGGATGGCCAATGGGGTGAAGTTGCAGGGCAGCACGATGAAGCTCGATGGCCTCGTCGAGGTCTGCAATCTGTCCGTGCTGTTCAAATCGTCTGGCAAGGGAATTTGCAAGATTATCCAAGAACATGAAACGATCGGGGTGGCCGTCGGGGTGAAGTTGCATGGCAGTACGATGAAGCTTAATGGCTTCATTGAGGTCTGCAATCTGTCCGTGCTGTTCAAATCGATTTGCAAGGGAAGTCGCAAGGTTATTCAGGGACGTGGAATGATCGGGATGGCCGTCCGGGCGAAGTTGTAGGGCAGTATGATAATACTCGATGGCCTCATCGAGGTCCACAATCTGTCCGTGTCGTTCAAATCGAGTCCAAAGGGTGATCGCAAGGTTATTTAGGGACGTGGAACGACCGGGATGGCCGTCGGGGAGAAGCAGCATAGCAGCACGATTCAGCTTGATGGCCTCTTCAAGGTCTGCGATCTGTCTGTGCTGTTGAAATCGGGTATGAAGGGCGCTCGCGAGGTTATTCAGGGATGTGGAACGATCGGGATGGCCGTTGGGGTGAAGTTGCAAGGCAGCACAATGAAGCTTGATGGCCTCCTCGAGGTCTGCAGTCTGCCCGTAATGTTCAAATCGAATCCGAAGGGAAGTCGCAAGGTTATTCAGGGACGAGCAGCGGTTGGGGTGGACGTCGGGGCGAAGTTGCAAGGCAGCACGATGACGCTTGACCGCCTCATCAAGGTCTGCGGTCTGTCCGTAATGTTCAAATCTGATCCGAAGGGAACTCGCAAGGTTATTCAGGGACTCGGAACGATCGGGGTGGCCATCAGGGCAAAGTTGTAGCGCAGCACGACTCAGCTTAATGGCCTCCTCGAGATCTGCAGTTTGCCGGTGCTGTTCAAATCGAGTCCGAAGGGAAATCGCAAGGGTAATCAGGGGCGCGAAACGGCCAGGGTGGTCAGTGGGGTGAAGTTGCGAGGCAGCACGACCCAGCTCGACGGCCTCATCGAGGTCCGCGGTCTGTCCGTGTTGTTCAAATCGTCTTGCAAGGCAGCCTGCAAGGTTATTCAGGGACGCAAAACGATTGGGATGGTCGTTGGGTTGAAGTTGCAGGGAAACACGATGGAGCTCGATGGCCTCATCGAGATCCGCGGTCTGTCTGGACTGTTTAAATCGAGTGCAAATGGAATTGGCAAGGCTATTCAGGGACAAGGATCGGTCTGGATGGCCGTCGGGGTGAGCTTTCAGGGCAGCACGATTCAGCTCGATGGACTCCCGTAGGTCTTCGATTCTCCCGTATTGTTTAAATCGCTCGTGAAGAAACACACCAAGGCGTCCCAAGAATATCCCATGGAAGTCTAGCAATTCCCTAGGATAAATTCCAAGCGCAATGCGACCATGAAAAATAGCATTGTCAAGTTCTCCTCGTTCCCTCGTTTCCTCGAAGCGCTTCCAGTGGTGCATGCTCAGTCGACCAAGTACAGCACAAACCGTTTTGAGGTCTATGTATAACTCCATTCTAACGCGGAGTCGCAGTGAATCTTGATGCTCTTTGGGCCGGCTGCGTGTTCAGTGAGGAGGGAAGAAAGCAAGCTGCAAGGGATATGGTATCTGAGATGTCCCTTTGTACTTGAAGCCTGCCCGCACTGTCTGCTGTCCTCTGAGCAGATGGTTCTCCTCAGACCTAAGAATGTTCTTTTCAATCAATCATTTACGCCAAAGTATATACCTGAAGAGACCAACTTACTGTACAAGAAAAGGATAAACGACTAACGTTTCTGACTACTAGAAGCTAGAATGCAGGTTTTAGTCTCGAGTACAACGGTAGGGCTGGGGGCGGAAGGCAGAGGTTATATATCGTCCTGGTGACCTGGCCTGGGAACACGTTGAAGCTGTGATAATTTTGATGCTTAGACGGCGCAGGGTTGTACAACAAAACGGGATAAGTAGAAGGATCCACTCATTGCCTGATTTGGTATACGCTGATCTTTGCGTACTTTTGTTATGCACAGTCCTCGTCAACAACAGTGCACTGCTTCATGCTTCCCAGCTTGCGTTACAAAGTAAAGTGGATTAAAGGTCTAGAAGGATACAATAGAGTCATATGCTAACTTGTCGATAAGGATTGCATGAAAGGATCGGCCAGAGCCGCCAGACCGTGCTTTCAAGAAGTCACATGATGAATCGGAGTATGCTTGTTTTTATTTCTTCCTCTTAGCGTTTTACCTCTTTCCAAAGTTTATTGTTATTTGATTCAAATCCAGGTCCACCAACTTCATCAAACCGACGTTGCCTGCCTACTCACATCTAAATTTTTTCACAGCACCGCAGTCGCAACAAGTTTGAACACATGTTGCAGTGTCTTGACTCTTACCACACACACAGAGCACAAAGCAGGGCCATCAATCTCAGTTTAGAGGATGCACTCGCTTCAATCACAACACAATGCCCAAGGATAACTGACTCCACTGTAGTTCGAAAGTTGAAGACACTACGAAAGGTGCAAATGGTGTTATTCGGTTCCCTCCACTGTCTTCGTTCCTGCCGCCGTTGCCTCCAAAGAAAGCCATAGACAATGCCGGAAGTGAGAAGGCAATGCTGTGGGGATGCAGAGGAGAGTTTGATGAGTTTGAATGTTTTGCATGAGGGCAAAAATTCGATTTTAAAGGATCAGTGAGCTGACGAAAAGGAAAGGTATTTTTATATTGTTTCATTTCACTTCAAAAATGTCGGACCCAAGAATTAGTTGTCCTTAGATCTCAGGATCCTATTTGGCTCCTCCGTTTATCTGTTTTCTAATCCTGCTCAGATTTCTCCTTTTATCCCTTTGTATACCCTGCCGGATGAGTCGAGTCTCTTTCCCTACCTGAACCTATGCATGTCCTCTAACAACCTTCGGAACATAACTATAGGGAAACGAGGAAGGAAGTCAGCAAACAAATCAAAATTGTTGGTTGTAAACAAATGTGGACCAGAAAACACGCGGATGGGAAACCGAGAATAATATTTATGGTATAAATGACACGCACGGTTCCTCGAGGTACTTGATCTCATCCTCAGTAAGCTCTTTTCCTGTTATAATAGACGCCTCTAACCGCTCAGGCTAGCGAAAGCAAAAATAAAGATTCAGTACACTCGTCCCGAAGAACGAAGAACGAAAGTAAGGACATCGACTCACAGAACTAATCCCCACTATAGGACTAGATACCTTGCTGTTAATCCACGCCAGCGCAGTCTGCGCCATCGTCCAGCCTCTCTTATTTGCCACTTCTTCTACGCGCTCTATGATTGCCTTGTCTGCTTCCGAGTACTTCGTATCTCTGGATTCTCTCCGGGTCGTGGAAGTACTGATCGGTGCTGCAAGGGAGCCTGCTTGGAGAGGACCCCAAGGGATGAGTCCGATCCCGTGGGCTTTGCAGTATGGTATCATCTCGCGCTCCTGTAGCATGAAACCCATTTTAATATCGCATCCTTTCATTTATCTTTGAAGAATAATGAACTATGGAAGAAGAAACGCACCTCCTCACGGTAAAGCAACGAATACTCGTTTTGCATACTAATAAACTTTGTCCATCCGTTCTTCTCCGCAACGTGGTTAAGCTCTGAGAACTGCCATGCACGCATCGAGCTTGCGCCAATGTACCGAACTTTTCCCGATTGGACAAGGTCATGAAGCGCTTTCATCGTCTCTTCCGGTGGTGTATTCGGATCATAACGATGAATCTAATAATCAATGGCAATGTAACCATTAATAACGTTTTATTAGCGAGAAGACAGGCGCATACCTGAAGCAAGTCGATATAACTTGTTCCGAGCCTCTCAAGCGAATCTTCCACCTGATTAAATATCGCCGCACGGCTGAGTCCACTCTGATTCACATAATCCCTCGTATTCTTCAACTCCGGATACAAAATCGTCCTAGTCCCCGGATCTTCATGCACCAGACTATAACACTTGGTGAAAATCAACACTCTATGTCTCGGGATCTGATACTGCTTGAGGAATTTCCCAATAATGCGTTCAGAGTAACCGTTAGAGTAGACGTTAGCCGTGTCGATAGTAGTGACTCCACGATCCCAAGCAGCCTTGAGTAAAGGGAGCGCTTCGTCTTCGTTGATTACCCATGGAAGCCACTTCGAGGAGCCAAAAGACATAGCACCCAGGATGGGTACGGAGACGCGTAGACCCGAGTTACCGAGTCGGCGATACTCAACGGGAGGCTGCGTCGTTTCTGTCTTTCCTGTCGACATAGTCGTAGTCGTTTGCAAGAGACGAGACGGGAATGAATAATCGACAATGGCGTGATAGCGGGGGTAATAGTAATACTACTCGTGCTTTGTACTCATGCTTCCGATGTATTATTAGGTTGTAGGATAAGGACCGGGCCGACGACAAGGATTGAATAGTATTTTGATAGCGGATTTTGGCGGACAACGTACATCAATATGACGCCTATTTGAGTCGAGCATGTTTATTTCCGTGTTCAATTCAAACATTAACAATGCCCACCAATCGTAAGTCCAAGAATAACCAGAGCAATATCAATGCCATAAACAAATAACAAAGCAGTGAGTTAGTTCGATAGACGTTACAGTATTGCAAAAAATGGAGAACGAATCCACTATTACTAACATTAACGTTAAGGGAGTTTAGATGCTATGACAGCCCAGCCTTCGCAAACCAATTCTTCTGCTGCCCACATGTCGCATTCGTGCATCCCGGACAGCGAAGCATCATTTGCACGCTTGCAGGCTCGATCCTCCCCGCAGAGTAGTCTTTCAGGTGTTTATTGACGATATCGGCGAGTGCACGGATGAACACAGGCGAATCGTTAAGTGACTCGGCTCGGTGTACTTCCATTCCGAGCTGCATAAATCAGATCCAATGCCAATGAGAAAAGATTCGTACAAAAAAGTGTTGCATTAAGTACTTACCTCCTCAGCCTCCTTCCCGTACTCCAAATCAAGTTCATAAAGCGTCTCGATATGGTCACTCGTAAATGCGATTGGGATAAGGACTACATCCTTCCTCCCAAGCCTTGCAAGTCCCTTTAATGCATCGCTCGTTTGAGGGCCCATCCATGCTCTTGGCCCGACCTGGCTCTGCCAAACAAGTCGATACGGATTGGAGTGTCCCAGTCGATCCATGACGTGCGAGACCGTCGCGCTTACTTCCGAGACGTACGGATCCCCGCGATTGACGATGGTCATGGGAAGAGAATGTGCGGAGAAGAGAAGAACTGCATCTTTCCGCCTGTCAGGAGGGAACCGTTGAAGTGCTGCTTCAACGCGTTGCGCAACTGCGTCGACAAACCCAGGATGCGTTCCCCATCGGTCTATAACGCTCCATTCCACACCAGAGCCAGCCACACCTGACCTCCCGAGCCGGTAAATCTCATTAAGGCTGCTCCCCGTCGTACTACAACTATATTGCGGGTACTGCGTGAACGCAACCGCCCTCTTCACTCCATCCTTCTTCAATTCCTTGCACGTTTTGCTCGTCAAAGGGTTTGCATACCGGAACGCAACGTAACTCTTATGCGGAGCAGTCTCGGGCGAGAGCTCGTCAAGTAACGAGCACATAGCTTCACCCTGTTGTTGGGTATACCGTAAGATAGGCGATCCACCACCAATAGCAGTGTATTGCTCTTCGATCTTTGGAGTGCGTCTTTTTGCGATTATTGGTGCGAGAACTCGTTGAAAGGGGAGCGGGATGAGGTCTCTATCGAGGAAAAGATTTTTGAGAAAATCATGGACTTCAGGAATCTAACATAGGGCCATAAGCGAAATCCCTAAATCTGAGACAGGGCAGAACAGGGATTAACACGCACCGTTGAAGGACCACCCATGTTAAGCATTACCACCGCTGTTGTTCAGACGTGCTCAACATTTGAACAATACGTGAGTTTTTACCACAAACGTACCTGTTGGCCTAGCAAAGAGTCAACAAATGTTCCCTTCGTTTAGAAATCTGGTCAACTCACGGTTTGCCCGACACATTATGTACGGAAGCATATGACCGGCCCAACGCTCTTAAAGCCGTCCTTGCAGAATTCATACCAGTATTGTTCTGTTGAACACGTTGTGGACGCCAAGGGAAAGAGAATGAGATCGAGCACCACTTGTCTTTGGCGTTATATAAGGTCGACTGCTCGTTGGACAGCCATCGACTCGACGGACGAATTACACGATGGCGGGAGAGTAGGCGTGGTCCAATTATATTATTCCAATTATTTCGTAATCGTGGGAGTATTCAGTTGTAGTCGTGAGAACGTCTCTTCTTGCGACGCACTGAGTGAAGCGGACTCAGCAGAGCATTGAGACAATGAGACTGTGGACCTGTGGTACGTCCGACTTCCGTTAGAGCCTTTAGTTTTGCGTCATCATAATTTTATTGGGAAAATACCTACTATGCAGATTACGGTCTCCATGGGAATTATCAAAGATGCTATCAACTTTGCTTCCACTCCGTTATGGACTTACGGTAGCATTGATTGGTCCGACAGCTAGTATTGGCTATGCAGTACCTCGAGCAAATTCCAGTGTAACTGTATGGACCTTACAGTGATGCAGTGATCACCAATTTTGTCGCCATGTCTACATTGATGAATAGCAATGTCAGCATTGGCTATACGACATCTTTTACGTACCTCCTAAAGGCGCATTGTGGCAAATTCTGCACTTCAGTTAGAACCATCATTGCATTTCTTCATCTCTTACTGCATTCAATCGGCACGTATAAGAAGCACCATCCCATGACGCTTCATCTCCTCCAAGTCCAAATCATAGACAGCAACACTATAGTGATACATCTCAGCTACATGTCAGTCGGCCTTTCCTATCTATCCTAGATTTATGCTATGCTAATTTACTATAATAACTGCTCTATGTCTTTAGAACCAAGCAACTCAAAACCACATGTCATCAGGTTACGGAGGGAATGCTTATGGAGGGAACCATAACCAGCAGCACAACAATAATGATACTGAAATGACCAATGCGCAGTATACCTCATCCCCTGTTCAGTACGCAGAAGAACCAGACAGTCTTCGTGATAGCGACTGGGATTTGTCTGAGAGCGACATAACTGGAGCCGGTGGGATTTTCGATGGTATCGGTGGTCCCGGTACTGTGCGCTATGGTAACATTAAACCTACAGACCCTAAGGCTGCTGCAGAGAAGAAAAAGTCGTTCCAAGTACAGAGACAGTCGGGGACTTCTGAGAAAAAACGCTCTAGTACTGGTGGGAGCAAGGAGAAGAGAAAGTCAACTGTAATGACCCGCCCTCTTTCAACAGCCGAGAAAATGGGGCAAAAGAAAAAGTGAAACTGATCTACACAGCAGTTAATAGAAGACAGAGTAACTCTTGCAAGAATGGTAATATAAAGATTCTTAACATCCTTCCTTTGCTTAGCAAAGGTCTATGTTACTAGAGAATAATCAATGTTTTGTCCTATTAAAATGTAGCTACAAAAAATAATAATATGATAATACAAATAAACCTAGTTATCAGAATAATCTAGCTAAAAAGTGGAACAGACTAGTGAGAGAGAAACATATGACTAATACAATACTCACAGTAAGGTTCTTATAAAGTTTACATTAGATTTGCTTAGTTGCCTACATTGTACTAATGAGAGAAATAATGTTCAGATTTACTTTTAGTAGTATAAGGCAAGACTATTATAGTGTGTAATGTATTAAAATTATATTTATATTAGTAATTATAGTTATGAAGTAATTCTTACATAATATATAGTATTTGTTCTTCTTGTAATAATATAAGAAAAAGGTCAGAAATGAAAGAAAAACAAAATATATTTTACAAGTCAAGACTAATAACTACTGTATTTTGTAATACTATTTTTACTTATAATATTTAGTAGTATAAAGCTAATTTTAGACTTAGTTACATTTAAGTAAATATAGTTAGTATAAAATTTACTTCTAAATTATTAGTATTAGTTAGTACAAACATTAAGATTATATATAGTAATATTTTATTCCTTTAAGAGTATATTATAATAATAATAATACTAATAAAATTTATCAGAAACTATTATTATATTATTTGTTAGTTACTACAATTAAATTAAAGTATGAAAAGGACACAATAAAGATAAATCTTAAATACATATTAATTAAACTTTTCCAATTAAATTATTAATATAATTTGACTATTCTATAGCTATATTTTGTTTACAAACAAAGTAGTATATTTATTTGACTCTACTAATAATTAAATAGTCACAAACTTTTATTTAAATATATATATATATATATATAACAGTTAAAATATTTGAATTCTTTAAGTAATACTTTATTATATAATATAAACTCTGGAAATAAGGTAGATTGGATAAATGGTTTTAATAATAATAATCCAGAGAAAAGTAATAAAATAAGTGTACATTCAAAGTAGAGAAGCTAGAGTACAAATACAAAAGTCAGAAACAAGTAGCTAAAATAATCTCTTATATTGTGTTAATGTTGTTAATACTAATTATATTGTTGAAAGACAGAAAGAGTAGAAACAGAAAAGATAATATAAATACTGTTAGATAGCTTTTGTCAGTAACAGTGTAGAGGGGACCTAAAGGCTCAGCAAGGGGACCCAGGTTACAACTATCCTATACAACAGAAATACAGAACACAAGTATTAGAACATAGTCAGAACTTACAGAACAGACAGAGAGAGGGAGTGAGACAAGAGTAGAGTATATAGAGTGAGTCTAAGAGTACAGGATTACCTAGAGTAGACAAGATCAAGACTACAGGACTAGTCTGATCTTGTACACTTATATATACTAAACTATATAAGAGTACTCAGAGAGTATAAGCTACTAAGAATGATAAGCTATGAAGAATGAAAGAAGGGAAGGTCAAAGATAAAGGTATAAAGAATGAAGGGATGAACAAAGGGTAAGAGACTATAGAATGAACAAAGAAAGAAGGGGTGGTCAAAAGAATGGAATAATAAAGTAAGGAAGGGTAGTAGTAAGAGTCAGTATGTATATAGTCTATAAACAGTATCTCTGAGGGATGGAAGTCCTAAGTTCTAGTACAGAAGGGTGTAGAACCCTCAGAACTGAAGGTGTAAGAGTAGAGAACTGTAACATTACCCCTCCTCTAAAACCAATTGTCCTAATTAGTAAACATTAGGCTTAATTAGTAGTTCAGGCATAGGTCAGAATAGTAGGGTTTAGAAATCTGTAAGGTGGAGTTGACACAGAGCACCCAGATAAAGTTGATAGAGTCTCAGATTGTCTTAGTAGTATGAGTAAGATTCTCAGCAGGTTCCTAAGTGTGTTCCTCAACTAAGTATCTCTTCTAGTAGATAAGGAACTTGAGCTTTCTACACACTAGCTTAGTATCTACTACATACTCTACTTTATATTCTGGTTCAGAACTGATGAGTTTTAGTAGAGGCAGTAAGAGTCTTTGTTGTGAAGGAAAACTAGGATTATAGTACTAAGACAACAGAACCTTGTTAAACACTGAGTGTATGTGCTTCTATATTACTAGTAGTTGGAGTTTGTAGACAGAGGTACTAACCTTCTTTTTAATGACAAAGGGTCTGAAGTGCTTGTTGTCCAACTTCTTCATTAGACAATCTAAGGTCAGATTAGTAGCTTCTAGTATAACCTTGTTACTAGACTGGTAATCCTTAGCTATAGACCTCTTCCAATCATAGTTCTACTTTATAACCTATACTACCTTTTCTAAAAGAGCTTATGTGTCCTCTCTAGTCCTGTGTATCTGTTTTATAAAGTCTGTTACAGATTCAGAACTACTGTTCTAGTTTGGAACTGTCCTCTAGTATGAATGTCTCTTATGATTAAGGAAGAACAGGGACTGTCCTGTTATAGAGTGTTACTAGTTATTATACACAAATTCTGTCAGAACTAACTATTCAGACTAATCTGATTGTTGATAATTAATGAACATTCAGAGGTAGAGCTCAATCTCCTGATTGACTCACTCAGTTTGACTGTTAGTCTGTAGGTAATATGTAGTAGAAGGGTTCTCTTAAATTCTGAGAAGTGTATACAAGTCCTGTATGAATTTCAACTTGAATTACAGTCTATAATTATGAATAAGCTTCTAAGAGAGTCTGTACAACTAGAAGACATAATCCTAATAAATGTACACTATACTTTTAGAAGTGAGTTCTATTCAGGTTGGAACTGTATAGACTTGTTTAGAGAATCAGTTAACAATTACACAGATAGTGTTGTAACCCTAAGACTCAGATAGCTTACTAATCAGGTTTACTGAGACTTCTTCCTAAGAGTAATCTAGAATCTAATACAAATGTAGGAGAGTCTGAACCCTTGTCTAGTAGACTTTAGTCTGTTAGTATGTATTATAACTAGTTACATACTTTAGGATTTCTCTCTACATTCCTAACTACTAGTAGTTCTGAGTAATGAGTTCCTGTATTTTGTGTTAGTCTAAATGTTCTACAGTTGAATTATTATGATGAGCTTAGACAATGTCCTCCTACAGCTTCTGATCTTTCAGAACATACAGTCAGCCTTTCTAGTAAACCTATCTATCCTTATCCTTCTTCTAATCCCTAACCTACTTCTTTAGCTACTTTACCACAACCTAGTCCTGTATGTGTCTTAGAGCTTACTATATACAGGTGATAAAGTTAACATTCTCAGATTCAAGTCAGATCTCTTAGATTGTCTTAGACACAAAATAGGAATTGTTTAGAAGAATGAGATTTTCATTATCATTCTCCCCCCTTTTATAACCTACTTGTCTTAAGAGTAAATTAGCTTTTATTATTTGTGTTCCAGGTTTGTAGGTTAGTACAAAGTCATAGTTTTATAGTTCTAACATCTAGTAGGCTTAGTAGTAGTTAAGCTTCTGAGGCACTTAGAAGTACTAGAGATTAAAGTAATTACTCTAAATCTTAAACTTCTGTACAGTACTAAGGAGATATTAATGTTACTCCTCTAGGGAACAGACAATTGTAAGGAGTTCCTTATTATAAATAGGGTAGTTCTGTTCTGTTACAGAGAGGGATTCTGATTAGAACACTATCAGACACTACTTTCTGTTAATAAACTAGGACAGTACTACTCTATTTATAAAGTCAGAAGAGTCAGCTTTAACTTAGAACTTGTTTACAACTGTCAGAACTACTAATACAGACTTACTAGTAATAGTCTGCTTGAGAGACTCAAACACAGACTGTTACTAATCATTCTATTACTAAGGAACATCTTTACTGGTGAGATTGTGAAGGGGCCAGGTAATAGTACTAAAGTCTTAAATAAAGTATTAGTAGTAGTTTACAAACTCAAGGAATGCTTGGACCTGTTTCAGGTTCTAAGGTTGTAACCAGTTCTGAACTATAGTTACCTTTACTAGATTCATACAGACCTCTCCTCTACTGATTACAAAGCCTAGATAATTTACTGACTCTTATACAAAAGAGTACTTTGCTTCTTAGAGAAACAGTTTATTATCTTAGAACTGTTGTAGAACCACTCAGATTAGTTAGTAATAGTGCTTGACTGTCTAGGTAAAGATCAGAATGTTGTCTAGATACATACTAACATACTCTAAGTTAATCAGATCTGTAAGAATGTAATTTATGAATGACTAGAACATTGTAAGCAAGTTAGTTAGTCTGAAAAACATTATAGTCAGTTTGTACAATCTACAATTGGTTCAGAACACAGCCTTCTACTCATCTCTGTCTCAGATTCAAATATTATTGTATCCTTATTAAATATCCAACTTAGTAAAAACCCTAGATGTATACATCTTATTAATAAGCTCTTAAATCAGGAGGAGTAGGTACTTGTTTTTAACAGTACCCTTATTAAGACAATAATAATCCTAAACTGAGTAGAGCTTCCTATCTTTCTTTTTAACAAAGAAGAAAGGGGAGGTTATAAGAGACTTTAAGGGTTAGATCTAACTGTTCTAAAGATTTTCCTGAAGGAACTCATCAAGCACCTCCTACTTGTCTCTGTTAAGTAGGTAGACCTTACAATCCTTAGGTTGGAAACTCTCAGTCAACTCAATTGTATAGTCCTAAAGACAGTATTTAGGAAGCTAGTCAAATTCCTCTTTACTAAAGACTTTAGAGAACTCTCAGACAAAATCTGGCAGGCTGAGTTTATGTACATTCTAGAGTAGAGTTGTTCTAAGAGGGTTCTAAACTAGTTCTGTCTCAGACATCCTTCAGATTAACTCTGTTCCACCTTAACTAGAATATGTGTCTACATATTTATCTTAGTCAAAGAAGAACAACTGGTTACCTTTATCAGAACTGTTAGTAACATTAGAAGTGTCTGTATCTACTTAGAACAGTAGTACAAGGTAGCTGTAAGACTCAGAACACTAATCAAACATGAGTGTCTACTCTAACTAGTTAATAGTAGGGTTGTAAGCTTTAAGCCATTCAAATCTGATAAAGATGTCTGTCTTTCTAAGGTTAGTAACTCTGAACTTAATACTTTCCTCATAATCCTAAATAGTCATTCATAGTTGGACAAACTTAGTAATCCAACTATTCTGGTTTAGGGTTCTGTCTGTATTGTATACTAGGATTGAAAGTAGAATGTGTTAATTAGAGAGGTAGTGTTCCTATACAAAGGCCTTATTAATACACAAACTAGTGTATTTACTGTCTACCAGAACTATTGTTTAGATCTGAAAGGATTCTAAGAAGAGAGCTAAGAGGATAGGGACTTAGAGCTAGTACTTAGAATATTCTCTAATAAACTACTACTTGTTCTAAAGGGAACATACAGTTTATACAGTCTTATTGTCTGAGAGGGTACATATATATACTAACATTTCCTCATTAACCTCTCTCTTTCAACAAGGACAGACCTATGTCCTTAACTGTAAACTCAGCTAAGACTATCCCTACTTAATACTATGAACAAACTACTAAGTAGTAAACAGGGCTAGGTAGTGTTCTAAACATTCTAAGATCTTAGAACATGAAAGTAGTAAGTCAGATTGTGTAGATTTAGACTTAGATAAAGTGTGAAGAGAAGAATCAAAAGAATCAGAAGAAATAAGAGAACTATCTACTTTTGTTTTTAACTTTTTTCTTTCTAATAAATAATTTTGTTAATTTACTTTTTCTACTTTTTCTGCTTTTCTTACTTTATTTACTTCTAATCCTATAGTGTTCATTAAATCAAAAGTAGCTATTAAAAAATCTGAGTCATAGCTCTTTAGTACTACATTCACTGTTGAGCCTCTACAAAATCCTAGAGTATATAGTCAGAGTCTAAAAGTTCTAAGGTGACTTCCAGATTTGTAGAAAAGGCTTCTTACTATAAATCCTACTCATTACTCATTATTACTCTAATAACCTAACAGATATACTGTTACTTCTATAGACAGTCCTTAATCTAGTGTTCTAACTTTCTGTAGGTAAAGTATGCTCCTCACTTTTGAGCTTCTCTAATGTTCATTAGAATAGATTGATTACAAATTACAGGTAGATCAATCTGAGAGTCTAGAACTGTCAGAGCTAAACATATGTGTGAACATTCTATACAGACTTAATACATCTGAGTCACAGCTTGGTTGAAGGAAATGGTGCACATCTTCTACTTAGTGTAAGTGACTAGTTCTAGCATTATTCTAAGAATCTTATTAACTAGTTCTGAGTGAAGAGCTTTTTCAAGTATTCTAATAAGAACATTATCAAACCTAAGTATGAATCCTACCTTCTAGGCTAGGATATCAAACTCCTGAAAGAAAGTGTTAGTAGAACATTTGCCCTGTTATAGAGACACAAGCTTGTTCTATACATTGTGCTTCTTATTCAGATTAATAAAGGAAGTACAGAGCTGCCCTATAAATTCTAAATATGACTCATTGTTCTAAAGTCAGATCAGGCTTCTGATCTGATAGCCTTCAATCCAGTTCTAGGCTCAGGTGGCTGTGTTACCTTCCTTTATGAAGGAGAGGACAAATAGGACACAATCAAGGTTTAAGAATAGGTTAGTCAAAGTAGTAGCTACATATAGTTCAACTTAGTACTAGAAGTCCTTAAAGTACTATCTATTAAAGTCTAAAGGGTAAGCTATATACACTTTCTTTCTAGAACAGGTTGTAACTTCTAAAACAATTGGAACAGGTTCTAAAGGGGCTGAGAGCACATAGTTGGTAAAGGCCTCTTAGATAAAGGTCTACACATATTAAGTTAGGTCTACTCATAACTACTGATCTAACAGGACAGTAGGGGTGGCAGTTGGTGTAGGAGAGTCTATGTTTACACTATAAAGGAATCAGCACTAAACTAAAAGGGGTAATGAATAGAAGAAGGGTAGCAAAAGTTTAAAAGGGTTTAGAAAGTTTAAAATTTAAAAATGTAAAAGGGTTGAGACAAAGAAAAGAGATTAATGTAACAGTGAGTACTAATGCTCAAAATGTAGGAGAGTTGTAGAGTAGTAATGAGGAGTCTTAATCTGATGTCAGTAACAGTGTAGAGGGGACCCAAAGACTTAGCAAGGGGACCTAGGCTACAACTATCCTACACAACAGAAATATAGAACACAAGTACTAGAACATAGTCAGAACTTACAGAACAGACAGAGAGAGGGAGTGAGACAAGAGTAGAGTATATAGAGTAAGCCTAAGAGTACAGGATTATCTAGAGTAGACAAGATCAAGACTATAGGACCAGTCTGATCTTGTACACCTATATATACTAAACTACACAAGAGTACTCAGGGAGCATGAGCTACTAAGAATGATAAGCTATGAAGAATGAAAGAAGGGAAGGTCAAAGATAAAGGTATAAAGAATGAAGGGATGAACAAAGGGTAAGAGACTATAGAATGAACAAAGAAAGAAGGGGTGGTCAAAGGAATGGAATGATGAAGTAAGGAAGGGTAGTAGTAAGAGTCAGCATGTATATAGTCCATAGACAGTGCTCCTGAGGGACAGAAGTCCCAAGTTCTAGTACAGAAGGGTGTAGAACCCTTAGAACTGAAGGTGCAAGAGCAGAGAACTGTAACAGCTTTAGTCTCTTATAAGACTATAATTATACTTAAGTTATAAACTGATATTAAGTTATAAGTACTAAAACATTTAGTACAATTACTCAAATGTATTAGTATTAGTATATCTAATATTATAGTTGACCAAGCTATAGTAGCTATTTTACTGTTGAAAAAGTTATTTTACTTAAAATATATATAGTACTAGAATAATCTTTATAATAGAGAGTTTGAAATTGTGTATAACATACTCAATTTGCATTAGAACTAATAACTTTGTATCACATACTTGAACTTTTCTATAAAGGATAGCAATTTTGCACAGACTCAGAGACTATTACATAAGTAACTTGACTTTTTCCTATCCTAGTTAATGTAAGTATTACTTTGCTGAAAGTTGTTAATATTGCTCTGTAACATTGCATACCTTCTAAGGCTGCAATGTGGCATTACTTTCTCTAATAGACTCTGGGTCTGACAAATTGTCTTCCTACTCATCACTACTACAGTTAATCAAGCTATAAACTGTAACAACCTTACATATTTCCTAGCTGTAAAGTATAATATGGTCCTGTAATCTATTATATTCCTGTCTCTTGAGCAAAGATATGTGGCCACAATGCAACTTCTGCTTTGCTTGTGCAAATGCTTTCCATATTGTGTGCCAAGTGAGCATATGAGTAGTATTTTGGATCCTATAAAAGCACTATGAATTGCTGTTCAGTATCTTCAGCTTTAGACTGCAGACAGTATCATTACAGACACAGATCCCAAGTACATATCAGTAAGTCTGCATTACTACCAAATTATTCTATGCTCACAGGAGTCATTTGACAACCGTCACATCTGTAGAACAATCAACTTACAATGTCGGGAAATAATGAAGGAAATGTAGAACGTCATGAGGGCGATTTTACATCAGAGCCTCGTGACTTAGACTCCCCTCCTACTCCTAGTGATACTTCGATGCCCGATGTTCCATCTAGTGATTGGAGGACACGTAAGTTCAGAGTAGAGAAACCAAAGCACAAGGACGAGAGCAAGAGAAACGCAGAGGAGATAGCTTCTCGTTTTGTATCACAATCATCGACACCAAACACAACCTCAGGACACAGAAAGAGCAAGAGCAAGGATAAAAAATCACTCGAGTAAGTTTCCTGACCTGTATCATCATCACTGAACGAGAGCGATTGAAACTGGTCTGGCACTGCAGCTAACGTACAACTGTTCTGTTGTAAAGAAATGAAGATTCTTTTATAACCTTCTTTTCTTTTTCAGAACCCTGATTATGCAAGTGTGTTAGTATAATCCATGTTTATCATTCATACTATATAGCCCTGAATGAACTGCACGTTGGTATGAATAAATTACCAGTCATCAGAAATAATTGGACAGTAAGGATTGTATCTGATGGACGCATGTTGCATACTCCTTGAGAATCTGAGAATCACTAAGTATTACATAATTACGCAAAGTCGAGAACTCAGGAGTCAGAAGTTCTCAGAACCTGGAAGTCACAAACCCTATTCTTTTCCAACATTCTCGAATCCAAGTTCAGTCTCAAGCCATATACTAACGCTTCCCGGATCATATTCGAATTCTGCCTTCTATGCAGACATCGATTATCAAGATCCTCATGTAACGAAAATGAGCATAAATACATTTGATGCATTCGGTCCATTGGATGACCTTATCCAAGTCATTTACCAGGGATCGTTCCGCTTCGTCTTGCTCTCGCGCGTCGACTTTGACTCGCTTCTTCCTAGTTGGAAAATCCATATTGGGCTGGCAGACAAAGGGAGATGGTGGCAGGGGAAGTGGGAAGAAGGAGATGTTGATGCTTTCGTCGTGAGCTGCTCCTGATTTCGGTTGAGGAATTGTTCGATTAACTCTTTCGTATGTCTCATCGCATGTCAAAATATATGAAGGGAAAGAATGTATCAGGCGATTTACTCGAGGCATTTGCGGACAATATTGCAAAGACTGTGACACAGGGTGAACTTTTCGTGGGCGATATTGAGGCTGGTGCCCAGCCGGGAATGGTTGTCAAAGTACGGTAGGCCGAACCACTAATATTTTGTTTCTTAACCAAAAAGCCAGAATTCCTTGTTGACTTACATCATTTCGTTGTCTATAGATGATATTTGGCCCAAATGGGACGAGGCCGCTAGCAATACCTCTAAATGAAATGACTCAAGAAGACGCTGCTATATTCGTGATAAATGAGTTCTTTATCGTGCGTTTCGCTCCTTTGCGTTTGGGGTACAAAATTACCATACTAATGTGCCCTCTCTTACAGCTCGGATTAAGCGCACAAAAACGAAAATGCAAGTTGAATCCTCCTACGTTTCCGTCATATTCAAGTGCGCCTAAACCAGTTGCCACTGGTCGTGGACCCGAGGATCAACTTCGCCCGCGACACTCTCCTCCGTCTACTCCAGTAAAGAGTAAGGTTGTTACCACTCTTTGTAGCCAATGTTTACTTAGCTACTCTAGGGAAAGTTTCAATCTCTCCGCCAACCAGACCACCGCAAAACCTACACCTATTGGGGCCCGAGCAGGATAGCAGTCCGCCACGGAAAATCGAGACGGAAATGACGCCTGGTAGGTCACCTTCATTTCTTTGCGATGTTTCCAGTCAATCAATGGGTCCTTCTAGGTCCAACTCTTGCTTCCCTTCCAAAGGCAGAAACATCAAATACAAATGCAAAACTAAAACCACAAGTCGTGCCGGTTAAGAAGAAGGCTCGGAAAGTGCAACGGATGGAGTTTGCCAGCGACGAGGAATAAACGATAATGAGTAGGAGATAAGGATGGATCGCGTTACGTTGGAATGTAAAGGGTCAAAGAGGTAAAGGAGAGTCATCGTCGAGTTTATTCATCCTTCTTATTAAATACAACATTCTTTCATATCAAAATTATGTCCGGCTGATATCACGAGATTGCTGATACAATATCCATTGATACTACTAGTATCTATAGGCTATAGTAGGCCGTGATCATCCAGCTCAGGCATTTCTTTCGGTTGGTTATTTTGGACGCTGCCACGCCTCTGCATATTGTGTTCCCAATCTGCGTCCTCATCATACTGCTGAACACTCTTGAGAACGCTCCAGTTCGATCTATTGCCGAGATCGCTCTTGTTGAACGTTACTCTTGCAAGACCTTGCCCTTGTGATTGTTGATATTCGCCCGCAGGAGCACTATTTGCAACTTCAAGGGAATGTTACTGGGTTTCAGAAAGGATGATAGAAATGAGGTATACCAATAGCTTCTACACCATCATTCGTCTTTCTCCAATACAGATCATAGCCTTGGCCAGGGCGATGGGTGTTTAGCTCTGCAAGCCAGAAAGCACGATATGAGCACATATTCTAGATTGATCAAGACGAACTACAAACCAGTCTTCAACTTGTCATATTCGGCTTTTGGTAACTTTCCGAGGCCCTGGGAGCCCTTATGCCAACTGTGCCCCGTAGAGCTGTTATCCTTGCTAGAACTAGTGCTCGTGGATTTGCGGTTGAAACCAAAGAAACTACTAGACTTCTGTGCCATTTAAAAAAAATTGGTCGAGTAGAATTTACTGAAGTTTCGATGCAGTTTCGTCCTGAAATAACTGATCCTTTATATATATATTCTGTCAAACTCCTCTTTACTGTTTTCGCGTCCCTTCCAGGTAGCACGTTTAGCGCATCGCCACATGGAAGCTTCAATTCGCATTGTTGCAAAGTATTAAGCAAAATACCGTCCACACATCGCCACAAACTAGTAGCATCTACTAGTATCTGGCCGTGACAATCCAATCATTTCAATCATTGTCAGGCAAAGTTATCAAAAGCAAGAGTGCTATTGGTCAGACTGTGTCAATACTTTGCAAAATCGAATCTCTACAAGTAATCTTTCAACGGGATTGTAACAACGGGTATAGTGAGTTTGCATGCTTTAAAGGGTGGTAGCAAAGTTCACTCGTTAGGAGATTTACTTCCAAGTTGGAAGTCATAACCATCATTGCCTTTTGATACACCACAGAGAACTGTTCACGTCATTACATTTCAACACAACTATGTCAGATGGTCGACTTAAGCACACGATCCGCGATTCCGACGTTCTCCAGTGTACTATACGTGTCGTTGCTGGTCTTTGTATCAGGTGTCTATTAAGTTTTTGCGCCATTGAAAAGCCTGAGACGTCCGTCCATATGCACCACCACGAGAATTGCACCACTCAGGGGCCGAAGGGTTCAGCGCTCCACCACAGACATAGGGAGCGCCTAGTGCCACGGCTAGTGGGTCATTCTCGTTTCTTTGCATGTTGCCAGTTAGCCCGATGGTTCGTCTAGGTCCTGTTTCAAAGGCGGAATCCCCAGATGCAAGCAAGAAGGCAAAAGGCTAAGTTGGCGTTGCTAAGGAAGAAACTTGCGAAACGCAGCGGATGGAGGGTACCAGCAACGAGAAATAGACCGGAATGGAAGAGAGAAATAATAGTGGATGGTGGCATGGCTTTGCCTGTGTACGTGAAGATAAAGAATACATTAGAGGTGTGGATGGATAATGCTACGTGTAGACGTGAGGTGAGGGAGTGAGGAAAAATTACTGAGTAGTGCTTTTGATCAAGCCCATATGGATGGCAAGAATGAATCAAATATTACCGTCCAAATACGTAAAAAGTATCTATGCTAGCCTTCTGACTTTTGGCCAGTGTTTTTCACTTTTGTCATGATGATGGCGAAACTATCCCTGGAGTAGGAGTCGCGACTGGGTCCGCTTCCGGGAGAGCTTCGCCTTGTATACCAGGAGAGTCTGTTCCGTCGGGTGAAGGTCGCGGATCATCGTCGTCGCCATCATCTGCCATAATTTCTGTGAAAATAACGCATAACCAGTCAGGATTCAACACCGTTAGACAGAAAATCGACAAAGACAAAAGACATACCTTCGCCATACACCTCGGGGTGTTTCCTGAAACAATCCTGCATAGTTTTGAATAATTCGACACAATTAATTCCCTTTGGCTCGTCCTGACTGTAGACGAAACATGAGAATGCGTCTCGGAATTCTTGACCGCATGGTCCGTGTGCCATCCCTCCGAGGCATGGACAGTCCCAATTAATCTCGCCGGTTTCGGGGTTGAATGCTCCGCCGGCTTCGTTACCATTTTCACTATCGGATTCACCCAAAGAGTCCGTATTGGGAGAAGTGGGGGAGGTGTCGGACCTGGCCTCATCTTCTTTGACCTGTGGTAGTTCTTCTGGCTTCGGCTCTTGTGTTTCCGCCTGCTCGGCTTTCTTCAAATTCTGTCTAGGCTTTGTCTTCAGACCTACAACCGGACGCGCGTGAGCTCGCTTAGGAAGAAGTTAAAGAAATTAGCTTGAAGCATGCCTTCAGCGGAGTCTAATCGGACTACATTTGCGAATGCCAGCGAAGCCGAGAGCGTCAGTGCACCTAGCGCAACTGGCACCCATTTGTACCGCTCAGTTGAACGCGTGCGCGTCGCATAAGCTGCTCTTCGAACATACGATCCCGACGCACCTATACGATGGATGCCTCCGGACTGTCGTAATGCGGCGCGAAGCGAGGAGAGCATTGGACGATGAAAGTGCTCACTACTGGGTCGCTGACGGGAGAGGAGAAAAGTCGAGCACGTTATTCAGCGGGTGTATTACATAAATTAATGATCGTCATGACGCGAGTCCGAGACTCAGTCATCAAGGACACTGGTACTGCAATGCTTTTTATTCTTCTCTTATCCTATCGCAACACATTCTTTTTGTAACACTAAAAGCATGTCTGACTAACATCAAGGATATATTGAAATCTATGAAAAGCCGTAGGTATTCAGCTCGGGCATCTCGCCCGCCTCCTTATCTTGGACACTGCCGCGCCTATCCATTGCTGTTTGCCAATCTACACTCTCACTATACCTCTCAACGTTCTTGAGAGCTGCCCAGCTGGTTTTATTACCGAGATCACCTTTACTAAACATAGCTTGTGAAAGAAACTGCCCTTCTGCGTGCTGATATTCGGCAGTAGGAACACTTCTTGCAACTTAGAGAAAGTTAGTGGATTTCAGAAAAGGACGAAAAGTATGAGACGTACCAACAGCTTGTACTCCACCGTCACTTGTCTTTCTCCAATACAGGTCATAACCTTGGTCAGGGTAAGTGGCGGTAAGTTCTGAAAGCCAACAATCTGATTGTAAGTACACATTCTGGAGCAGTATAGATGAACACCGAACTTCTTGTCAACTCGTTGTACTCTGTTTGTGGAAGCTTTCTATCAGGTCCCTGATGCCAGCCGTTCTTCTTCGAACTGCTGCCACCTTTCACAGTGCCACCCACAGAACTTTCTGAGGAACTTTGTCTCACTCTATTCCAAAGATCAGTAGTTGTTCTTGAGAGTGTCCCCTTTCCCTTCTTATCATGTGACATTCTGGTGGATGTATGCTTTCTATTGATACAATTTCCTTCAATACTTGGGCCTATTTATCTTTTCAAGCGATCTTCCATTGCTACTTGCTATTAACACACGGTCTTGTACAAAGTTGAGAAGTTGTTGCCACATTTTGATTTCACACTGTTATTAATACAAACTTCAAAGTGCTAAACCAAATGTCCACTTATTCATTACAGCATATTGGCAATATCTTGTACATTGTGGTAGACTAACAAACGCTATCCTGCATATTGAGATAATGAGATAGGAAGACATTACTAATAAGTTCAAAGTATAACTTTGCTGTTTTAGTTATACATTATGGAGGAAAGATTTAACTCTTAGAGCAAAGTCGGACCATGAGTGCCACCCTAAACTTTAGTAGTTCCTCCATTAGGAATGTTCCTAGTATGCAAACTATAATAATGACCACCTAATCAACAACTTTGATGAGATTGGGCACAAGACAATGTCTTTGCCCACAGTAATATTACTGTACACAATTTCAGATTGAGCTGTTACCTAAAGTTGGTAGTGTTAAAAAATGCTCTAACTTGTTTCACTGTTTGATGCCAACAGCTTTGAGTATTGACAATAGAAATAGTATAAAACTCTCTCTGGAAATACATTAGCAAGCCTCTATATTCAAAAGGCAAACTCTATTATAAGTACAGAACTATACAGTCAGGCATGTAATGAGTAAAGTATAGACCTATCTGTAATATTGTACAAAAATGATTGTGTTTTCTCATATATTGTTTAAGTAATAGTTTTTACAGAGAAATAAGTCTACCTGCCAAGTATAAATATTTAATATAGAGTTAGAAAGACTCTTTATCTTATGTAGTCTTTTAGAAATGGTATCATTAATAGTAGTCAATTTTAAATATTCACACCTATATAAAGTTAACTACTAATCTATAAGTTATTCCTTTACTGTATTTAGTTATGTATAAAAATATTTTTAAAGACTAAAATCTTGTTAGTACTAGTATAACCAGTATAATAATTGTAGTATTAAATATAAATAACTTGAGATACAAATTATTCACAAGAAATTAAACATTTATTATGGAGTGTTTCTCAATTTTCATTTTTGGCTTATTTAATATAAATGATGGTGCAATCTTCTTTAATTCATTAAGGAGTGCTATGAGTGCCTCTATTTTTTTGTTATTACTTACAGTAATAAATAGGCAGAAGTCAGTTATTTCTATAAATTTGAGAGTCTTTTCTAACATTCACATTTATTGATCTTAATATTAAAAGATAATCTAAATTCTCAAACCTACAGTATTGAAAAAAGTAGTTCTTTCACAAACTCACAAGGTGTTAAATAATATATATATATTTCATGTGACTTTGACACAGCTGTACATTGTGTGCCGCTTCCAGGATCTCATGACATCGTGTGTAGACCGTAAAGAAGTGATATAACTGACCAGAGAGGAGAACATCCTACTTACATGTGCTATACCTTAGTATAAGAGCATGATGACCATTATGGAGGGAGGCTAGTAGTCATGAACCATTCTTGACAACCTGAAGTTAATCCTTATCTTCACACACACATATGCACTGTCATGTTCAATTATTTTAAAAAAATGACGTCGAGCCAGTATCAAGGGATCACTGGAATTATATTTATTAGTATCCTTGAAATTTATGTTAAGCCGTGAGTGTCCAGATCGGGCATATCTCCCGCCGCATTATTTGCAACGCTGCCGCGCCTAGCCATCATTGCTTCCCAATCCGCGTCTTCACCATACTGCTCAACATTCATAAGAGCACCCCAGTTGGATTTATTACCGAAATCTCCCTTGCCAAATGTTACTTTCGTAAGAGCTTCACCTTGTGATTGTTGATATTCTCCGGCAGGTGCACTCTTTGCAACTTAGAAAGTGTTACTATTAGATTTCGAAAGGGATGAAATGGATAAGGCATACCGATGGCTTCTACCCCACCGTCATCCGTCTTTCTCCAATACAGATCATAACCCTCGCCGTTACGATGGGTATTAAGTGCTGCACGCCAAAGATTCAGGCAATCAGATTTCCCATCCCAGACTGACTCGGAGTTACAAGAATATCGAACCTGCCATCAACGCGCCATACTCCTTTCGAGGCAGCTTTCCACGATCGCTAGAAGCCTTGTGCCAACTGTGGCCCTTAGAGCTTCCGCCCGTACTCTCGGATGTAGTTTTTGTGGAGCTGCGTTTAAAACCAAACTTGCTTGACATACTACCGGGCTTCCTGTCTTTCTGCGACTTTCTGTGAACGCGGACACGGGGTAACTATACTATTGATGCAGTTTCATCTTCAATTTTCGACACTTTTAAACTTGCTGTCTGGCTTCTCATTTGCTAATCATTATCACCATTAGTCATCAAGTTTTGATCTTTTTTTATGCCATCATTGCAACATTTCAATTTCGACACACATAAGTGCAAATTTCTCAGCCAATACACGTTATCATTGTTATCATTTATCACTCGCTAATAGTATCTACCCTGCTCTGGGAGTCAAATTATTCGTGGCAAAGCAAAGCGCAGTACGTACCTTACTGATCGGATCAGATCACTACTGTGCAAATCTAACATACACAGACTACTAGTAGGATATATTATCATACAATTTATGTATCTATCATAGACTAAATTAAATGGGTATAAGCAAGGTGGTGCGCCACCAGCACCCGAAACACTGTTTCCTTACCAGAATTCCCTCGTGCAATGTAACATATGCAATGCGGAACTATCACCATGTTTTCGAGGTGCCACCGATCCTGCCACGCCTTCTCAAAGTATGCAACTCGCTTCATCACTCTCCCAACTGCATACAAGCATACAGAATCCGCGGGCTGGGAACATACAGTATCCTTTCTATTTTTATCAGCTTTTAATTCTACAATTCTACATGACTTTCTATAATCCTGCATTTCTTTCGGCGTCCTTTGCCACATCCCGATCATGAACGCCCTTCCTCTGCAAAATCTGCCTCACCGTTTCTCCATCCTCTCGCCAGCTTGGCCTGGCTAAATCGAACCCCTCGCCAACCCTGGCGTAACCTACGCCACCAATGCGAGCGATAGCACGTAAGGCTGCCGTGTCCACAGTAATCTCGTCCTGGGAAAGGACAGCATGACGAATATGTGCGCGGCGGATACGTCCTAAGATTACGGTTGTTGATGGCGAAGTACTGCTTCCGTCTGGCAGGACTGCGGAAGGCGCAATGTCTAGAAAGTGGAAGAGCTATGAGATGCGGCATAATGCGTAGACGTCATTAATTATAGCAGACTGGATATAGGACAAAATTGACTGTGTACCTCACACTCGAAGCTGACAGCACTTTCTCGAACACGAGGAGGCTTTACGACGTCCTTTGAGAAAATCACGTTTAATGGCGTTCTCGCATAATGATGATAGATGCCACATACGCTCTGTAGTGGTGTCAGTCCGCTTATGGCAAACTCGTCGACCTCGGGAGGTGCATTTATAGATGTGGCGTTCGCAGCTTCGATGAATCTGTGATTTTTTGCATGCATGGTTAGCATCAATAAAATGCAATATCGACTTTGTACATATCCGAGGGACTTACGGTTCGCTGATGATATTAACTGTAAACTCCTTAGTAATCTTGATATTTTCCCTAGTGTCTTTGACGCCCTTTGATGGTAGAGTGAAGGAAACGCTGACTAGCGGAGGATTATGTGATACCTAGAATCTGCGGCTAAGAATTTTGCGTCTTCATTGGTAGCAGCATACGCGTACCAGAGAAAAGTAACTACAAAAGAGTTCGCTTATTGATCTAAGTCACAGTACAATGCCTTTACAAACACACCTGAAAGGAGCGAGATTGGGCATGCCTGAATCCGACAGTGTTGCCACAAATGCAATCGGTCGAGGTACAATTGCAGATATCAACATCTTGTACACAAGCCTTCATTGTCCAGAATCCAAACAAAAACCATAGTAGTCGGTCATCTTCGCCACATTGCATGACTCGAGTCTGAACTCGTGTAGGGGTGGACTCACGGCTTCTCCATCTCATCCACGTTCATTGTCTTCCACCCTGATTCCTCGTTCTTCTTCCACTCTGCACCGAGTTTCGTTTCCACTCGTAGACCATCACCAAATTGCCAGCTCTCATCTGGCGGATGTGTCTTGCGGAATGCAGGCGAGGTGTTGAAAAGAGGGAGTGCATCCGAAGTCGAGTCAGGCATATCAGACGTGTGAGTGGGAGAAAGGACGATGACAGAGAATTGCCAGCAGGCACGTCATCTCGACTTTGAAAGAACTATTCACAGCATGCAGAAACAGCCTGTCCATCTGGGAGTTACTTCCTTGCGTGAGACAGCGACAAACAAAACAGTAAGTTGGCAATTGGTAAGTACTAGCTCCCGATGCTCCAGTATTGCAGCATATCAAACGAGATGCGTTTAACTGGTCTACTGTGAGTGCCAGTTGAAAGTAAATGTTGCAAAGAACCTGTCGGTAATCAAGAATCAAGTCAGGTGACGCGCGATCGGCTAGTCCGACTCTCAGACTGAGAGACTCACCATCAGGTTTGCTCGCTTTTCGACCTTCGTCCACTAACTAATCCTGTTCAATAATTACAAGCGTATACAATCAGGACTACCTATGCATTTGTGACAGGTTACACCTGGTTTTCATTAGCGAAAGAGATAAAAGTCAACAGCTTTCTCAATTCTGTTAACCCTTAGCCTTGATCTTAGCCTTCTGCTATCGCTTTTAAAATAGAAACATACTCTGGCTTGTAGAGGCTCCTGAGAATCATCTATAGACAAGTACAGATTTCAGCTAGTACCTAGTCATAACATAATGCTGTGACTGTTTACAGATGTCCTGCTAGGCAAAGGTTCCAAAAGAGCTGTAAATGTATCAGGTACCTTTTCGTTGAAGCTAGTGGCTTGTCTGACTCAGATAATTAATTCAAGCATATCTGTCCAAGACGTCTAGATATTTCCTTTGCTACAAAATGTGACTAATCTGCGCGTGCTCTCATTCTACAAGACACATTGTCAACACTAGTATTACTTATGCAAATTTCAGTGTGGCAAACTTGGTAATTTTGTAGTCACAAGGTCAATAACATACATATTTCTTGTGCCATTTGTACTATTATGTAATATGTACAGTGTACTGTACAAATGCACATTGCCAAGCCATTTGGGCTATTTGTACTACTGTAACTGTACAAGTGTAATATAACCAATTCAGGAAGTTATATGATTTACTTTGCTTAGGCTAGGGGTATGTGCCACATAATGCACGTGCAAAGGTACTGAAAAAACTGTCAGCTTGGAGAGGATAAATTAGAGGACTACGGACCAGAAACTCCCAGAATTTCATTGCACATCCATCATCAAATAATCCAGAGTACACATAACCAACATATGACAGGCAGTTGGAAAAAAGTATCCAATGGTGGCTCACAAGCTAGAGGGGGTCAGGCAGACTTTCCGGAAGATAGGTACAACAAGCTCAAAGAAAGTGAGCAAGATTAGTTACTAACACTATTGATTCATTGCCTCTGTACCTCTTTACAGTAATTGAATAATCACTAACAAATTATATTGTTGCTCTATACTATGTGACAGGTTTGCCCAATGGACATGATCTCTGGATCTTCCGACATGGCAAAGGAGGCTTTGTTACAGGTATGTATCTAAGTCCAACCATACAGCTGAGCTCTCACTCTTGTTGAGATACTTACCAGTTTTTTTTAATAGTTGCAAAGGAAGCTCCTATATACAACCCTCTGAGAAGCGCAGACTCCGTGAACGAAGATGAAATTGTGGGTTTCTCTGATTCTATACTAAACGAGGACAGAGTCTGGAGTGAACTAGACGAGCTTTGCAAGAAAACAGCATCTAACAACTGAAGTAACTTTGGAAAGTAGCTGATATATATTTGAATGCTAAAGTTGTATTCCAATCGAGTTTAGAGTATCTCTGATATAGTGGAATTGCTCTATACAAAACTCATTGTAAATTGACATATGCTAATTTCATCATGTGGACTGGTAAGAATCAAGCTAGACTAGCACCTTTATTGATTGGCCAAATCGGTTTAATTGACTGTACACACGTATTGTAAGTATTAGATTATATTACAAGGGAGGGTAAGCCTAGTTCACAGTATAAATCTGTGTTACTGATACACTATTTATGTTGGAAATTAGTAGAGAAAGATGGTAAATGTAGAATGAATGAAAATAACAAACAGGACAATAGGATACAATAGTGTAATGGATATTAAGGGCTTAATTAATACTAATGCATGCTTTCCTGTGAAGATAAGAGGAATGTGGCTTGATTTCCTACTTCAACTCTCTTTTCTCATTTACAGTAACAATTTCAATGCAGACATGAAGAGCTTCAGATTCCTCTTACTATACATCTTAGTTGAAACTACTTTAGAGAGTGAAGACTAATTTCTAGGGGTTGTGTAAGATTGTTGCACTGCTTATACATCTAATGGTTGCAAGCTATATCATCGCTATGGCTGAACATACTCGACTTTCATCAAGAATGGACGATCCGACAAGAAAAGGACATATGATGCAACAGCTGCTACAGTTGTTCTCCACGCGTTGCAGTAAGTATAACCAATTTCCAATCAACTTCATGCTTGCTATTTCACTAGTTGCTGTCTCCTGTGGCAATAGTAAAAAATGCAAACTGTTTAGAAATAGTGGTCTGGAAGCGGAAATACTTCATGCAGTAATCGTTCTATTAGAGTGCCATTAACTCTCGATATCAACGGCTATAACATACGACTTCGTCAATCATCGACTTGCCTTCCACCCTTTTTCATCAGTTCTCGAATGGTGCCCTCCTCCTTCCTCCAACTCGGCCGAGGAATCTCGAACCCTTCACCAATCCGTGCATACGCAGTTCCACCTAACCTCGACACAGCGCGTAAAGCTGCAGTGTCAACTTGCAGACTGTCGGAGGCGAGGACGGCATTCCGGACATGTGCACGGCGGATCCGGCCGAGGACGAGGGAGTTGGTTGCGTCGGGAAGGCTTGGTCCAGTTGAAGAGGGAGAGATGTCGAGAAAGTGGAAGAGCTAGAAATGTGCAAAGGTTAGGATTGTAGGAGTGAAGGATGATTGTGGAGAGAACGGACCTCGCATTCAAAGCTTACGGCGCTTTCGCGTACACGAGGTGGTTTCACTACATCCTATCATTAGCATAGAATGTAAATATATTCACATTTAAATTTTGAGAGAAACGCACGCTTGGCTCCTGGGTTAGTCCACTGACTATCCATTCATCAACGTCAGCTGGAGCTTCAACCGAAGCCGAATTTGCGGCTTCAACAAACCTGTCCGACACGAATTTCAGCAGAATGGTAATTGGAATGACTTAAATGGGTACTTACGGTTCACTGATGATGTTGACCGTAAACTCCTTGGTGGCTTTAATGTTTTCCCGAGTATCTTTGGGCCGATTTGCGGGCAGGGTGAAGGATACGCTGACCAATGGTGGATTATGTGCTACCTGTCCTTTTTGCTCAGGACAAATATTTTTTAAGAAATGATGTATTATGACTTACCAAAGAGAAATAACTACATCCAGCACGTCAGCCAAACACTTCGGTATCAAACGATTAAAATATGGGCCACCTGAATGGAGCAAGATTTGGGACGCCTGTCTCTGAGATGGTCGAGACAAATGCAATAGGCCGGGGGACAATGGCAGAGGTCAACATCTTGTAGATTAGCCTTCCGTAAATAAAACATCAGTAAAAACAAATACAAAACAAACAAACAAATTATTGTGGCACTTACGGCTTCTCCATCTCAGCAAAGTTCATTGTCTTCCACCCAGCTTTCTCGTCTTTCTTCCATCTTGCACCAAGCTCAGTTGTTGTTCGCATACCATCCCCGAGTTTCCATTCTTCATCTGGGTGTTGAGTAACATGGAAGGCAGGAGCAGTGTTGAATGGTGGACGCGTATCGCTTTGCCGAGTGGCAGACGCTGTTGAGAACGCTCTTGCTCTGTTCTGTGCAATAACCCCCGTTGCGCTAGTCAACACCCGCAAACACCTCGAAGTCATTCGAACGCAGCGTACGTATGTCCGTCGTTGAGTAAGGATGAGAAAGCAAAGAGGAGGGAATACGGTCCGTCGTTCACCGCTACATCTTTTTAACCGCAGCGTTAATGCGTTCACTGCGATGTCATCCTCAGTCTCACACTCACGTCGACGAACGTAGACCCAGAATTGCAAGCTCCTTTTGTTCATTTATTGAGAAATATTTCAAGGTAAGCATTTACTGCAATAAACTCTGTTTTAGCCACAATTGACGGTCAACGTGTCCCGTGCAAGTCGATCCTCTCAATTTACTCCTGACGTGCCAGGACCTTGGCATCATTCTTAAGGACCCCTGGGCAAGTAGTGAATATCCTTGCAGCAACCTCCCTCGTACACCATCTGAGTAGGCCCTCTGCCTCACATCCAGAGCGACGAACATGGACCCAGAACTGCAAGGCTCGTATGCATACACGGACCCTCTGAAGGGAGTGTACTATGGACCTGGTTGTTTGAAGACCGCATTGCCGAAATTGTTATCAACGCTCGGAGGAAAGAAAGCACTCGTCGTCACTGGTCGCAGCTTACATACGAAGGTAGGCAGACACTGATACCCTATCTTTCACTATTCACGCACACACACACACTTATAGACCGACGTTGTACGCAAAGTCGAAGATGTCCTCAAGTCACAAAATGCGTATGGAGAAACATTCTGGGAGATCGGAGAACATGCGCCTGTTGCAGGAATCAACGCAGGAATAGATCTCTTCGCTCGAGTTGGTGCGGACATCATTGTAAGCGTCGGAGGTGGCAGCCCGATCGACGCCGCCAAAGCGATTGTATATCGTCTTCATGAACGTGATCTGAGCAAGCGATTCCTCCCGCATATCGCGATCCCGACAACATTAAGTGCTGCAGAATATACGGTTCGTAATTTCATGTATTTATGTATTATTTGGCATTCATCGATATCTCACCCTGTCCCAACCAGGTCGGTGCAGGGTACACGAATGAAAAGGGAGAAAAGGTCGCTGTATCAGATCCGGAGCTTGCACCAGCGGGAATCATCCTTGATGCAGAGCTCACTCTCGCGACTCCTGAACGCCTATGGTCAGTTCAAACGAATGTCTCATCAATTATTTATCTCATAATCAATACTAGGCTCTCAACTGGTATGCGCGCAGTGGACCATGCAGTCGGTACGTAATATCGGCATAAAGCGAATTATATCCTAACATTGCGCACAACAGAAAACCTGTACAGACGAGGTGTACCCTACCCTCTCAAAGTCCTCTGCTATGATGCTCTCGCAGCATTCTTCATGCATCTCCCAGCATCCAAATCTGACCCTTCCAACATTGAAATCCGTCAAAAGCTTCAAATCGCCTCATGGATGAGTCTCTGGCCGCTCAAGCAGGAAGGATACGCCCCGGTTGGACTCTCACATGCTCTAGGACACCGACTAGGAGCGAAATACGGTATCCCGCATGGAATCACTTCATGTCTTACCCTCGCTCCGGTCGTAGCCCTCCAAGCACGTTTCGCAGCACCAGAACATAAACGCGCGCTGGCAAGAGCTGCAGGTCACCTCTGTATTGAGTCTGCTGGAAGTGAAGATGCAGATATTCAATTGCTAGCGCACGCGGTTGAGCATTTGGTTATCAACCTCGGGCTGAAGACGGATTTGAAGGCTTGTGGTGTGCCAAGGGAGGATTTACCGACTATTGCGGAGGGCGCATTGAAGAGCAGGGAGGAGCCCCTATTTGGTGAGGTCGTGAAGATCCTTGAGAGCCTCTATCCGGATTAGCTTCCGAGCCGACAAGATATCAGAAATAAATTGTATTGTAAAGTCGAGTCTGTAAATGTATTGTATATTGCTGCGTAGCCTTGCAGCAGAAATACAGAATGGCAAGACATTGTGATAATGGTTTCCTGTTCTGTTGTACAACTTGTTTGCCAACGACACACACATTCAGAAATTCACTTAGTACGAGCCAAAGAAATGTACCCCTCCTGTTCTGCACAAGTCAATCTACCGGCTCCCTCTCATGACTCTTATAAGCCTGCAGATACGCCTCCGGATCTTCCAGTGTACCTTCAAATGGCTTGCTCAGGTCTTCGATGCTAGCACCATGCCTCTGGAGGAGTTCGAGTCTCCTCTGTGTTGCGGGGCGTGAGCGGTTCACACTGTACAGTTTGACGCGGTGGCACGACGATGTGACATGGAGATCCCAGCTAGAATAGAAATTTCAGTAGGTTCGGGTGGGGATGAGCGTGGAATGAAAGGGCTTACTTCCAAGCAGACCTGACGAATGTCGGTTGTGTGTTATTCGACGAGTCCCATGTGCGAACGCAGAACTCAAGCCATCCTTCTGCGTCGACAGGGAGCTCGACATGCCAGAGACGCCAGGCGTGGTAGTGCTGTAGTATCAAGCGTTAGCTTTCTACATTGACTTGACAGACACGTTGATGCGGATGCACCTTCTTCGTAAGGTTTTCTTCAGGCACTGCGTACCAGACGTGGCCACTAAACAACTAGAATGAATTGAGGATGGAGAAGGATATTGGCAAACTGACCCGTCCGGAGAAACTTCGACACGTTCAACCCAGTTGCCTCCTCCGCTGTACGCCCAACCGTCGATTTTGATCTTCCCATCGTGCACGATAACTTGCTTGTCCGACGGATGCATGATCGCGCTCCTACACAAATCACATCAACTATCCGTCTATCCAAGTCGAATGGAAAAATTAAAGGGTAAGCGGATAAGACACGTACGAAACAGGCATATTCTGAATCGAGAACCCATTCGAATACATCGCATTCTGCTTCCCAATTTGACTTGTATAATATAAATACTCTTGTCTCTGTACGGGACCCATACTCGGCTCTGTCAGTGCGTTGATACGATACACCCATTTGGCACTACGTGCGCCGATAAAGCCTGCTACAACGACTCGAAGAGGATATCCATGAATCTTTGGGAGAGGCTGGCCATTCATGGACCATGCGAGGAGGACTTCTTCACCCCCATTTGCGCGTACTTTGCGATAGGGCGCGGAGACTGCGTAGTTGTATACTGTGCCTTTCCTATTAGACGATTAAGACTTTTAGGCAAGAAGATTGAAGGGAACGAGTGAAGAGATACTTGAAATAGGTATCAGCACCGATAAATTCGAGGTGTTTGCACTCCGGTTTGACGCCACCACATGCAACTTTGAGAACTTTCTTTAGTGGGACACCGCGATACACCGCTGTACCGCTAGAAAATAGTCCCTGTCAGCTTTAATTCATGTATAAATGATGATATCATGCTTACATAGCGCCTTCACCCCATGGTGCATTAATCAATTCGTCTCCATCACCTGGGTACTCCCCGATTTGTTCGATACGACGTGTGCCACTGCATTGCAACGTCACGGTCACTTCTTTCTGACTGAGTGGATGTTAATGAGCATGATATTAACCGGCATGATATTAACCAGCAAGTGAGAACGATGAAGCAAAGAACGACTTACGGAAACTTGTTTGGATCTTGCAAGTCTTTGAAGCTGATCTTGACCGGTTTGTTCACTAGTCCACCAATCTCGAGCTCGTAATCGTCTGCGTCGATGTCAGGCACACCACCATGGTTCCGTATACTATTCAAGTCGTACTTGTACTTAGCACACCGTGAGACATATTCATAATGAATACACATACAAATGATACCGATTGTCCGTGATCTTCCCTTCCATCAACTGGTCTCTCGTCGTCTCGCCATTATACGGGAAATCCAACAGATGTATCAGGTCAGGTTTCTCGCGTTGGACAGTTTCCCAGCTAAAATCGACAATATGCTGGAGACCCAGCGCAGCATGATATTCTTTCCAGCGGTGGCCAACAAGGATTATATTCTTCGGCTTCCAAAGACTCTTGGGTAGGTCAACGAATTGGAATTCTATTGGCGATCGCCAGAGAGGGGGCAGGCCTAAACGTCCTACACACGATAGGTGAAATTGAGAAGGGACGAACCGGGGATTGGAGTGAAGTTCTTTGTCTTTAGAATCTCCTGCGCCGCCTTCTTCCTCTCTGGTGCAAGCTCCCACTCAACGTATCCGCGCCATCCACGTCTCTCCTCAGGGAAAAGCTGGCTTAGTGGTTTACCCTCGAAGGTCTCCTCTTTCTCTCCAGTCTGTATACCCAGGGACCTCTTCGTCGTCGGGGAGTCAGGAGGCTGGAAGAGCGAGGACCTCGGGGTGAAGGAAGTTGAAATCGCACTGAGTACTTCTGTCATCGTTCAAGGTGCCCGTGACACAGTAGAGGGGATGCAGTAGAGTATCCCCTTCGCATTGTATCCAGCGCATATTTATATCGAAATGCGGGATGCGGAAACGGATACCGGGTCCTAGGTGCTCTCCAAACGTTTTCTGTCGACAGGGAAGACCTGGAGCTATTAAGACGGAAATGACCTAACAAATGAACACATGCCATCATAATGCTCACATCCATTCAAGTATCTTAATCTTAATCTTCACCATTCGCTATTCGCCGTCCATCCCACCATGCCCTATCTCTTCCTAGTTCATTTCGCCACGCCTTCTAGGCTTCGGAACTTCTTGATACTCACGCTGACCGTACTTCAACGCAAACCTAGCCTATCTAGCCCGCTCGCCTCGTATCAATTGTAATCATAGGCCACTAGTTCAATAAGTTCATTGAATGCCTAGGACTGGAAGATCCGTAGCATTTTTGATTTAGGTGGAAGTGATGCAACTTTGGAGACTGGTGAGAGTTCGTCACGAGTACGTTCTAATCTTGTCTTTATATCGATATCGTTCGTCATCGCATCCAAGCGGATAAACGGTTCTAAATAAGTTAAGCAACAATTAGTGAGTAGAGAACACGAAGGAAGGGTATAAACGTCTCAACCAGGAGATCCAGAAATGACCCCCGCAATATATCACGTGAGCTTTCAGGAAGGTCTGGATATCGGTGGAGGTATACCCGACGATTCAACACGCACGGACTTTAATGCATTGCTTTTAGGTGTTCAAGTGTTGTTGCAGGATCAAGAAGTACGGGATTATTTAAGTTTGACAGGTTGGACGTGTGAAGAAGCCCCGATAAATCATGTGTTCAATGGATAGATAGATACGAGCAAATGTCTTTCCATTGTGTATTGTATTAACGCGAATAATGTAACAATCTAAGTATACGCAAAGATCAGTTAAAGAAACAGACAGAGTGAAGGCTAGACGTACAGGTATACCGTGCGATCCAGATAGCAAAGAGACAAATACAAAATAAACCAAATTGACAAAAGAAAAAGAATAATCATACACAAAGCAATTTCTTCATCCTCCTCATAATCGCCCATCTTTCTCAGACCCAAAATTTGTTGTTGAGTCGTCTCGTTCTAACTCTATTCGTTCCTTCTCCTGCTCAGACGACTCAGGTACGAACTTTACCCTCACCTCAGCAATCTCCTTCCTAACCGCAATCAATGCCTCGCGAATACGAGTCTCGAGCGCCGAAGCGTCAGACACGGGTAAACTCGAGGACACGCGCACTTTTACGTCGACAAAGAGGAGAGCACCTGCGCGCATTGCGCGGAGCTCGTCTATACCTTTCAATACCCCACCTTCTTCTAGTAATGGGACAAGAGCATTCTCAAGTGATCTTCGTGTACGCGAAGAGACACTTGCGTCTGTAAGTTCTCCGAACGCACCCATGAATAACCCTGCGCCTTGTTTAAGGATTACCATCGCAACGAGTAGACCTCCGAGTGGGTCGAGAGGGAGTGCAGGGAAGGCCCAAGTTCCGAGGATAGCTACGAGTGCTACTGCACTCGTATATGCGTCTGCTCGGTGATGTATCGCGTTGGCGAGGAGGACACCCGAGTTCTCAGCTGTAGCGACGCGTTTCGTAATTCGGTAGAGCCATTCTTTAATAATGACACTCGCCAAGGCAAACCACGCCGCGTTTGGGTCTAACGCGAGTTCTGCACCATGGATGTGTGCGTGGGAGTGAGCGGAAGGCACGGCGGTGGCGACTGTCTGCGCGACCTCTGTGACGTTCTGCACTAGGACTTGAGCAGGGCCGGGTGGGAGTGATGCAGCTGTTTCGACGAGGTGGTGCGTGAGGAGTGTGAATGAGTGTACCCCGATACCGAGTGCACCGCCGATGAGGATGAGCGCGACTGTTGTTGTTCCGAGTGTCTCGAATTTGCCGAAGCCGTAGGGGTATTTGAGCGTCGGTGTGCGTCGGGAGAAACGCCAAGCGAAGAGAGTGACTAAGTCTCCCAGCAGATCTACGGACACGTCAATCATGAAATAAAATTAGACGTGTTTCTCATGAATAAATAAAATGAATATGGAATTTTACGAACCGCTTGCAGAATGCCCGGCCTCGGCGAGTAATGCAGCAGAGTTCATGTACCATCCTGCAGCACCCTTGGCACCCGTAAGCCCGACGTTTACAACCAGACCAAGAAGTGTGATACGACTTCCGCGATCGCCTTTGCCTTGTAAAGCTTGCATAATGCCCTCGACGTCTTGATGTGGTTCATCATCGCGAGAGTGCGAATGGCTCCCGAACACAGAATGCGAATGCGAATGAGAGTGCGAGTTTGAGTGAGAATGTGAATGCGAGTGGACAGAGGAATGTGAATGTGAGTCGTCATCCGACTCGTCCGAGGTTGAGGAAGCAGACGAAGCAGGCAGGGGTTTCGACCTCGAACTTGACAAATGCCTAATCGTCATCGTCTGGCCCCGTTTCCTCGGTGCAACAAGCGGAAGTATAGGAAGTTGCTGTGAAGAGGAAGAAGAGAGACCAAGTCGTCTAAGAGCAGACGAAAGGCCAAATGAAACGAAGCGCGTCGTCGTCACGGTGGAAGTGTTCGTGGAAGCAGCCGCCAATTTGCTCGAAGAACGACAGTACGGAAACTGTCGAATACTAATCGTTGTACAGGCATTGGATGGCTTTATATGCGTTGAAAAATAAAAGGACCCGTTGTAGCTGCGGGGTGGGCGGCGGCCGAGCATGAAGAGCGACGCATTCGACTTTAACTGGGACCTCGCTGCGGGACGGTGAACGGCCGGCGTCGCGCAGCGTCGTTCTTTCCTTTCTTCTTGGCACTCACAACCACCTTTTCTACTTGAATTGCTCTCGCCAACCGTCCGCAGTCAAACGAATGTTATGAACGGGATGATAGAGACAATGAGGGTGCGACTGTGGTGAGACCCTCTACGTGCTTTGAAAGCTTTCTCATCCATGTGGTCCTTCACATGAATAATCCGCCTCTGAAACTAAAAATATAATGTCGTACTCGCGAATCATCTTCAAATTGCATCACCGTCGCTTTCAATCTATGAATTCTAGTTGCCAGCTCATTTTCTGCATGATTTATATCCTCGGGGGGACTTGCAATTTAGCAACAAATCGAAATTTAAAACTGCTTCAGGCCTTGGTCTTGTGGAGGCCGTCAGTAAATCATCATGACTGAGATCTGACCGACGAGGGTGCGTAGAGCTGGTGGTAGATTTTTATCAAATGCTTGTAAAGATGGAGCCAGTGCCGAAACTTTTGTTTTTGCAAATACTCGAGGAATCTCGAAATAAAATGGAAGTATTCTCAGCATAACAAATAATTAAACGACAACATTTATTAGGCATTTACTACTATAGTTTCAAGTTATACACGTTGTTCTGTGCTATACAAAACATCGTCCATTTTGCCTTCTCGTCAGTTCTCTGGTTTTGGAAGCCCAAAGGCTCTGCGCAACGTATTCCACGTTGCATTACCGAACGAAATCTTTGGTTGATAGGCACACTTATCTGTAACTGTACTCTCTGGCTCTTTATTTGCAACTGTAAATTGAACGAAATGTAGATTAGAATGGTGCTGTGTTATGATTGAGATATACACACTTGTGACTTGCAAAGTTTCAACATCTGCACACCTTACTCGTATGTACCAAAGGTCCCACCCACTTTCATCTGGGTGTTGAGCCTCCATGTCTAGTTGGTCTCATAAGACACACAACAGTTTTGAGTAATTATTGAACTGAAACACTTGCCTTTTATAAGGCTATTGTACTGCTCTCTTGGAATTGTAAAACCCTTATAACTTAGACCAGACTGCTTCACACTATGCCAATTGCCAATTGGTTCAATCTGTGGGGGGACTAGTGTGGGTAGTTTTGATACTTCCTGTGGCCTCTTTTGTTTGACAAGCTTGTGTGTAACTGGCATATTTGTGTCAATGCTTGTCTTAACAGTCTACCAGTGCTTGTAAACAGTAATAAGTGACTTTGAAGCTTTGTTTAAAGGCCTACAACTTTTTAATTGATTTATAATTAATATCTGCAAACTAACTTTGTATTATGAGATGATTAGTTCATCAACAGACAAACCACAAGACAATGACTTCATAATGTCTCAGTTAGAATACATACAATATAAGGATGAGAGACACTGAGCAGTCAATTGTCACCTCACCCCTTGTCTATGCATGCCCCCCTTAAGTTCTCCCTCTCAACAGGTTATGAGCCTTGAGCTCCCTGCATACACACATCCACTGTACACTCTAAACTCTTTACTTGCATACATTCACACACATTTGCATCATGGTTCCCCCACATATGGATACACACTGTAAACCAGCTGATGTACCTAAATACTTTGGTCAAAACATCACAATACTTAAGACCAAAGCAAACTACAAGATGTGGCACTACTACATTGTTTCTAGTGTTGCAGCTATGTGCTTCAAACACTTACTAAAGGATGAACCACAGAACAAAGCCAAGAGGGAGATGGCTAAGGCCATTCATGCATGTATAGTTAATAACATTACTGACACAATATTGGCAAACTATATGCACTTTGATACATCTATCCCTCAGTTAATGAAAGTGCTTGAAGAATGCTTTAACCCTCAGACAGCACATAAAAAGGCTATCAACAAATCAGCACTGTTTATTTGTAGAGACCATGTAAAACATTTTGGACATACATTAGACAGACTTGAGGAAGCATATGCAACTCTGTCTGCTAACAGTGATCCACCACACAACTCTACATACAAAGCAGCAATATTGCTTGCCACTCCTGAGCAATATACACACATAGTAAATACAATAATACAATCTACTGATGCCCAAAACAAAGGCAAACCAGTCAATAAACATAAGAAAGTCAAACTGAAGCAACTAATCCTTACATTGCAGAATGCCTACAATGATTACTGTGCTAAACAAGCACAAGATTCTAATGATTGGACAAAGAATAATGCACACATTAATACAATGTATAAAGCCAATAAGCAGAGGAAATTCAATCTGCCAAATCTGTTCAATCTGACAAAAGCAAAATGTTTCAATTGTAGAAAAACAGGACATTTCTCTAAGGAATGCTACAAACCTCCTACTGAAGCTACAAAGCTTGCATGCACCAAACATCAGGCTAACATTGTGCATAAAACAAATCAAACTGTGGAAAACACAACAAACACATTTATTATTGAAAACCCAAACAAAAACAATGTTGAATTAAAAGAAGGCAATGTTGAAATGAACAATAATGCCTACACTCTTATTCCAAGCAACCAGGACAAACAATTCAAACAATATGCTTCCTGGGTATGTACCAATGTATTTACAAATACAATCATAGCTAACAAGAAATCCTATATGCAAACAATGGATTTACTCAATTCCAGTGTATCAATACATGCTACTCCTTATCTATTTTGATTAACAGATGTACACAACATAACTCCTACAATTGTAACTATTGCAAATAGGTCAACAATGACTCTTAATCAAGCTGGATCTATGTGTATTGAAATCCCAAAGAATATATGAGAAAAAAGCATCATAACATTACAAAACATCTATTACTATCCACAAATGACCTTTTCCCTCATAAGTCAAGCACTACTATGTAGGGAAGGTTATTCTTTTATGTTTACAAACAATAATTGTACTATAACATTACTATGTAACAAATACATCAGACATATACGATTGAGAAATAACTTGTATATTTTGTACAATAATCATTTATTAAAAACAATGAACGAACTATCTATTTATGATATACATAAACACCATATTTTGTTTGATGGTAATTTTATTATTGTACTATGTTTTATAGCCTTTACTTTTATTGTCTAATCCTATCCAATGAGTGATAATACTTTACTGTTGTATTTTTGTAGGATTTTCGTTGCAAATGATAATATATTGACCAAATTCGTATATATTATCAATTGTTCTGTGTGTTCTGTAATGTTTGTAATGTAGGGTATTGTAATTTAAAGCAGCATACAGTGTTCTATTATGAATATAGGTAATATGAATTGCTGCTTCAGCCCATAATATAAATGGTAATTCAGTAGATGTTAGATATGCTCTTACACCTCTAAATATAGTTTTATGAGTTTGTTCTACTATTCTGTTCTGTTGCAGAGTATGATGTACTGTTAATCTTTGTTTTGTTCCTTGTGAATCTAAATATTGTTGGAAATCTTTACTAAGGAATACAGTATTGTTATCACTTTGTAAAAGCTTTATTTTAACTCTGTACTGTGTAAATATTTTAGTTGTCCATTGTATGTATTATGTATATGCATTAGATTTTGTTTGTAATTTGAGCATTATGCACCAACAAGTAGAATTGTCTACAATCGTTAATAAGTAGTGTATGTTCTTATATGTGTGTGGTTCAATAGGACCAATGATATCAATATGAATAAGATCTCCAAATTGATTTGCAAGAGGAGATTGACATAGTTTTGGTATTGGTGTACGTTCAATATTTGCTTTTATACATTCAATACATTCTTTTTCTTTGTAGTTTGTTATTTTAGTTGATAGTACACTTGGTTGTGTCTTTAATAATCGTTTAATATAATTGTAACTTATGTGTCCAATCAATTTCTCAAAGGTAAACCTCCTCAAATTGAAGGGGAGAAAATAGACAATACAAACAACAATACAAACGAGTGTTTAATAATTAAAAATAACAAAACAGACAATAGAATAACAAGAACAGACAACAATGATACAGACAACACTGATCCTAACAAAAAAGGAAAAGCAGCAGAACCAACAGACTTAACAGACAACAAAGTTAAATTAACCAAAAAAGAAGTAGAACCTAAATTATGTTGATTGGAACAGAAACAGAAACTGACAGAATGTGCTATTGAGCTTGAACAATGTATAGAGAATAAACACATAACAAAACACATGTATGCACTTAGCAAAAAGGATGAAGATAATATTGCCATTCATTTAACAGAATTTAATGCTAAAATAAGTGAAATACAATCGGATCCAACTTCATTTTATGAAGCAATCCAATGTCCAGATTGTGATTCATGGATTGCAGCTATGAAAGACAAAATAAAACAATTAGAAAATCATAATACATGGGAAATCACAAATCCACACAATAATATTAACATCATTGGAACACAATTTGTCTATAAAATAAAGCAATACACTGATAATAGTATAGAAAAATATAAAGCACAATTAGTAGTTCAAGGAAACTATCAGATTGACAGCCTTGACTATCATACAGACAATTTATTTGCTCCTACTGCTAGACTATCTATGATACAATTAATATTAGTATGGGTAGCATCTAATAATTATGAAATACATCAGATAGATATAAAATCAGTATATCTGTATGGACAATTGACCAAAGACAAGGAAATATATGTTAAACCTCCTCCAGGTAACTTAATAGATGGATTACAGAATGGACAAATATTACAATTACAAAAAGTACTATACAGATTAAAACAAGCTGGCAGAAAATGGTATAAAACACTATCTAATATACTACTTAAATGCAGATTAACAAAATCCGAACATGATAACACTGTATTCTTTGTAAAGAAGAAAGAAATAACTGTAGCCATATTATTTGTACATGTCAACAATATTACTATCACAGTAATGAATAATAATACTATTGTAATGATAAAACAATCTATTGTACATCATTTACAATATACAGACAGTAGCAAATTACACTGGCTACTTGGTATAGAGATTCAACACAACAGAGAGTATAGATTCATCAGGATGTGTCAAACATGTTATATTAATAGTATAATAGAACGTTACAAACTTACAAACAAACAAAGTGTACAAACACCTATACAGCCTGGTACACAATTAAAAACAGTATTGTAAACTGATAACAATAGAGAACAAATGTCTGATATACTATACATGAACATGGTTAGCACACTTAGATACATTACAGACTGTATGCAGCCAGATATAACATTTGCAACAAATCAGTTAGCTAAATACCTTAATGACCCTAGTATAGAGCATTATCTGGCACTTAAACATTGTTACATGTACTTAAAAACTACAAACAATGTCTGGCTCCAACTCAGCAGCACAAATCAATCAATATTGAATGACTATACAGATGCAGACAGTATGATGCAAGAAGGGCATCATGCAATATCAGGATACACATTTTACTTGAGCAATTCATTAGTTTTGTGGTCAAGTAAAAGACAAACACTGGTGGCAAATTCAACGTATGAAGCTGAATTAATAGCTCTTGCAAGAGGAACACAGGAAGCAATCACACTTACTCATTTAGCTGAAGAGATTCTGCAGGTCTCTGATGCACCAATTAATATCTATTGCAATAACAATGCTGTTATACAAACAGTTACATTGGACGAACTCAAATATTCAGAACGAACAAAGTATTTAGATCATAAGAAAGATTTTATTAAATGCTACATTGAGTTAGAGTACATAAATGCAAAATACATACGGACGAACGATCAATGAGCAGATATATTAACTAAAGCACTACATGTACCACAAGTCAAACATCTTACCAGTTTACTTGGACTAGTAAGAGTTTGAAGGGGAGTATTATGAGATGATTAGTTCATCAACAGATGAACCATAAGACAATGACTTCATAATGTCTCAGTTAGAATACATACAATATAAGGATGAGAGACACTGAGCAGTCAATTGTCACCTCACCCCTTGTCTATGTGTGCCCCCCTTAAGTTCTCCCTCTCAACACTTTGCAAAGGGGATGAAACTTCTAATGTGTTATTAGATTAGCAAGAAGTAGAGTCTAGTATATATAGCTATTACAAAGTTGTCTGCAAAAGCTCTGAGTGTATTGTTCAGTACATTCTTTCCCCTCAGATACTAGTACATTCAATCAGACAAATGAAAGTGTTAATCAGTGCCTTTCCCCAACTGAAAGTAGAATTGGCTAACAATGAACACATTTGTATGTTCCTTCTTTAGAATTCCCCTGTCATTTGTCTTCCTTTATCTACAAACCCAAGATAGAGTTTCCAGCTCAAAACTAGTGAGCAATAGTCAATATACAAAAGGAAGGCAATGTAGAACAAAAGGAATGAATCTTAATGAACAACTGTTGTGTAAAAGAAAACAAATTGATATAATGTGATGAACAGAGTTATCAGGCTTGAGACTAATCTCAGATCCAAGTATTTTCAGAGCAGGCACAGGATGACAAGACAGAATTTTGATATAAGGCAAGGTTTAGTGTTTAGAGGAACTTGTGAGTTTGTTACACAGAGAAACAGAGTGGATTATTAAGATAAGACTATTATGATGATTCAAAGACTGTGAGAGTAGTTCAAAGTATGTGCATGAGACTCATTTTGTATATGTACAAAGTCTACCTTACACAGCCTTTAGTGGCTTGGTCTTCCAAGCTGTGTATGTTCTCAAAGAGGCAATATAAAGGAAACTTGCCTGTTTGACAATACATATGACACAAACTCAGACTCAAGCTCAGGCACAAAATCATTGCACATAACTAATTCTCATCACATCAGAGGATTCTAGAGGTCAGATTCACCAGTCTTCATTGTAGTTCCACCTATACAAACCTTTGTTATATCCTGGATTATATCAGGTATCAAATGTGCTACTATCATAATATAGTTGTACTGCCTCTATCACAAAGCACAATTGTAGACTGATTAGTCACACAAACCCCTACATTATAAGAAGACCTCCTAATGTATTGTTTTCTGCACTTGTGCTCAATAGTAAACCAGATGCTTAATCATAGTTTTACTTGTGTTTTCCACACCTGCTCAGATACTGTAAACATTAATCCAAGTATACTACAATTATTCTTTTTAGTGGAAATCACTGCAAAGTACTTTGATTTTTCTCTGTTAACCATATTAGTCTATCATACTAGTGAGTGCTGTAACTTCCATCTGGTTTTCTGCTAATAAATAAAATAACTTAAGTTACAAACATGGACAAAGATGTATGACTTTCTACAGTATCTTTTGAGCATGTACTCAATTATTGATTCTCAGGCAAAGTATTTTTGGGTGAGCATTAAACTTAGCTCACAAAAACCATACCTCAAGATAGTTATAAAAGTACAAGCTATACAGTGTAACAAATATAATTTATTTTTTAGTATGAGCCCTTTGTAAGATTATAATACATTTATTTGTTCTGATCTTCAATTGTAGAATTGCTACATTAGAATTCTTGAAGGAATTTGTTTTGTACTTGGTAAGTAATGTTAATGTAATTTAGAAAAATTGTGTACATTCTTAACATGAATAATGAATTCTAGTAGGAGACTTCCAGACTCAGCCTAATCTTTTAAGGTAGAGGATAAATAACATTATTAAGGACATTTACTAACCTTAGGCCTAAAATGGATTACCTGTAGATGTGTGTTATATCTGTAACCAAGTGTTATAAACTAATGAATTGGCATTTAGGCTTAATGACTGAGTAGATCAGAACTATATGTGGTGTGTAGAATTTTGTCATTCAATGTTATACTAACCTAATCCAGTCATCAGATTTCATCACAATTCTACTTATTGATTGTAAGAAGTCAATTCTGCTGATAGAAATATACACACATTAGAACTTATAAATATTCTTCAAATCTGAGTATTAGTACTCTATCAGAAAAGTCAGTACACTATTTTTAAATAAGACATTAGTTGAAGCCTTGACAGATAAGAGACTTTCTATCTTTCTCAAGATTCTTCTTACAGTTAAAGCTATATTAGTCTTAACTGTCTTATTTATAGGAATTTATTTGAAGATAGTAAGACTACCTCTCACTCTAGTTAAACAAGAAGACTAAGGCACAGTATGAATTAGTTACTGTTGTGTGTCTTACACAGAATGTTAATACTTGTGTAACTAGTAGAGAAATACTACAAATAATAATAATTATGTTATAGTAAGTTGTCTATTTGTATGTCTTAGCTTGAGCTAATTAGAAGTAGGACTGTCCCTTTTGTCAGTTCTCTACTCTTACACCTTCAGTTCTAAGGGTTCTACACTCTTCTGTACTAGAACTTAGGACTTCTGTCCCTTGAGAGTACTGTCTATAAACTATATACAGACTGACTCTCACTACTACCCCTCCTTACTTTATCATTCTGTTCCTTTAACCACTCCTTCATTCTTTGTTCATTCTATAGTCTCTTACCCTTTGTCTATCCCTTCATTCTTTGTACCTTTATCTTTAATCTTCCTTTCTTTCATTCTTTATAGCTCATCATTCTTAGTAGCTTACTATTCTATGAGTACTCTTGTATAGTTTAGTATATATAAGTGTACAAGATCAGACTAGTCCTGTAGTCTTGATCTTGTCTACTCTAGGTAGTCCTGTACTCTTAGACTTACTCTATATACTCTACTCTTGTCTCACTCACTCACTCTGTCTGTTCTACAAGTTCTGACTATGTTCTAGTACTCACATTCTGTATTTCTATTGTGTAAAATAGTTGTAGCCTAGGTCTCCTTACTAAGCCTTCAGGTCCTCTCTATACTGTTACTAATATTAGATTAAGACTACTCATTACTACCCTATAACTCTCCTATGTTTCAGACATTAGTATGTACTATTGTGTTAATCTCTTTTCTTTGTTCTAACCCTTTTACATTTTCAAATTTTAAAACTTTTTAAACCCTTTTAAACTTTTGCCACCCTTCTTCTATTCATTACCCCTTTTAGTTTAGTGTTGATTCCTTTGTAGTGTAAACATGGACTCTCCTATACTGACTACTACCCTTACTGTTCTACCAGATTAGTAGATATAAGTAGACTTAGCTTAATATATATAGACCTCTATTTAAGAGACCTTTACTAACTATATACTCTTAACTCTCTCAGAACCTGTTCTAATTGTTCTAGAAGTTGTAACCTATTCTAGAAAGAAAATGTATGTAGTCTACCCTTTAGACTTTAATAGACAGTACTTTAAGGACTTCTAGTACTAAGTCAAACTATATATAACTACTACTTTGACTAATCTATTCTTAGACCTTGATTGTGTCTTATTTGTCCTCTCCTTTATGAAGGAAGGCAACACAGCCACCTGGGCCCAGAACTGGATTGAAGGCTATTAGATTAGAAGTCTGATCCAACTTCAGAATAATGAGTTATACTTAGAATTTATAAGGTAGCTCTATACTTCCTTCATTAATTCAAATAAGAAGTATAATGTGTAGAACAAGCTTGTGTCTCTGTGACAGAGCAAACATTCTACTAATACCTTCTTTCAGGAGTTTAATATTCTGGCCTAGAAGGTAGGATTTGTACTTAGGTTCAATAATGTTCTTATCAGAATACTTGAAAAAGCTCTTTACTCAGAATTAGTTAATAAGATTCTTAGAATAATACTAGAACTAATTACTTACACTAATTAGAAGACATACACCATTTCCTTCAACCAAGCTGTAGCTTGAATGTGTTAAGTCTGTATAGAACACTTACACATGTATCTGATTCTAACAGTTCTAAGCTCTTAGATTGATCTGTTTATAACTTACAATTAATCTGTTCTAATAAACATTAGAGAAGTCTAAAAGTAAGGAGCATACTTTACTTACAGAAAGTTAGGACACTAAATTAAGGACTGTCTGTAAAAGTAATAGTATATCTGTCAGGTCATTAGAGTGATAATGAGTGACAAGTAGGATTTGTAGTAAGAAGCCTTTTCTGCAAATTTAGAAGTCACCTTAGAACTCTTAGACTCTAACTATATACTCTAGGGTTTTGTAGAGGCCTAACAGTAAATGTAGTACTAAAGAGTTATGACTCAGATTTTTTAACAGCTACTTTTGATTCAATAGACACTGTAGGATTAAAAGTAAATAAAGTAAGAAAAGTAGAAAAAGTAGAAAAAGTAAATTAACAAAATTATTTATTAAAAAGGAAAAAGTCAAAAACAAAAGTAGATAGTTCTCTTATTTCTTCTGATTCTTTTGATTCTTCTCTTTGTACTTTATCTAAGTCTAAATCCACACAATCCAACCTACTACTTCTGTGTTCTAAAAACTTAGAACATTTAGAACACTACCTAGCCCTGTTTACTACTTAGTAGTTTATTTATAGTATTAAGTAGGGATAGTTTTAGCTGAGTTTACAGTTAAGGACATAAGTCTGTCCTTGTTGAAAGAGAGAGGTTAATAAGGAAATGTTTATGTATATACTTACTCTCTTAGACAACAAGACTGTATAAGTTGTATGTTCCCTTTAGAACAAGTAGTAATTTATTAAAGAATGTTTTAAACACTAGCTCTAAGTCCTTGTCCTCTTAGCTCTCTTCTTAGAGTCCTCCCAGATTCAAACAATAGCTCTAGTAAACAGTAGATACACTAGTTTGTGTATTAATAAGGCCTTTATACAGAAACACTATCTTCCTACTTAACATGTTCTACTTCTAATCCTAGTATACAATATAAACAGAACTCTAAACCAGAATAGTTAGATTACTAAGTTTGTTCAACTATGAATAACTATTTAGGATTATAAGGAAAGTATTAAGTTTAGAGTTACTAACTTTAGAAAGACAGACATCTTTATTAGATTTAAATAGCTTAAGGCTTACAACCCTACTATTAACTAGTTAGAGTAAACACTTGTGTTCAATTAGTGTTCTGAGTTTTGTGACTATCTTATACTACTGTCCTAAGTAGATACAGATGCTTCTAATGTTACTAACAGTTCTAATAAAGGTGACTAGTTGTTCTTCTTTAACTAGAATGAATATATAGACACATATTCTAGTTAAGGTAAAACAGAGTTGATCTGAAGAATGTCTGAGACAGAACCAGTCTAGAACCCTCTTAGAACAACTCTACTCTAGAACACACATAGACTCAGCCTGCTAGATTTTGTCTAAGAGTTTCCTAAAGTCTTTAGTAAAGAGAAATTCAACCAGCTTCCTAAATGTTACCTTTAGAACTATACAATTAAATTGACTAAGAGTTTCTAACCTAAGGATTGTAAGGTCTACTTACTCAACAGAGATAAGTAGAAGGTGCTTAATGAGTTCCTTCAGGAAAATCTTTAGAACAGTCAGATCCAACTCTTAAAGTCCCTTATAGTCTCCTCTTTCTTCTTTATTAAAAAGAAAGATAAGAAGCTCTACTTAGTTTAGAATTATTGTTGTCTTAATAAGGGTACTGTTAAAAACAAGTATTTGCTCCTTCTGATTCAGGAGCTTATTAATAAGACACATACATCTAGGGTTTTTACTAAGTTAGATGTTTAATAAGGATACAATAATATTTGGATTTAAGACAGAGATGAGTAGAAGGCTATATTCTAAACTAATTACAGATTGTACAAACTGACTATAATGTTCTTTATACTAACTAACTTGTCTGTAACATTCTAGTCATTCATGAATCACATTCTTATGAATCTGATTAACTTAGAGTATATTAGTGTGTATCTGGACAATATTCTGATCTTTACTCAGACAGTCAAGTACTATTACTAACTGATTCAAGTAGTTCTATAGTAGCTCTAAAATAATAAACTGTTTCTCTAAGAAGTAAAGTGTTCTTTTATATAGAAGTCAGTAGATTATCTAGGCTTTGTAATTAGTAGAGGAGAGGTCTGTATAGATCTGACAAAGGTAACTATAGTTTGGAACTAGTTATAACCTTAGAACCTGAAACAAGTCTAAGTATTCCTTAAGTTTGTAAACTACTACTAATACTTTATTTAAGACTTTAGTACTATTGTCTAGCCCCTTTACAATCTTACTAGTAAAGATGTTCCTTGACAATAGAGTGATTAGTAGTAGTCTGTGTTTGAGTCCCTTAAGTAGACTATTACTAGTAAGTCTATATTAGTAGTTCTGACAGTTATAAACAAGTTCTGAGTTAAAGCTGACTCTTCTAACTTTACAAATAGAGTAGTACTGTTCTAGTTTATTAACAGAAAGTAGTGTCTAATAGTATTCCAATTAGAATCCCTCTCTGTAACAGAACAGAACTACCTTATTTATAATAAGGAACTCCTTACAATTGTCTATTCTCTAAAGGAGTAGTGTTAATATCTTCTTAGTACTATACAAAAGTTTAAGATTTAGAGTGATTACTTTAATCTCTAGTACTTCTAGGTGCCTTAGAAGCTTAACTACTACTAGGTCTACTAGATGTTAGAACTGTAGAACTATAACTTTATACTAACTCACAAACTTAGAACACAAATGATAAAAGCCAATTTACTCTCAAGACAAGTAAGTTATAAAAGAAGGGAGAATAATAACAAAAATCTTGTTCTTCTAAACAATTCCTGTTTTGTGTCTGAGACAATCTAAGAGATCTGACTCAAATCTAAGAATGTTAACTTTGTTACTTATATATAGTAAGCTCTAAAACACACACAGGACTAGATTGTAGTAAAGTAGCTAGAAAAGTAAGCTAAGGACTAGAAGGAGGATAAGGATGAACAGGTTTACTAGGAAGGCTAACTGTACATTCTGAAGAATTAGAAGCTGTAGGAGAACATTGTTTAAGCTTATTATAATAATCTAACTACAGAACATTTAGACTATCACAAAATGTAGGAACTTATTACTTAAAACTACTAGTAGTTAGGAATATAGAGGGAAATCCTAAAGTATGTAACTAGTTATAATATGTGCTAACAGACTAAGGCCTACTAGACAAGAGTTTAGACTCCTTTGTATCTATATTAGATTCTAGATTACTCTTAGGAAGAAGTCTTAGTAGACCTGATTAGTAAGCTACCCAAGTCTTAGGGTTACAATACTATCTATATAATTGTTAACTGATTCTCTAAGCAAGTCTATATAGTTTCAATCTGAATAGAACTTACTTCTAAAAGTATAGTATATATTTATTAGAATCATGTCTTCCAGTTGTATAGACTCTTTTAGAAGCTTATTCATAATTATAGACTGTAATTCAAGTCAAAATTCATGTAGAACTTGTACACACTTCTTAGAATTTAAGGGAACCCTTCTACTACATATTACTTACAAACTAATAATTAAACTAAGTAAGTCAACCAGAAGATCAAGCTCTATCTCTGAATGTTCATTAATTATTAGTAGTCAGACTAGTCTGAATAGTTAGCTCTGACAGAATTTGTACATAATAACTAGTAACACTCTATAATAGGACAGTCTCTGTTCTTTCTCAACTATAAGAGACATTTGTACTAGAGAACAGTTCCAAACTAGAACAATAGTTCTGAATCTGTAACAGACTTTGTAGAATGGATACACAAGACTAGGGAAGATGTACAAGCTCTTTTAGAGAAGGTAGTACAGGTAATAAAGTAGAACTATGATTGGAAGAGATCTGTAGCTAAGGATTACTAGTCTAATAACAAAGTTATACTAGAAGCTACTAATCTGACTATGGATTGTCTAATGAAGAAGTTGGACAACAAGCACTTCAGACCCTTCATTATTAAAAAGAAGGTTAGTACCTCTGTCTACAAACTCTAACTTCTAGTAATATAAAAGTGTATACACTTAGTGTTTAACAAGGTTCTGTTGTCTTAGTACTATAATCCAGGTTTTCCTTTATAATAAAGACTCTTACTACCTTTACCAGAACTTATTAGTTCTGAACCAGAATTTAAAGTAGAGTATATAGTAAATACTAAGCTAGTGTATAGGAAGCTTAAGTTTCTTGTTCACTAGAAAGGGTACCTAGTTGAAAAACATACTTGAAAACTTGCTAAGAATCTTACCTATACTACTAAGGTAATCTGAGACTTCTATTAACTTCATCTAAGTGCTCTATACTAACTCTACCTTACAGATTTCCAAACTCTACTATTCTGACCTATATTTAAGCTACTAACTAAGCCTAATGTTTACTAATCAGGATGATTAGTTTTAGAGAGAGGGTGATGTTATGGTTCTCTACTCTTACACCTTTAGTTCTAAGAGTTCTACACTCTTCTATACTAGAACTCAGGACTTCTATCCCTTAGAAGTACTGTTTATAAACTATATACAGACTGACTCTTACTACTACTCCTCCTTACTTCATCATTCTGTTCCTTTGACTACCTCTTCATTCTTTGTTTATTCTATAGTCTCTTACCCTTTGTTTATCCCTTCATTCTTTGTACCTTTATCTTTAATCTTCCTTTCTTTTATTCTTTATGGCTCATCATTCTTAGTAGCTTACTATTCCTTGAGTACTCTTGTATAGTTTAGTATATATAGGTGTACAAGATCAGACTAGTCCTATAGTCTTGATCTTGTCTACTCTAGGTAGTTCTGTACTCTTAAGCTTACTCTATATACTCTACTCTTGTCTCTCTCTCTCTCTCTGTCTGCTCTACAAGTTCTGACTACATTCTAGTACTTACATTCTGTATTTCTGTTATGTAGAATAGTTGTAGCCTAGGTCCCCTTGCTGAGCCTTTAGGTCCCCTTTATACTGTTACTAACACTTTTAATATACAGAACAATTTTACTCTACTTGTCTGTATTTAAGAGTGTAGAGTACTAGAAAATGTTAGCCAGATTCAAAGGATTCAAGCTAGTCAAAATTCTTATCCAGGACCAGATCTTATATTATGGCTTGTAAGTAGAATCTTTGTATAGAAAACATGTAAGCTGATTAACACAGTGTAATATTTTACTGTGTACTGTATATAGTGTAGTTTAAATTTCAAGGCATTAACCCCTTTGTTACTCAGCTCCTACCTGTAATTGAAAGCCTAGCACTTTTCTGTGTCCTTAGTAGCCACCTTCTTATTAACCTTAAGGAGACTGTAGAGTTAGGAGTCAACAAAGGGACAAATTACAGATCAGGGACTATTAGTAAGATTGAATTTATTAAAGGTACACACTTGTCCTCTCTTATCTTCTGAAAGTCTGCTAATGTACTACAGTTGCTCTAGCACCAGGCTTAAACAAGGAAGGAACATTCAGTGTTTAAGATAAAAGCTTGTTGTGTACTCCTTTTCTTCCTTTAGTAATCTTGTACTACTCTGTCTCACATGTGTATAATATCCTGTCTGTTACAGTTCTCTACTCTCTTACCTTCAGTTCTAAGGGTTCTACACCCTTCTATACTAGAACTCAGGACTTCTGTTCCTCAGGGGTGCTGTTTATAGACTATATGTATACTGACTCTTACTACTACCCTTCCTTACTTTATTATTCTATTCCTTTGACCACCCCTTCATTCTCTGTTCATTCTATAGTCTCTTACCCTTTGTCCATCCCTTTATTCTTTGTACTTTTATCTTTGACATTCCTTTCTTTCATTCTTTGTAGCTTATTATTCTTAGTAGCTCATACTCTCTGAGTACTCTTGTATAGTTTAGTATATATAAGTATACAAGATTAGACTAGTCCTGTAGTCTTGATCTTGTCTACTCTAGGTAGTCCTGTACTCTTAGGCTTACTCTATATACTCTACTCTTGTCTCACTCTCTCTCTCTGTCTGTTCTGTGAGTTCTGACTATGTTCTAATACTTACATTCTGTATTTCTGTTATGTAGAATAGTTGTAGCCTGGGTCCCCTTACTAAGCCTTCAGGTCCCCTCTATACTATTACTGACATCAGATCAAGACTACCTATTACCACCCTACAACTCTCCTACATTTTGAGTATTAGTACTTACTGTTGTGTCAATCTCTTTTCTTTGTCCTAACCCTTTTACATTTTTAAATTTTAAACTTTTTAAACTCTTTTAAACTTTTGCCACCCTTCTTCTATTCATTACCCCTTTTAGTTTAGTACTGATTCCTTTGTAGTGTAAACATAGACCCTCCTACACTGACTGCCACCCCTACTGTTCTACCATATTAGTAGTTATAAGTAGAACTAGCTTAATATGTGTAGACCTCTATCTAAGAGGCTTTTGTCAACTACATACTCTCAGTCCCTTTAGAACCTGTTCTGATTGTTCCAGAAGTTGTAACCTGTTCTAGAAAGAAAGTGTATGTAGTCTACCCTTCAGACTTTAATGAGTAGTACTTTGAGGACTTCTAGTACTAAGTCAAACTATATGTAGCTACTACTTTAACTGATCTATCCTCAGATCTTGATTGTATCCTATTCATCCTCTCCTTCATGAAGGAAGGCAACACAGCCACCTAGGCCCAGAACTGGATTGAAGGACATTGGATCAGAAGCCTAATCTGACTTTAGAACAATGAGTCATATTCAGAATTTATAAGGCAGCTCTATACTTCCTTCATTAATCCAAATGAGAAGTATAATGTGTAGAACAAGCTTGTGTCTCTATGACAGGGCAAACATTCTACTAATGCCTTTTTTCAGGAGTTCAATATCCTAGCCTGGAAGGTAGGATTCATACTTAGGTTTAATAATGTTCTTATTAGAATGCTTGAAAAAGCTCTTCACTTAGAACTAGTTAATAAGATTCTTAGAATAATACTAGAACTGGTTACTTACACTAAGTAAAAGACATACACTATCTCCTTTGACTAAGCTACAGCTTAGATGTGTTAAGTCTGTACAGAACACTTACACATGTGTCTAACTCTAACAGTTCTGAGTCCTCAGATTAATCTGCCTGTAATTTACAATCAATCTGTTCTGATAGACATTAGAGAAGCCTGAAAGTAAGGAGTATACTTTACTTACAGAAAGTCAGAGCACTAGATTAAGGACTGTCTACAGAAGTAACAGTATATCTGTCAGGTTATTAGAGTAATAATGAGTGATGAGTAGGATTTGTAGTAAGAAGCCTTTTCTACAAATCTGAAAGTTACCTTAGAACTCCTAAACCCTGACTACATACTCTAGAATTTTATAGAGGTCTAACAGTAAATGTAGTACTAAAGGGCTATGACTCAGATTTTTTAATGACCACTTTTGATTCAATAGACACTATAGAATTAGAAGTAAATAAAGTAAGAAAAGCAGAAAAAGTAGAAAAAGTAGAAAAAATAAATTAACAAAATTATTTATTAGAAAGAAAAAAGTTGAAAACAAAAGTAGATAGTTCTCCTATTTCTTCTAATTCTTTTGATTCTTCTCTTCACACTTTATCCAAGTCTAAATCTGTACAATCTGACCTACTACTTCTGTGTTCTAAGATCTTAGAATGTTTGGAACACTACCTAGCCCTGTTTACTACTCAGTAGTTTGTTTATAGTATCAAGTAGGGATAGCCTCAGCTGAGTTCACAGCTGAGGACATAGGTCTGTCCTTGTTGAAAGAGAGAGGTTAATAAGGAAATGTTAGTGTATATACTTACCCTCTTGGACAACAAGGCTACACAAGCTGTACATTCCCTTTAGAACAAGTAGTAGTTTATTAGAGAATGTTCTAGACACTAGCTCTAGGTCCCTGTCCTCTTAGCTCCCTTCTTAGGATCCCTCCAGATCCAAACAATAACTCTAGTAAATAGTAAATACACTAGTTTATACATTAATAAGGCCTTTGTATAGGAACACTACCTTCCTACTTAATGTGTTCTACTTCCAATCCTAGTATACAATGTGGACAGAACCCTAAACTAGAATAGTTGGATTACTGAGTTTGTCCAACTACAGATGACTATTTAGAATTATAAGGAAAGTATTAAGTTTAGAGTTACTAACCTTAGAAAGACAGACATCTTTATTAGATTCAAATGGCTCAAGGCTTACAACCCTACTATTAACTAGTTAGAGTAGACACTTGTGTTTGATTAGTGTCCTAAGTCTTACAACTATCTTGTACTACTGTTCTAAGTGGATGTGAATGCTTCTAATGTTACTAACAGTTCTGATAAAGGTGACCAGTTGTTCTTCTTTAACTAGGATAGATATGTAGATACATATTCTAGTCAAGGCAAAACAGAGTCAATCTGAAGAATGTCTGAGACAGAACCAGTCTAGAACCACCTTAGAACAACTCTACTCTAGAATACACATAGACCCAGCCTGCTGGATTTTGTCTAAGAGTTCCCTAAAGTCTTTAGTAAAGAGGAATTTGACTAGCTTCCTAAACACTGTCTCTAGAACTATGTAATTGAATTGACTGAGAGTTTCCAACCTAAGGATTGTAAGGTCTACCTACTTAACAGAGACAAGTAGAAGGTGCTTAATGAGTTCCTTCAGGAAAATCTTCAGAACAGTCAGATCCAACCCTCAAAGTCTCCTATAGCCTCCCCTTTCTTCTTTGTCAAAAAGAAAGATAGGAAGCTCTACCCAGTCTAGGATTATTATTGTCTTAATGAGGGTACTGTCAAAAACAAGTACCTACTCTCTCTGATTCAGGAGCTCATTAATAAGACACATACATCCAGAGTTTTTACTAAGTTGAATGTTTAATAAGGATACAACAATATTTGGATCTAAGACAGAGATGAGTAGAAGACTGTGTTCCAAACCAATTGTGAATTATACAAACCAACTATAATGTTCTTTAGACTAACTAACTTGCCTACAACATTCTAGTCATTCATGAATCACATCCTCACAGATCTGATTGACTTGAGACATGTTAGTGTGTATCTAAACAACATTCTGATCTTCACTCAGACAGTTGAGCACTATTACTAACTGATCTGAGTAGTTCTACAACAGCTCTAAGATAATAAACTGTTTCTCTAAGAAGTAAAGTACTCTTTTACACAGGAGTCAGTAGATTATCTAGGCTTTGTGATTGGTGGAGGAGAGGTCTGTATGAATCTGGCAAAGGTAACTACAGTTTGGAACTGGCTACAACCTCAGAACCTGAAACAGGTCTAAGTGTTCCTTAGGTTTGTAAACTACTACTAACACTTTATTCAAGACTTTAGTACTATTACTTAGCCCCTTTACAATCTTACTAGCAAAGATGTTCCTTAGTAATAGGATGATCAGTAGTAGTCTGTATTTGAGTCTCTCAAGTAGGCCATTACTAGCAAGCCTGTATTAGTAGTTCTAACAGTTGTAAACAAGTTCTAAGTCAAAGCCAACTCTTCTGACTTTACAAATAGAGTAGTACTGTCCTAGTTTATTGACAGAAAGTAGTGTCTGATAGTGTTTCAATCAGAATCCCTCTCTGTAACAGAATAGAACTACCTTATTTATAACAAGGAACTCCTTACAATTGTCTGTTCCTTAGAGGAGTAGTGTTAATATCTCCTTAGTACTATACAGAAGTTTAAGATTTAGAGTAATCACCTTAATCTCTAGTACTTTCAGGTGTCTCAGAAGCTTAACTACTACTAAGCCTACTAAATGTTAGAACTGTAAGACTATAACTTTGTACTAACTTACAAACCTAGAACACAAATAACAAAAGCTGATTTACTCTTAAGACAAGTAAGTTATGAAAGGGGGGAGAATAATAACAAAAATCTTGTTCTCCTAAACAATTCCTGTTTTGTGTCTAAGACAATCTAAAAGATCTGACTCAAATCTAAGAATGTTGACTTTGTCACTTGTATATAGTAAGCTCTAAGACACACACAGGACCAGGTTGTAGTAAAGTAGTTAGAGAAGCAGGCTAAGGATTAGGAGGAGGATAAGGATGGACAGGTTTACTAGGAAGACCAACTGTATGTTCTGAAGGATTAGAAGCTGTAAGAGGACATTGTCTAAACTTATTACAATAATCTAACTGTAGAACATTTAAGCTAACACAAAACACAGAAACTCATTACTCAGAACTACTAGTAGCTAGGAATATAGAGGGAAATCCTAAAGTATGTGACTGGTTGTAATACATGCTAACAAACTAAGGCCTACTAGACTAGGGTTCAGGCTCCCTTACATCTACATTGAATCCTAGATCACCCTTAGGAAGAAGTCTTAGTAGACCTGATTAGTGAGCTACCTAAGTCTTAGAGTTATAATACTATCTGTATGATTGTTGACTGATTCTCTAAGCAAGTCTACACAGTTCCAACCCAAACAGAACTCACTTCTGAAAGTATAGTATACATTTATTAGGATTATATCTTCTAGTTGTATAGACTCTCTTGAAAGCTCATTCATAATTACAGACTATAATTTGAGTCAAAATTCATATAGGACTTGTATGTACTTCTTAGAATTTAAGGGAACTCTTCTACTACATATTACCTACAGACTGATAGTCAAACTGAGTGAGTCAATCAGGAGATTAAGCTCTACCTCCAGATGTTCATTAATCATTAGTAATTGGATTGGTCTGAATAGTTAGCTCTGACAGAATTTGTACACAATAACTGGTAACACTCTACAATAGGACAGTCCCTGTTCTTCCTCAATTATGAGAGACATTCATACTAGGGGACAGTTCTGAACTGGAACAGTAGTTCTGAATCTGTAACAAACTTTGTAGAACAGATACATAAGACTAGGGAAGACACACAAGCTCTTTTAGAGAAGGTAGTACAGGTAATAAAGTAGAACTACAATTGGAAGAGATCTACAGCTAAGGATTACCAGCCTAGGGACAAAGTTATACTAGAAGCTACTAACCTAACCATGGATTGCCTAATGAAGAAGTTGGACAACAAACACTTTGGACCCTTTGTTATTAAAAAGAAGGTTGGTGCCTCTGCCTACAAACTCTAACTTCCAGCAATATAGAAGTGTATACACTCAGTGTTTAACAAGGTTCTACTGTCTTAGTACTATGATTCAGGTTTTCCTTTACAACAAAGACCCCTACTACCTCTACCAGAACTCATTAGTTTCAAACTAGAATACAAAGTAGAGTATGTAGTGGATGCTAAACTAGTACACAGAAAGCTCAAGTTCCTTATCTACTAGAAGGGATACTGTTAAGACAAGACTACACAAGAGTATGTCTCAGATAATATAAACTACATTACAAGCAATGACAAACAATGATGGAATACCTTCCATCATACATTCTACATCTGAGACATACTTACATAGTATATATAGACTAACTAATCAACAGACAATGAAGCAAGCTGTAAGAGAGTAAGCTGAGTCCACTATCCTCCCTCTTTGTGTGATCCCTCTAAGCCTCTCACATAACCTCTCTTCCCCTTCCTTAACAGGTTATGAGTCTTGAGCTCCCTGCCTACACTTTATCTACACTCTACTATGTCTATACTCTATACAGTTCTATACATTACATGCACACACACAGCATAATATGATGCAGAACTTGACTCACCTGTCTGAGTATCCTAAACATGAATCAATACACTACAGACACACAATCTACTGTACTACATACAACTCAGACATTATATGATTGTCATCTTAGTAATTATGATTATTGGCCCAGTAATAACATAATCTATACAGGCAATGTTGAAACTACAATGAGTATCACTTACTACAATTATTAAATGCTAAAATATCCTATAATATCATGGAGATTATGTTATAATAAATTAACTGATCATACTACAGACAAATGTTAAAAAGATTAATAAAGCAAATGCTACTCTTCTGCTATTAACATTACAATAGTACAAATGATTGACACTGTCAACAAACAAATATACTATGTTATAGCATAAATAAAATAATAACACATATAGTAATATCACAGCCAAACAATTAATGCTCAAAACGAGTGCATATATGCTAAACAGCATATTAAATCGAATAAATAAAACATCTAACATGTATTATAAACAATAATACAATTGCAAACAATAATAATAACAATAATAATGATAATAATACAGATAGAACTAATGGAACGAATACAGAACAATATAATAACTAACACATATCATAGTTGAGTGATTATATGTAACATATATCAGATTCAGTAGTTACATGTTGGATATTGCAATTACTTATCAGATACTAAATATAATACACATATCTAAGATATAAAGACAAGTACAAATATACAAAAGTATAATGAATAACTACAAACCAAAAAAAACAATGCTACAGAGTGTATAAACTAACTACACATGAAAGAATAATATTATAACACATAAATACTGATTACAGCACAAGACAAGTGCAAAAATTATAATTATTAAACAAATGATACTACTTTACACATTAATACAATTGTGTAAATGTATACTAACAACAAACGAAAGAATTATATCTCTATTATACTTGAAACAATGTATTAATACAACTTAATTATGCAGAACGTGTTATCACAGCAGCTGATTATATAATAAATTTCGAAGTTGCAACAGCAACATTAACTGTACAGCATATATACCTTAATGAACAATTATTAAATTTACATTGTGACAATGTAGCTTGTAGGAGCAAAGTATTAAGCTGATAAGGCTATTACAATGAATAATACAAATATAATCATTACGAACACATTATTATAATAATTACAATTGAAAACAATCATAATATAATATGATTAAATAAATTAATAAAATGTTTAAGTCATTATCTCAGACAGTATAATATAAAATAGGTAATAATGGATGTGAGCATACTTAATAGAACTCAGCACATTTACTGAAAGCACTACATAAATAATAATTATAATGTTATTAAATGAATATTATACAGAAACAAACAAATTACCATATGCTTTCAACACAAAAACAAAATATTCATTCATAGTTATGAATGATTATTAATAAAAGATAATGAGCACAAACAAAACTTGTATATTATACATAATGTGTACTTATCTACTATAACAAACAAAATACACATTATATAAGTTGACAAATGTTAACAGTAACAAAGATATAATAGTAATAACATTTAAATTACTCATTATAGAACATAACAAACATTACACACTGTTTTAAAACACTAATAATTAGAAATTGAACCACAAAAGCAATTACAATTATTATATATAAATATTATATTATAACAATGATTAATAAACATTAAAGAAATATCCAATTCTTTGAAGAAATACCTTCTTGAATTGAAGGGGAGAAAATGGATAATATGCACGAAAAATTAATAACTAAATATAAACAATGGAACAGAAAGTATAACACTACAGACACTATGAAAAATAGAATAACAAAATTCACAGACTAAGTACTGACTAAGTGATAGAAGTTACAGACAGACATAACAGATCATAAAGGTAAATCATTTGGTATGAAGTGAAACTATGTTGATCAGAACTAAATAACAGAAGTCAACACAATGTACAATTGAACTTCAACATTAAATAAATAATGATTCTACTACGAAACAAATGCTCATACTTGGCAAATAATATTAATATGATAATATAATTAACTTAACAGTGTTTAATACGAAAATAAATAATATACAGACAATTATCACATTATATAACAAAATAATTCATCAATTCAGACTATAGTTCATGGATAAAAGTGATGAATAATGAAAATAATACTTCAGAACATACATAAAACAATAAACAATATATCTATATGATAATACAAATATAATTGTGATATAATTCACAACTACAACAAACAATACACAGATAATAACTATATAAACAAGTATGGAGTGTATACATATAATTAAATAAAACTATTAAATTGATTCTTGTACAAACAATCAATTTGCCCTCACTACATGATTAATAACAAGTGTGAACAGTATCATAA
>NW_006760391.1:3824196-3828524 GCF_000271605.1 Fomitiporia mediterranea MF3/22 | reverse complement strand
AGTAGAAAAAATAAATCAACAAAATTATTTATTAGAAAGAAAAAAGTCAAAAACAAAAGTAGATAGTTCTCCTATTTCTTCTGATTCTTTTGATTCTTCTCTTTACACTTCATCCAAGTCTAAATCTACACAATCCAACCTACTACTTCTACATTCTAAGATCTTAGAATGTTTGGAACATTACCCAGCCCTGTTCACTACTCAGTAGTTTGTCTATAGTATTAAGTAGGGATGGCCTCAGCTGAGTTCACAGCTGAGGACATAAGTCTGTCCTTGTTGAAAGAGAGAGGTTAATAAGGAAATGTTAGTGTATATACTCACCCTCTTAGACAACAAGGCTGTACAAGCTGTACATTCCCTTTAGAACAAGTAGTAGTTCATCTAAGGACATTCTAGGCACTAGCTCCAGGTCCCTGTCCTCTTGGCTCCCTTCTCAGGATTCTGCCAGATCTGAACAACAGTTCTGGTAGATAGTAGATACACTAGTTTGTACATTAATGAGGCCTTCATACAGGAACACTACCTCCCTACTTAACATGTTCCACTTCCAATCCTAGTATACAATGTGGACAGAACTCTGAACTGGAATGGTTGGATTACTAAGTTTGTCCAACTACAGATAACCATTTAGGATCATAAGGAAAGTATTGAGTTTAGAGTCACTAACCTTAGAAAGACAAACGTCTTTATTGGATTTGAATGGCTCAAAGCTCACAACCCTACTATTGACTAGTTAGAGTAGACACTTGTGTTCAATCAGTGTTCTAAGTCTTGCAACTACTTTACACTACTGTTCTAAGTAGATACAGACACTTCCAATGTTACTGACAGTTCTGATGAAGGTGACCAGTTGTTCTTCTTTGACTAGGATAGATATGTGGATACATATTCTAGTCAAGGCAGAATAGAGTCAATCTGAAGGATATCCAAGACAGAACCAGTCTGGAACCCTCTCAGAATGACTCTACTCTAGAATGTACACAGACCCAGTCTGCTGGATTTTGTCCAAGAGTTCCCTAAAGTCTTTAGTGAAGAGGAATTCAACCAGCTTCCTGAACACTGTCCCTAAGACTATACAATTGAATTAACCAAGGGTTTCCAACCTAAGGATTGTAAGGTCTACTTGCTCAACAGAGACAAGCAGGAGGTGCTTGACAAGTTCCTTCAGGAAAATCTTCAGAACAGTCAGATCCAACCCTCAAAGTCCTCTATAGCCTCCTCTTTCTTCTTTGTCAAAAAGAAAGATAGGAAGCTCTACCCAGTCCAGGATTATTATTGTCTCAATAAGGGTACTGTCAAAAACAAGTACCTACTTCCCCTGATTCAGGAGCTCATTAATAAGACACATACATTCAGGGTTTTCACTAAGTTGGACGTTTGATAGGAATACAATAATATTTGGATCCAAGACAGAGATGAGTAGAAGGCTGTGTTCTGAACCAATTACAGATTGTACAAACCAACTGTAATGTTCTTCAGACTAACCAACTTGCCTACAACATTCTAGTCATTCATGAATCACATTCTTACAGAGCTGATTGACTTAGGGCACATTAGTGTGTATCTGGATAACATTCTGATCTTCACCCAGACAGTCAAGCACTATTACCAACTAATCTGAGTAGTTCTACAATAGCTCTGAGATAATAAACTGTTCCTCTAAGAAGTAAAGTACTCTTTTACACAGGAGTTAGTGAATTATCTGGGCTTTGTGATCAGTAGAGGAGAGGTCTGTATGGATCTGGTGAAGGTAACTACAGTTCAGAACTGGCCACAACCTTAGAACCTGAAACAAGTCTAAGTGTTCCTTGGGTTTGTGAACTACTACTAATGCTTCATTTGAGGCTTCAGTACTATTGTCTGGCCCCTTCACAATCTCACTAGCAAAGATGTTCCTTAGTAATGGGAGGATCAGTAGTAGTCTGTGTTTGAGTCCCTAAAGCAGGCTATCACTAGCAAGCCTGTATTAGCAGTTTCAACAGTTGTGGACAAGTTCTGAGTCAAAGCCAACTCTTCTGACTTTGTGAATGGAGCAGTACTGTCCTAGTTCATTAACAGAAAGTAGTGTCTGATAGTGTTCCAATCAGAATCCCTCTCTATAACAGAACAGAACTATCCTATTTATAACAAGGAACTCCTTACAATTGTCTGTTCTCTAGAAGAGTAGTATCAATATCTCCTTAGTACTATACAGAAGTTTGAGATTTAGAGTGATCACCTTAATCTCTAGTACTTCTGAGCACTCTAGAAGCTCAACTACTGTCAAGCCTACTGGATGTTAGAACTGTAGAACTTTGACTTTGTACTGACCCACAAACCCAGAACACAAATGACAAAAGCTGATTTACTCTTAAGACAAGTAGGTCATGAAAGGAGGGAGAATGATAATGAAAATCTTGTTCTCCTAGACAATTCCTGTTTTGTGTCTGAGACAATCCAAGAGATCTGACTCAAATCCAAGGATGTTGACTTTGTTACCTACATACAGTAAGCTCTGAGACACACACAGGACTGGGTTGTAGTAAAGCAGCTAGAGAAGCAGGCAAGGGATTAGGAGGAGGATAAGGATAGACAGGTTTACTAGGAAGGCCAACTGTATGTTCTGAAGGATCAGAAGCTGTAAGAGGACATTGTCTGAGCTCATTATGACAATCCAACTGTAGAACATTTGGGCCAACACAAAACACAGGAACTCATTACTCAGAACTACTGGTGGCCCAGAATGTAGAGGGAAATCCTAAAGTATGTGACTGGTTGTAATACATACTAACAGACTAAGGCCCACCAGACAAGGGTTTGGGCTCCCCTACATCTGTATTAGATTCCAGATCACTCTTAGGAAGAAGTCTTAGTAGACCTGATTAGTAAGCTACCTGAGTCTTAGGGTTACAACACTATCTGTGTGATTGTTGACTAATTCTCTAAGCAAGTCCACACAGTTCTGACCCAAACAGAACTCACTTCTGAAGGTATAGTGTACATTTATTAGGATCATGTCTTCCAGTTGTACAGACTCCCTTGGAAGCTCATTCATAATCACAGACTGTAATTTGAGTCAAAATTCATGTAGGACTTGTATGTACTTCTTAGAATTCAAAGGAACCCTTCCACTGCCTATCACCTACAGACTGACAGTCAAACTGAGCAAGTCAATCAGGAGATTGAGCTCTACCTCTAGATGTTCATCAATCATTAGTAATCAGATTGGTCTGAATAGCTAGCTCTGGCAGAATTTGTGCACAATAACTAGTAACACTCTACAACAGGACAGTCCCTATTCTTCCTCAATCATAGGAGACATCCATACTAGGGGACAGTTCTGAACTGGAACAGTAGTTCTGAATCTGTAACAGACTTTGTAGAACAGATGCACAGAACCAGGGAGGACACATGAGCTCTTTTAGAAAAGGCAGTACAAGTCATGAAGTAGAACTATGATTGGAAGAGGTCTGTAGCCAAGGACTACCAGCCTAGTGACAAAGTTATGCTAGAAGCCACTAACCTGACCACAGATTGCCTAATGAAGAAGTTGGACAACAAGTACTTCAGACCCTTTGTTATTAAAAAGAAGGTCAGTACCTCTGTCTACAAACTCCAACTTCTAGCAACATAGAAGTACATACACTCAGTGTTTAACAAGGTTCTACTGTCTTAATACTATGATCCAGGTTTTCCTTTGTAACAAAGACCCTCACTACCTCTACCAGAACTCATTAGTTCTGAACCAGAATACAAAGTAGAGTATGTAGCAGATGCTAAGCTGGTGTGTGGAAAACTCAAGTTCCTTATCTACTGGAAGAGATACCTAGTTGAAGAATGTACTTAGGAACCTGCTGAGAATCTCACTCATACTGCTAAGGTGATCCAAGACTTCTATCAACTTCATCTGGGTACTCTGTATTAACTCTGCCTCACAGATTTCCAAACCCTACTATTCTGACCTATGCCTGAACTGCTGACCAAGCCTAATGCTTACCAATCAGGACAATTGGTTTTAGAGGGGGGGTGATGTTACAGTTCTCTACTCTTGTACCTTCAGTTCTGAGGGTTCTACACCCTTCTGTACTGGAACTCAGGACTTCTGTCCCTCAGGGGTACTGTCTATAAACTATATGTATACTGACTCTTACTACTACCCTTCCTTACTTTATCATTCCATTCCTTTGACCACCCCTTCATTCTTTGTATCATTCTATGGTCTCTTACCCTTTGTCCATCCCTTCATTCTTTATACCTTCATCTTTAACATTCCTTTCTTTCATTCTTTGTGGCTTATCATTCTTAGTGGCTCATACTCCCTGAGTACTCTTGTGTAGTTTAGTATATAT
>NW_006760391.1:3823429-3823988 GCF_000271605.1 Fomitiporia mediterranea MF3/22 | reverse complement strand
CTCTCTCTGTCTGTTCTACAAGTTCCAACTACATTCTAGTGCTTGTGTTCTGTATTTCTGTTGTGTAGGATAGTTGTAGCCTGGGTCCCCTTGCTGAGCCTTCAGGTCCCCTCTATGCTGTTGCTGACACTAAGCCTCTCACATAACCTCTCTTCCCCTTCCTTAACAGATACCTAGTTGAGGAACATACTTGGGAACCTGCTAAGAATCTCACCCATACTACTAAGGCAATCTGAGACTTCTATCAACTTCATCTGGGTGCTCTGTATCAACTCTGCCTTACAGATTTCCAAACCCTACTGTTCCAACCTATACCTGAACTGTTGACCAAGCCTAATGTTCACCAATTGGGACAATTGGTTTTAGAGGGGGGGTGATGTTACAGTTCTCTACTCTCTTACCTTCAGTTCCAAGGGTTCTGTACCCTTCTGTACTAGAACTCAGGACTTCTGTCCCTCAGAGGTACTGTCTATAGACTATATGTGTACTGACTCTTACTACTACCCTTCCTTACTTCATCATTCCATTCCTTTGACCACCCCTTCATTCTCTGTTCATT
>NW_006760391.1:3816765-3823409 GCF_000271605.1 Fomitiporia mediterranea MF3/22 | reverse complement strand
CATTCTTTGTAGCTTATCATTCTTAGTGGCTCATGCTCCCTGAGTGCTCTTGTGTAGTTTAGTATATATAGGTGTACAAGATCAGACTAGTCCTGTAGTCTTGATCTTGTCTACTCTAGGTAGTCCTGTACTCTTAGGCTCACTCTATATACTCTACTCTTGTCTCACTCTCTCTCTCTGCCTGTTCTGCAAGTTCTGACTACATTCTGGTGCTTGCATTCTGTATTTCTGTTGTGTAGGATAGTTGTAGCCTGGGTCCCCTCACTGAGCCTTTGGGTCCCCTCTATGCTGTTGCTGACACTGTCTCAATTTTCCTTTTCATTAATGCTTTATTATCTATTCTGTGATATCATTACTATTTATATCAGTTCCATCCTTCAGCATCCCTAGTATGTGTGCCCCTGCTGTAGACCTATTTATTATATTACAGGTAGGGATATTCACTGGAAATAATGTCATATTGGCTGAATGAACGAGTGTGATATATATAGTTGAATGAAAATAGTAAACGTATTACTATGACAGCTCCACTCGGCTTGACAGTGGATGTGAGCTTGCAATGATGTGCGACATCATCCTCACCTCACCCACCGCCGACTTCGGCCAACCTGAGATCAACCTCGGGATCATCCGGGGCGCTGGTGGCACCCAACGACTTACGCATCTCATCGGCCAATCACGCGCCATGGAAATCATCATCACTGGTCGTAAAATCAACGCATCCGAAGCAGAAAATTGGGGAATTGTCACACGAATCGTTCCGGAGGGTAAAAACGTAGTTGACGGAGCTGCCGAAATCGCTGGCGTCACTTCACAGAAGGGTGCGATTACGAGGAGGACCACGACGGAGTATGTGAAAGAGGCTAGTAAGCTAGTTCTGCAAGAGGGATTGGCATTTGAAAAAAGGGCGCTCCAAGCGTGTTGGTGGTGACGAAGGGTCGGAAGAGGGGTATGAGTGTGTTTGTAGAGAAGAGGAAGCCAAAGTTCTCGAATTTATGAGCTGAAAAATGATTTATACAAAGCTTGCATCAGCAGAAGGAATAAAGAATTGTGATTTACACGGGTTTACCTTTCTCTGGAGTATGACAGCCAATTATGTGCTTGAAATGTTAGTCCGGTTTCTGTTCCAAAATTGAAATCCTCCAAGCCTAAATTTATTCCTACAAGCACATCGTCAGGCTCGGGTGGCGAAAATGTATTCCTTCCTTCGATACATCCACTGCTAACCCGGAAGGTATCACACATTATACACTTACCACCTAATCCAGCTCAAACCCAAGGAACACACTCTAACACCTGTCATAACTCACCTCGCAAAAGGTGCGCCAGATTGATGCGGTCGAAACTGGTTGAGGGTAACAGTTCCGATGATCTTGCATGATAGGCAGTCCTGGTATTGTTGTTCAACTTGAGTTTGGGCCTGATCTTGATATTGATACTGTAAGGCACCTGGGAAAATACCTTGTGTGAGGTGAGAAGTTGTGTTGGGGGACATGCATATGGTGAGGAGACTAAGAGAAAAAAGAGGGCGTTTGATCGAAATCGTTGGAGTCTCAGTTTGTTTACGTAAAAATACCTTTTTTGGAGAATAAGAACCTACGTGTTCTTCGTCATCACCTTGGCCTTGGAGTTGTGAGCTTTCAGCGACAGCGAACAGATCCGTGCCTTCCCATTGTATTGTCACCAAGACGGGTCCACAATATTGATGTAACATTTGCATGATCCGACTGAAAAGTTCTCAAACTCAGGTGAAGCATAGTCTCAGTTTGCATCGTAATGGCAACATTAATGCCTTATAAAATAGGCCCAAGAAGTATTCTGTCATGTACGATTTCCCTGATGTCAGAACAACCACCTAACTCTAGACTTACCCACCTTCTTCGTGATCGTTCTGATAGCTATGGTGTCGATCCTGGCTTCGTGCAGTTAATCATGTCCGAGACGTTTTTACTGAACTGCTTCGGCGTAGCAGTATTAACTGTCTTGGTCTATCATGCTCGTGCGTGCAGCAATTTCTTGAGCCGAGCTTTAACTGACAGGTATGTTAACTCAAGTTACAACTATGGACAAAGAGGTATGAGTGACACACGGAAGCACACCGGTGCTATTTGCTGCTCACTTGCTGATCAGTCAGTATTTAGGTTAAGTACTTTTGGGTGAGCTTGATTCTCAGCTCCTTGGTTGTCAGATCAGTAACAGTGGTGAAGAGCAACCCATGCAGTTCTACAAGCTTGATTTACTTTTCAGTAAGAGCATCCACAAGAGTATTGTAGAGTGACCTATTCTAACATTAGAGATCTAGAATCGCTACATTGGAGTTGTTGGGTCAACCTCGACCATGCTCTGTACGTAGTTTTTTTTTTTCCACAGAATTTATAAACTATGCAAAAAGAATCAACGTATGTATTTTTATTTCTAGATTATCGTGATAATCAAGACTCTTTGAGGTAGGAGAGGAACCCATCTTTTAATGTCTGTACTGACCTTCAACGCGAGTCCTCTTGTAGCTGTGTGTCGTTCATCCTAACTACTTACACATATTATTGACTTACTAATAAGGCCGAGCAACTTTATGGGCTAGTCAAATATGCAGTAAGCCATCTATTGTCTTTCAATGTTATTACTGTTTAATTCAGTCATCAGGCTTGAGTGCAATTCTGTTTGTAGATTGTAAGGAAATTTGTCCCATTACCATATTGATGATAATCGCAGCATATACTGTAACTATTTGCAGATATTCTTCAAATTCGAGTATTAGCTCTTTATTATCAGAGTAAGTGTCTTAATTTTGAGGATGACATTCCGGCTGGAATTCTTGTTAGACAAGAAGCTCTCAGTCTACCTCAAGGCCTTATTTGCCACAGAGGCGGCACTTGGACTTAGCCTTCTTATTTATATAACATGGTATCAAGACAGTACGACTAAAGCATGATTTTTCTATTTGAATAACATTAACTGAAAGGGCTCAACACAGCTTCAGCAGTGAATTTTGCACAGAATGCTACAACCTGCTTTAGTTACGAACCTCCGAAAGCTCTGGACATCATCTCATGGTGAGTAATTTACAAGGATTATCTGCGTCAGCTTTGACTAATTTTCAGCAGGACCGTTCCTTTAACATTTGGAATGATCTTACTGTGTCTATCTCTTTTCAAGAGTGCAGAGTATTGGAAAATGTCATCCAGATTTAAAGGATTCCATCTTGTTAGGGTGCTTATTCAGGACCAGGTCTTATATTTCAGTTTGTGAGCAGACTTCACTCGCATACAAACAATGGCCTAACAGATTAATACAGTGTAATATTTTGCTGTACAATGCAGCTACTATCAATCAAATTTATGGATGACAGCCCCTTCGCTTCTGTTCTCCTGGGTGTGGCTGGAAGCCCGAGCCTTCTCAGTGTCCTCGGAAGCCATCTTCTTGTCAATCTGAAGGAGGCAGGCGAGCTGGGAGTGAACGAGGGAACCAATTACAGATCAGGAACAATAAGCGGCATTGAATTCGCCGATGGTATGTCCACTTTCTCTCGTATATCGTCAAGCTAGCTTATACAGAACAGGAGCTCCAGCACCATGCTCAAACGATGAGGAAATGTTTACTATATGAAGGTGAACGCCAAATCCCGGCCCAGGATAAATTGCGCTGCTTCTCTTTGAATCTACGATACCCAGCCCGTGTTTAATTGTGTTTTGTCCTTGTTTATTTATTGCCTGATATTATCATAGTTTATACCGGTTCTTACCCCTACGTTCATAGCGCGTGTGCCCATTGTTGTTGATCCATTTGTTATGGCACGAACAAAGATACTTACCAACTAGGAGGCTATACCGGCTGAAATAGACAACGTGATGTTTGAAATCGATTGATAATTTATAGAAATAGAACAAATATCATTATGAAAGCTCCTGCGCATCGCGAGCTTCTGATAACCTACGCAACGGGTTCTCAGGTGGGTAGTTTTGCAGCGGTTCCCTGTTTTCAATATATTAGATCCATGCTCAGAGTAAGAAAATCAGACATCACCTCCGCATGTCCCAAACATCTTCACTACTCTTCCCCAGCCTCCTCGTCGCCCACCACTCCGCTCTTCGTTGTATCCACTTCTCCCGCCTCTCGTCCGGCTCGAGCGAGCGTAAAGTCAGACAGAACTTGAAGTCTTCGAGTTTACGATCGCACACAGATTGGCGGCCGTATCGATAGAGCGATTTGAGTTGGAAGCGAAGCGCTAATTAATACGATGTGAATCAGCGTCAGTAATGCATTTAATCTTATGGACGAACCGTTGCAGGAGAGGAAGTCGTCCAAAACGCGCATGCATCCCGGAATGTCATCTGGAGTCGGATGTATGACTTGTAGCTTCTGCTTCTCTTGCTCTACGGCGGTATTGTAGTCTACGGACATGATGGGATGGGACTCACCAGACCAGAGAAAGTTTCCTGCAGCGGATAAAAACAAGTCACGTGTAGGACTTACATAATAAAGTTCTGATATACTCCGACAATTTGCCTCAATCAGAAACTCTTACTCACACCAGTTGTTTCTTTCACGCCTAGAGCTAAGAGCACAAGGGACGGATCAAAAGAATGAAAGATGTTGCCTGGACCTCGCAGATCTCGACACTGCCTCCCGCTGGTATGCAACCGGTTGACCAGGGCGGTCCCGCATCTGCCCTTGCCTCCATACGTACAACGTGTCCCTATAAAATCCCTGTCGTCGTCTTCACATGCCTAGCCTTTTCACTTCTCGATTCCCATCTTTCTTCCTCCCCCTCTCTCTCAAGCTAGCTCTAACAAGTCCTTCTTTGATATTATCCGCTCCTTTCTGTTAGCAAGAAACAATGGTCAGGCTTAATGGCAGAATCGCCCTTCGCAGCAACAGTTCAGATGAAGACGATAGTAATCGTGGTATCAGGATCCCACGTAGAGTGACCTTCTTTGGTCTGCTTGGCACTACAATGGCTGCACTCAAGCTCAAGGAACAATGGGATGATTGTAATAATTTCTCCTTTGTTCTGTTTTGAATAGTTTGCTGACTCTATTTTAGACCGTAAAGTGCCAACTGAGCCCACTGCGAATAACAATCCTCTTGCTCCACCCGCCTATCGGGATGATGAGTGCGATAGCGAAAGTACCATTGGCCTTGATACCTCAATTAATATGCCAACTCGTACAAGGCGCAAGAAGAGCTGCTGCGTCTGCTGCGGCATGAAGTAAGCACTGTTTTCGTCGATGGTAAATGGACGATTGTTTATGAAAAAATTAGTTGCGGTCTTTTCTGCAAGGCACTTGGTATTGTTATTCTCATATTTACAATATGGAATACAATTAAATTTGCAAAATGGATGATGACGGTGAGGATAAATGGCATTTCCACGTTCAAGTCGTTCTAGCCGTTGACATGAATTAATTGTTTTAGCCTTCTCCGACTGGTCTGGAGAGCATGCCAGAATTCGGTACCTCCCTTGGATGTCTTGATGCTTCACACTTTTACCAGGATAACAAGGATGGCAAGTTCTACTCCATTGCAGTTGGCTCTGAAGTTGAGCACGACGTTGTCGTCGCTGGTGGAGCCGTCGGAACAATCGTCCTAAAGCCAAGTACAAGCCTCGCAGACCAGAGGATCAAAGTCCAGGTAAACGTGCGCACCAGCGATTCCCGCCTGCTCAACAGCGTCGAGGTACACACGCCAGAGTCCAACCCTCTCCCCGCCTCCAAAGTACCAAGCACAAGTTATTTCCAACTCGTGACACCAACAGAGACAGAAGGCGGGCATGACTGCATGCGTTACGATCTCACAGTCTTTGTCCCAACGAACGTTCACACGCTGCGCCTTAACGCTCAATCCGTTGCGCAGGTGAAATTCGAGTTTGATGAGAGCCCGCAAACATTGCGCGAGTTGCAGTTACGCCTGACTGACAGGGCTGCTGCGAACTTAATCTTTCCTTCCGAAGGTCTGGTCGCGGATAATGTCGATATCACCATGCATGGAGGATATCTTGTTGGCACGCTCCCACTTGCAAACAGCACGAGCGTCAACACGTACTCGAGTGATGCGATCACGAAGCTCTCACTCATCACTACACGCTACTCTCACTCGGGCACCAACGAAGACGTTTCCACTGCGCATCTTAACACGGTTACAGGCCTTGGCCGTTCTGATTTTACCTACATCAACGACGCCGCGCGTCCTGTCAGGAGTGAACACACCACAAGTGAACGCGCTACAGACTCCGAGCTCCGTCTTACATACTCTAAGGCACGCTTTAACGGCAAGATCGATTTTAAGGCGCGTTCGTCCACGATGATAAACGTCCAGTCCGACCGATTCGGTGCGGGCTCTGATCGCGACGAATGGAACCGTGAACGCGAGCACTGGGTTGGCGATAAGGATGGAGGGGATTTCCTTAAGGTGTCTTCGCGTGGCTGGGTTGGACTCTATTTTTAATCTAAAGGGACTTTGCGTCGTTCATTCTTAGTTTTCGGGTGTATCTGTCTGAGTACCATGTTGGTTAATTTGATAATTTTTCAATCAATTGAAAAAGCGGTGGTGCGAAATTCACATGGGGCATTTCACAATTCCTTACCTTAAAAAATAACTTACATAATGATAAATATTATTTGAAATTTATTTTCCCATTTTTGACT
>NW_006760391.1:3808635-3816074 GCF_000271605.1 Fomitiporia mediterranea MF3/22 | reverse complement strand
TTCATTACTAGTACAGAGGAATAACAGAAAATTCAAAAGAAAATTTCTAATTTTGTTTTGAAATTATGTTTTAGATTATTATCTCTATTTATTTTAAGATTTCACAAATGAAGAAATGTTAACAATAATGTCTAGTTTTTGTATAAAGAAAATTACAAATTTTGTTTATAATTTTTACTGGTCAAAAATGGGAAAATAAATTTCAAATAATGTTTATCATTATGCAAGTTATTTTTTAAGGTAAGGAATTGTGAAATGCCCCATGTGATTCGAGTTTCATAAATTCATCACGTGCGCGACGCGTCAGCCTTACGCGCCTCGGTGCCAGCGCGACTTGAGAACGCGCTCTCACTTTGAATTCGTCGGTATATCTACGGCTGCTTTCTTGTTTTGCTTGTACATAACACCTAGCTATAATGTCTGAAGAAAGTGGTTGGCAGCTCACAGAATCCGATCCGGGTGTATTCACGTACGTACAGAATCACCACGCTAATCCATCTATGTGCATATTTACTGACATCACAACATCACATTGGCACGCACACGTAGTGAGCTCTTAAAAACGCTTGGCGTAAAGCTTGCTGTAGACGACCTCTACTCACTCGAGTCCTCAGTCCTTTCTACATTTCAACCCATCCACGCACTTATATTCCTCTTCAAATGGGTTTCAAATCAGGACGAACGAGGAGGCGCGACGGGTGAATACGACGACGCCTTTCCAGGATTCTTCGCACACCAAGTCGTTAATAACGCATGTGCAACCCTCGCAGTGCTTAACGCCCTCCTCAACATACCCTCCATCACTCTCGGTCCGGAACTACGAGACTTACAGTCATTCACGACGGGTATGGATCCCCAGACGCGTGGAATGGCAATTACGAGCTCGGAGTTTTTAAGAGAGGCGCATAATGCACTTTCTCCACCAAACGTGATCAGCATGGACGGGCTGAACTTACCCAAGGAGTCGGAGGACGCGTATCATTTTGTAGTGTATCTACCAGTGATGGGGTGCGTGTATGAATTGGATGGGTTAAAAAGATGTCCTGTGAGGCATGGACCGTATACAGAGAGCGGGGAAGGCTGGGTTGCGAAGGCAAGAGAAATTATTGAGGCCCGGATTGCCACATATCCTCCCGGCTCTGTGCGTACTTTCGCATTCTCAATAAAGTAGATGCGCTTACTTGAAATAACAGCTTGAATTCAATCTCATGGCTATCCATGAGGATAAACTCCCGCAGCTAGAGGCACAGCTTCAAGCCGCTCAATCATCCGGTAACGATTTAATAGCCGCTGAACTCGCCGCGCGGATATCACAGGATAACGAGAAGCGGACTCGATGGGCTGTGAGTTACCGCCTAAGCAACCCAATACGTCATAAAGCATTGGTTGATATATTGATAATTCTATCGGCAGTTTGAAAATAGTTTACGAAGACATAACCACGTCGGTCTCGTACACGCCCTAACGCTCGCACTGGCTAAGGCCGGTAGGTTAGAAGGGGCTGCTGCACAGGCGAGGACGAAGATGAAAGAGCGAATAGAAAAGAGGCAAAGAGAGGGCAAAATGGAGGAATAAATAGGTGTAATTGACGTATGTTTTAGTTCCCTCGTACTGTCAAATCAGTTGGGAACGACTCAAAATTATTATTTGGCGTGAGCCTTTGTTTTTGAGAATGTAGGATTTCTTCCTGTTAACTGGACATAGAGTACCAAAACAATGCGTCGGTGGTCGAGGTTACATAATATAAACTTACTTCGCCACATAGATCACATGATCTCACTGTTACAGGAACTTACAGGTCCTTCCATAGTTGCCCCTAACTCCTGAGACGATGAGACCATCTTATGTTCTCCACTTCGCTGTAACACTCCTATCTATCCTAAGAATGCTAAACGGTTGCCCGTTCGGCGATCAGTGTCTTTCACTTTAGCCGAGTCGAGGAAGTTGCTCTAGCTCTAAGCTGGTTTGTCTGAAGACTGACTATAACCCGCTGATTGGTTCCGACACGACAAATGTGTGGTTTTTCTAATGCTGGAATTGCACAATTTTCTGTTTCTGTAATCTTCTGTTGCGGTAGATTGTCATGATGCGCCTTTCATCACAGGATACTTCTCGCAGGTTTCGGATGGCAGGTCGAATTAGCACCGGATGGCGAGTCTCACAAACTCGGAACGGAGCACTAATTTCTACGGATTGATCATGTTCCTGAACTAGCGAATAGGAAACACTCGTTCAGGGCAAGGATACTTGGTTGTAACTGATGCACTGCTTTCCATTCGGTTAATTTGTCTCGGGAAATGGTGTACCTTCGTCATTGTGCAATAGCTATGTTGTCGGTTTTTTGGGTCCCGTACGAGACTCCACGATGCTCTGCCAATAACCTAGATTCGGGTATATGTTCCTCGCGCTCGGATGTGTGTTTGTCTCGCATCGACTTTGAGGGGTACACGGCAGAAGCACATGATGCATTCTAGTGCTGTTGTCTCATTAACATCCGTACACAATAAATTCAACTGCAAGTCGAGTGGGAGTAGGAAGAGCACAGAAATTCCTACTCGTTTGCCCGCACACCTTAGCACCAATCTCCTCACCACACATATATCAAGATGCTGTTCTCATTCACTCGCTTCTTTACTTTCTCGCTTCTTGCCGCTGGTGCGCTCGCTGAGACGCACAAGGTCACTTTCGAGAACAAGTTAGTACTAGTCCTTTTCCCACCGAGTGTTGGTTACTGACCAAATTCTTTGACTTAAGGTGTGGCAAGGGCACAGTATGCTTTTTCAGCCCAGAACTTATTTTATGGACATTTCTAACGACTTCTGTCTAGCCGCAATTGCAGCAGAAGAACAAGACAGTTTCATCAACAAGTACATACACCGCGAACAGTACCTTCGAATCCGCAACAGCGTTTGTTCCTTGCGTAATAATCCTGCTACCTCGTACTCACAATTGAATTTCTAGATTCTTGCAAACAGGCGAATGTGGTGGGAATGGACAAAACTGCACGCTCATCGAGACCAATCTCAAGAACTCGGGGAACTCTAGCACTAACATCACACTCGTTCCTCCGTACGCATTTGTTTATTCTATCGTCAAAATAATTCTTGCCGGTGCCTAACTGGTTTCCCGGATAGGCAAAAGTTCAATGTACCAGCGGCGTTTAGATATGAGGGTGGCTGCAACGGCACAGGCCTGAACTGTGCGTTTACTTTGACTATTGGTGTGCCGAACTTTTCCTCTAATAAAGACGGGATTCTGTAAATAGGCACGTCAGCAAACTGCACGGAGGCGATTCACAATCGTACAGTATCTGTCAAACCGTCTTCCTGCAATGCAAGCAATGTAGGTAGTACAACATTTACGCAAAAGGGTGATATTAACCTGATTATGTTTGTTTTCCTTAGGTCAACCTGATCATTACTTTCTGCTAAATATGTTATCCCGATTATTTGAGTGCACTTAATTTAAGCGCAGTTTAGGTAAACGCATGTATTCTCTAAATCTTTCCATGTGGTTCGGGTAGCGTCTTTGCAAATTCAGGACTTTTGTAAAGTTAATTGGTTCGAGAATATAATACAGTTGACAGAATGAAGAAATATGGGATGATAAGAGTAGTAACTCTACTCGAGAAATCTTGTTTTAATATGTTCTTTTTGTTGGGGGAGGGTGATTGCTCAGCTCTCTCTCACTTTTGCAGCCCAATTAATATACTTTCAGCAAGGTACGTTTATTTTACATTGTATAAATGTCAATTTTTTGTAACAATCATTACCAAATACTATGAAATCATTTAATTTAGACGTACATGCACACCCTCAAGTTAGCATGTGTACTAATGGTGTGTGTATCCTGCTAAATTGTCAAGTCTTTTTGTTTTTTTAGGTTTCATACTGTCAGAAGAATTTTGATTCTCTATAAGTTGATATTATACTATAATTGTGCAGGTCCTGTCTTTTGCAATTTTACTTCCCAGTCGGAAAGGGTAATGTTTTTTAAGTTTTGACCACAGTAGACTACCAGTGGTCCAGTTTTCTTAGTTTAATTTGAACCAGGAGATTAACATAACACTGGATTTTACAATACATAGGGCTCATGAAGTAATAATACAGAACACAAAGGATCGATATCTTGATGCACTGAGCACATTGTAGTCGGAAGTCGACGAGAGAATCTCTGGAGCTCGGGTCATGTGACTGCTCAAGGCTATCTTCGATTTGTCATATCACATAATCCTGGCACACCGCTTTGTCCACCTTGACTGTGTTATCCCTCTTATGCTGCTCGTTACTTTATTGCTCCCTGGGCCCATTATCTCAAGAATACTCTTTAACCGCGTGCTCGTACTTGGTCGGGTCGGAACATTGATCTAACTAACAATAGCGGACATCCACGGGCCAGAAAGTCTTTCCTCTTCGTCTAACATGACGAAATGCAGTGAAACACGTTTGTTTCATGACAGGAGAAGCTTAGCAAGGTTGCGTTAGCTATTGATCGGATCGTTCTACTCGCCGATACTCTACTTGTTACTCAGCATCAAGTTGTCTGCATTCCTTGAGGTTACTGTGGTTTCGGTAATTTCTCCACTTGACTACAGTAGATCGATCCGTCTGCGTTTATTCCAGCAGATTCAGCCTTCTCGGTCATGGAAATTCTGACAGTACTTGGAACCTTGCTCGTATTTTTTCTTCCGGACCAAATTGTCCCCAATTTAGGACAGCTGGTTCATCTTTAATCACATCTACACATGATAAAATGCAGTACAAACATATGCACCGCTCCGAATTTGCATAAGCACCGACATTGTCTCGACACTCGGATCGGCCCTTGACTATGTGCAGTTTTGTAAATTCCGAATTTGAAAATTTTGTCGGCGGCCCTCTGCTGTGGTGCATGATCCTGATGGGCCTTTTGTCACAGGATCCTCTTTGCAATTCGCGAATGGTAAGTTGGATTAATGTTCGACTGGCAATACCCACGAACGTAATATAGAATACAGAAAATTTCCACAAATTGATCATGTTTTCGGCATGGTGATCCGACAGAACGTTCCGATGAATCGTCCATCCCATTCTCGACAAGGATACTTACGGCCGTGACGCATACAGTGTCTCAATTCGCTCGATTCCTCTCAAGGATTAGTTAGTGCCTCTTCGTCATCGTGCTATGCTGTCGGTATTCTGATGCTTATTCGACACTACGATGCTCTGCGATTAAGCGTTTCCCGGTGTATGTTTCCCGTGCTAGGATAAGCACTCGCCTGGGATCGTGTTTGAGGGCGTTCTATAAAAATATATGATACATTCATGTACTGCTGTTTTATGTGGATAATAAAGGTGCAATGAGCCCAGGGGTCGAGACAAAAAGCCGGACAACTCTAGACATCTAGACATCTGTTCATAACACCCATCTAAAATCAATGGTCATGAAATTCTCACTCTCCAACTTTCGTACTTTCTCACTGCTAGCTGCTTCCGGTGTGATAGCTGAGACGCACAAGGTCTCCTTCGAGAACAAGTGAGTCTTCATTGTGTTATTAATTGCATATCGATCAATGACTGATTTGTCCGTCTTCAAGGTGTGGCAAGGGCACAGTACGCATTATAACATCTCAACTTATGAGCTTTTATAATGACTACCTTCCAGCCACAACTCCAGCAGAACGGCAAAACAGTCTCTTCAGGAGAGCCTTTCACTTCTAACGGACCTTTCGAAGTTGCGATTGCGTATGTTTCTTGGGCATTCATTTCATTTCATTTCGTCACGCTCACAATCAGTATAATAGGTTCCTGCAGACCGGAGAATGCGGTGAGAATGGAGAAAACTGTACGCTCATCGAGACCACGCTCAAGAACCCAACGACACCGGGAAGCGGATCTGGCTCAGATATCTCGCTGATTCCTCCGTATGTCCTCATTGTTCGTTCTTCAGACCGTTTTGCTTGGAGCCTAACAACATGTCTTTTGCGTAGGCACAAGTTCAACGTGCCAGCAGGGTTCAGGTATGAGAATGGCTGCGATGGCAGAGGACAGGACTGTGCGTTCAACTGCATGTTCACTTCGATGGTACTACTTCCCTAACGATATCAACTTTCAACGCAACAGGTACGACAGCGGATTGTCCAGAGGCCGCACACAGTCCGCAAGACCCTGTCGAGCAGCTTATTTGCGAAGCCGACAATGTAGGTAGTACAAAACTTATACAAAACAGTGTCCCTAACATCGTTGGTATATGCCCTTAGGTCAACCTCGTTATTACGTTCTGCGAGTAAAACTGTAGTGCATAATACAACTCAGATAAATACATGAATATATTTTCCATAGCATTCAGAACATAATTATTGTGTGATGATAGAAGCAAATGGACCCGTTTGCGGTTCTACGTGTTGTCCTTCCTTTGGGATGCTTGCTGCTTTCCACACTTCTGTAAAGCTCGGTTAGTATACTCTCAGCAAGCCATATCCATACTGCACAGTAGCAATACAACAGTTTTCATCCATTGCCTTTTTGCACCAAGTATGGTACAGCTAGTCCTTCTATATCTGTATGTACATTTAATAGCATGTGCTCTAATGTTGCGTGCTTCATGCTGAACTGTCTAACCCTATTAATGTTGTTTATTAATGTATGCAGTATTCTCACTGCGAGAAGGGCGGATTAGTGCCCCACAAGTTGATTCATATATCATAGCGTCAGTGCATCTCAGGTCACACACATTGGCATTTTACATCCCGATTGGAAATGGTGACAGTGCGCCCCGCGTTCTCTTCGCATCGCTAGATGAGCGGCAGACCAGCTGCACAGCAGTCTCCATAGACTGATTTGTATCAGGAGTATTAATGCAACACCGGATTTCCTGAAGCATAGAACTCAGGAGAGGGGAGTACAGCACGCGAAGAAATAATAATAGATTAGATATGCTGTTTGAGGATATGATGCACGGTATGCGGGGCGGGTTTACGTATCTCCGTCCGGAGATCGGCACGGAGTTTTTGTGCCGTCGTTCGTGATTTGTCAAGCAACGTATTACATAATCACATACTCACACTCAACTGTTCGAACTTCGCTCATCTTCAACTCTTACATGCTACTCGTTGTGCTTTGTCGTTCCTGAACCAAACTATACAGAAATAGGATTCCGATAAATATACCTGCATGCTCATTTACATTGGTCTGAACATTGTTCTAACATAACGGTTGACACTATAGTTGCTGAAGTCCGGTCCTGGTCCGGTCCGGGCATACTTCACCTGGACTCAGGACCGGACCAAATCTGCGGTCCGGGAGTGTCCCGGACTGGGGACCGGACCTATGTGGACGGGTAGTGGACCGGACCCAAGTTCCAGTCCGGTTCTGGACTGGTCCATAACCGGACCTGAGAGAAAAAAAATTTAAGAGATGAGTTAGAGTATTATTCTTTGTATCTAAGTACAAAAGTAATAT
>NW_006760391.1:3785956-3807882 GCF_000271605.1 Fomitiporia mediterranea MF3/22 | reverse complement strand
CCAGATAGGAAGAGTCAAGTTAGTAAGCCATACATTGAACAGTAAAGAACAGGAATAAAGTTTTGCTTTGCTTGGACTGCCAGAAACTTGTAAAATGTACTATGCAAGTGCTAGCTAATATTCAAAGATCCTTAAAGGAGTATGATCTGTTTTAGTATAGTGAGCTAGAGATATGGGAAACGAGATTTGAGACATTAGTTCAGGTTATTCAGGTCCAGAGTCCAGTCCGGGTCCGGACGAGTCCATCGGTCCGGGAAATTTCTCAAAATGATGGACCCAGGACCGGACCTCTCCTGGACCCATGAGGACCGGACTGTAGAGGACCGGTCCATCAGTCCAGTCCTGCGTCCGGACCGAGTCCGAGCGGTCCGGGACCGGACATCAGCAACTATAGTTGACACTATGAATGCTTTTTTTTTACACCATGACGAAATGCAGTGAAACATATTCGTTCTCTCACCAGGAGAAGCTATTGGATTGCACTTGTTATTGATCGGCTCGTTCTAGTCACCGATACTCGACTTGCCACGCAGCATGTCTGCATTCTCTGAGGCTACTGTGGCCTTAGTAAATTTTCTGTTCAACTGCGGTAGACCAAAGACCTCTGAATTTCCGTTAATGCAAAGTAAGCCCTCCCATTCACCAAAATCCTGCAAAACTTTGAACCTGACTTGGACTCTCCCCATGTGAACGAGTTTCACAGAAGGAACATCTGGCTCATCTTGAAACGCTGCACATGACGAAATGCAGTACCAACATACATTGTGCTGAATTTGCATAAGCACCGATAGTAACGCTCAAATAGCCCCTTCGCCTATGTGAGTTTTGTAAATTCCGAATTTGAAAATTTCACCTACAGTCTTCTGCTGTGGCGCATAACTTGATGCGCCTCTCGTCACAGGACGCCCAGTGTAAGTCGCGAATGGTAAGTCGCACTAATGGTGGATTGGCAATGCTCACGAATGCAGTATAGAATACGGACATTTGTCCCACAAATTGATCGTGTTTCTGATATGGTGATCCGAAGGTGTATTCCGATGAATCAACTATCCCATTCTCGATAGAGATACTTACAGCCATGGCCATGACGCATGTAGTGCTCTTCGTTCACACAACTTCTCTCAGGAATTGGTGTCCCTTCGGCATTTTGCTGTGTTTTCGGAATTTTGGTGCGCGTTCAACTCCACGATGCTCTGGGAATATACCGGATTCCGGTGTATGCATGACGCACTCAGACGTGCGCTCTTCTGGAGTCATGTTTGAGGGTGCTCTGCAAATGCACATGACATGACTTGCTATTGTTTCTCATACGGAAGGCAAAAGGTATAAAAGGACCTTTAAGTCGAGCAGGAAAGGACCAGACAACTCTAGTCGTCTACTCATACTCTCACAACACAAGTCTTCTTAACACACAAGCACACAACAATCATGAAGTTCTCATTCACTAGCTTGATCACTTTCTCGTTGCTCGCCGCTTCCGGTGTGCTCGCTGAGACCCACAAGGTCACGTTCGAGAACAAGTGAGTTTTCGTGGTGTTTCCTACCATGAATTTGTCGCTGATATCTTTCTTTTTCTTCAAGGTGCGGCAAGGGAACTGTAAGATCACTGAAATCTTTGAAATTTTGATCTTTCTGACGACGATTCTCCAGCCTCAATTGAAGCAGAACGGCAATACCGTCTCCACGGGCCAGCCCTTCACTTCGAACGGCCCGTTCGATGCTGCCATCGCGTTGGTTTCCCTTTTTATTTTTTGTCATCTCGTCTATCTCACAACTCGGAAAACAGGTTCTTGCAGACGGGCGAATGTGGTGACAACGGAGAGAGCTGCACTCTCGTCGAAGCTACACTCAAGAACCCGACGACTCCAGGAAGCGGCTCCAGCGCGGACATTTCTCTCATTCCTCCGTACGTCTAATTCCTTCCGTTGCCTTGTTTGACAAAATCCAATATTATCTCTTATAGGCACAAGTTCAACGTCGCAGCCGGGTTCAGGTACGAGAATGGCTGTGACGGTAAAGGAAAGGACTGTACGTTCAGTTCCTTCACTTTTCCCTCTTCTGTGGCTCTAATATATCTTTTGACACAACAGGCAAGAATGCGAATTGCCCAGAAGCCTTCCGCACTCCGCCCGAGACCGGGAAGCAGGTTGCTTGTCAGGCTGACAACGTAAGCCATTCAGCAACCATACAAAAACAGAGCCCTTAACTCATACTATACTTTCTTAGGTCAATCTCGTCATCACGTTCTGCGAGTAAATCCCTACCGCATAACATAGTGCAAGAAGGATGGACACATATATAGTAATTTGATATTCTTTGAACATGTACTATGTTATATAGCATTACTTAATTTGATGCCTCGAAACATATGAGATGAAATTGTCTCGCAGTGTGAATGATTTGGTTCAACTTCGATACGCGTCTTGTTTGAATCAAGATATATGGAAACAAGTTTACTTGCTATTTTTACTGATATTACTGTGCTGAGATGATTGGCCACACGTATCCATGTTTATTTGTTATGCCCCTTTATGTTGATCAATATTATGATAGTGATACAAATCAAGGAACTTTTCAGACACGTGTAAATGATTAACTCATCCTCAAGGTACTATCTACACGAGCAGCATGCCAAATAGTGTCTTCATTATAGACAAGATATCGTTGTAGAATTGCTATTTGTATACTATATCACAAACACCCAGTCGATCAAAATATATCAACTGCTGGTTGCCCTGAGTAATATCCGAAGAAAGCATTAAATATACTAATCTCTCCCTTCTCATACCTCAAACAAACAAAATACAGGATGTAACCAACTTGACTACATACATCACGAGCAATACATAGAACACATACAGCAATACGTCAAAGCCTCAAAGACCACCGATCCACTTCCCAATCTCAACAGCAGCCTCCGTTCTCTGCGGTTCAAAGAAATCAAACCCAATGAAATCATGAAATGCGTCTTTAGCTTCATAAATCGCTACGTTCTCCTTCCCCATATCTTTCACCATCCGTTCTTCCAGTGTACGGATAGAGTCAACTAGGGTCTCCGCATCGCCAAGGACAACAATGGATCGTGGGAAGTCCTTAAAGGAGACTGAGGAGTTAAGTCGAGTCGCTGGAGAGATGTACTCGTTTGATAGGAACGATTGGCCGTGAGGTCCTGCGAGGACTGTTGATGGGAAGTCAGGCCCTTTAGCAGGTGGTGAACCGAGGAAGTCGGAGGTTGTGTTGGCGTAGACGGATGCACCGGGGGTGGCGTGTGAGGTGGTTAGGTCGACCCATGGTGAGAGGAGGACGAGTCCGCCGGGTTTACCGAGTTGGGGATCGAGAGATGAGGAGTGGGTGATGAGATAGCGAGTGAGTGCAAGTGCGAGGTTCGCTCCTGCAGAGTCGCCTACGAGGATGATGTTCTCCGGTTTAAAGCCCAATTTACGTACCAAGTACGCATAGCCCGCGAGGCCATCGATAAGCTGAGCCGGGAAAGAGTTCGCTCCAGGTGCGGCGAGACGATACTCAACAGAGAGCGCACGTCGAACGGAAGGTGAGTGAGCCAAGACCGTACGCACCACAAGCGACACGCTCGAAGAAGGATGCGCAGATAAAGCCATGTATCCCCCACCATGGAAATCCAGAATCACTTTCTCGTCCGATTTTGCAGCTTCGTCCATATTGATTTGTTCACCAGTTTTATGGTACCAATATCCCGGGATTTTGATAGATTCGATGCTGGCGGTGTCTGCCCATTTCTTGAGATCGCCTGTGATGAGTTCTGGTACGGCGTCGATCCAGACACCGTTCACCCCGTTGCCTACTTTGAGTTCTTTGTATGATGGGTAATGTTCGAGTCCGCCAACTCTATGGAATGCAGTTTATACCTCAATTGAAGGTCGCTCACAGGAACAAGGATCACGTACTGGTTACCAAGACCCATCATATACCGTGTCATGTTAACGTCAATACATCTCCGTATAGTCCAGGAGGCTCTGGGACGCCACGACGGAAACAAATTTCTCAAAGTCCAATATGGTATCCTAATAAATAGAAGGCCTAATGCTGCGCATCCGACGTATATGCCTTTGAACGGCTGGATGGTCAGAATGCTGACGAGCGCCATGTCGATGTTGTTGACGACCACAAGATGACGAGGCCGTCGTCGTGTGAGAGCAAAGTGCGTAGATTTGAACTCTTTGACTTTACAGAGTCACACGGCCGCTTTATGCCCGAGAACTCGGTTGCAGGGACCAGGAGGATGAACGAAATAAGCAAACTCCAAACCAATCCTGGATGGGGGTCACACCACCAAGGAATTATATTTGCCTCCGGATCAGCGTTAGCGATGTTCACCCTCAGCCACTGATTCATTCTGTCTAAAGCAATATATACCGTACATATATCCCCAATATATATTAATTAATCTACTAGTTCAGAACTTCTCCGTCGGGCAACACAGGTAACTCATACCCTTTCTCCTTTATCTCCCTCACAGTACTCTCATAAACCTCATATGCGTGTTTCTCTGCGTCAAAGCCCAGAAGCCATTCAGGTCGAGGAAGGTGAACGGCCTCGCCTTTATCTTCTGGCTTCGCTTTATGCCACATATCCCGCGTTGATTCGCCTAAACGCTGTGCACGACGTACCCGTGCGTATCTGACTTTCTCCCAGGTGCGGATGGAGAGTGGGACGGAGGACTTGCCACCGAGTTGGAGGATCACGGCGAGGGTGACCCCGTCTTCGACGGCTTGCGAAGCACCTTGAATGCTCGTCCTAAATATTTCAAGTTAAAAAATTATGCTTAATTAATTGGATAGATGGTTGACGTACGGAAGGAAAGGATGTGCTGCATCTCCAATGAGTGCTAGCCTTGCGCCCTTGCTGATCCACGTCGGCATTGGATCCCGATAAACAAGTTTCCAATCAACACATGAGGATGCCTTGGATAATATTGAAGCACAGCGAGGATCCCATCCGTCGACGACAGCAAGGACGTCTTCCATTTTACCTGGGAAGGACCATGATTCTTCGATGTCCGCTTCGTCTCTATTTTCTTCAAGTAAGCACTATGCAATGAAGGAGAATGCGAGGGACTTACTTGTGAGTTATTACCCATGACAGAGCACGTCCACCTTTCGAAGATGAGGCGAGGAAGTGGACATCCGGACCTTTGACGTATGACGTATAACTTAGCACAAGAATCCGCTATTCAGAAAGAACTTACCTATCCAGCCATAAAATGCATCGCCGTTCTTGACCAAGTAATCAGTCAAGGGGTCCTTATCGACACCTCGCTCATGTGCATCCAACCATGCACGATAGACTGCGTACCCAGAGGACTTCGGTTTATCATCATAGCCCTAGATACAGACATGTTACTTGAGTCTTGCCAGACATTGGGGCCACCTGTCAGAAGAGCAACGTACCAAAACCAACATCCTTGCCTTACTCCTCACCCCATCCGCACCAATAACCACATCTGCAGAGATACGTTCTCCATTCGCAATAACACCTGCCTCACCCTTTTTCTCATCCTCCCAATACTCCGATACATCCTGGCCCAAACGAACCTCGACACCCACCGCCTTCGCGTATTCGAAAAGACATTTATGTAGCTCGCCTCTGTGTCCATTGTAACTATGTGAACCGAATTGCGTGTTAGGTAGACTTTGTCGAGAGATGATTTCTCCTGCGGAATTATGCAAGATAAGCACTTCGTGGTGCGTGCAAAGTGGCCACATGCTGAAATTTAATGAGCGAATATTCGGACTGACGGACTGAAGAGCGTACATGTCATGAAGTCCCCAACGCTCGAAGATCTTGCCCGCGTTGCCACCAAACGAAATAATCTGAAGCCAAACTCAGCACCAGGTTCTTGAACCGTTCGATGAAACTAACATCACCTAACACACACATTCAGTCTTCACTTTGGAATAATAAATAACACAAAAAGCTCACCAAGGATCTTCACCTCCCTAAATTTCTCCAAAAGTAAGACTTCATGGCCCTTCCTCTTGCATTCTATTCCGCACGCAAGTCCAGCAAACCCAGCACCGACAATGATGATCTTTATCCCCGTCGAATTCAGTGGAGCGATTTTCTCGTAACCAATACCGGGATTGCTAGACATTGCTTTTTGCGCTGCCGATAGAATGTCTGGAGACTGAGCTCCATTGGCGTCTTTGATTGTTGCACTCATTCTACTTCGAAGCGTTGAAAACTGATGAAGACAGACAGACAAGGAGAGGTCAAGTAGCAGGACCTGTAAAAGACTGAGCCGCGGCGTAACTTTCAATACATAGAGCCATGATGTACATCGCTGGTTTTATGCTAATTATGCACATAAAAGCTATCATGAGACGAAGGGATAAATTGTTGTTGCGCATTCGGGATGCAAAGAAGCAAGTCAAGTTTTTAAATAAATCAATAAAAAATTCGGAGGTAAAAAAGTCACATGGATTGACTAAGCCAAGTTCACGTAGCTTACCAAAAGGAGTAATGAAGAGCATTTCGCCTCTGACTTTAGCAATCCAGCATGTGTGAGGTTATTGACAAGGCTAAGTATCAAATCACTGATTTGCCAAGTCCTTCAAGAGAATGTATAGTGCCCACAGACAGAACTAGGCATTGACAACAGATCAGCAAAACTTGCAGCTTGGCAGCTCTGCTCTGGTCTGCACGTCAATAACTCTATTGTAAATCGAAATGAAATGACGCTCAGTGGTATGCCTGACTTTGCATGCTGTGCTCGTGGTATGCGACATCGCGCCTAAAGCAGTGCTGATCCCGATTCCATCATGTTTCACTCTTGTTATGCAGACTCGTTTCCCCGTTCAAATAGTCAAGGTCGAGGGAGTATAACACAAGACATGTAAAAGTGAACAAGCTCTTCTCTCTCATTATTTACCCCTTCCTCAAACATGTCCCAGTCTCGAATACTTTCCACCCAGCCTTTCAAGGGTATCTATGTCACTTATTCACTACTTGGTCTTGTACTCGTTCGTGTGCCATACTGGACAGTATGCAACTTACTCTCTTCATGGCGTCCAAGGAAATCATGGTCCCTCGCCCGATGTCTCCAAGTCAATTTTGTTCGATTCATGATGATAAAACTCGGTGTAACGTAAGTCCCTGTTCTTGATTCTCAGCCCTTTGGTGTTGTTCTGACAAAGATGGACAGTGTTGGAGGATTGGAACATACTCCAACTCACAAGGCATTAGAATTAGGAAAGGGTGTGGAAGGTATATGGATTGATGGTACACCCGAGCTCATTACAGGCGATCTCAAGAAATGGGCAGACATTGCTGGCGTCGAACCTGTCAAGATTCCAGGTTATTGGGAACACAAGCCCGGCACGAGAGTTACCATGGGCGAACTTCCATATTCAGGTGAAAAAGTACTTCTTGCACTCCACGGAGGTGGGTATATCATGATGTCTGCTCATCCATCGTGTGTCACCTCGGGGGTTCAACGAAAGATAATGGAGCACTCCTTCATTCGTCGAGCGTTTTCTGTTGAGTATCGTCTTGCCGCGCCTGGAGAGAACCCGTTTCCGGCTCAGTTAATTGATGCACTTGCTGGATACGCCTATCTCGTTCGTACAGTCGGTTTTAAGCCGGAGGATATCATACTCGTCGGGGACTCAGCAGGTGGAAACCTCGCACTTGCGCTCACGCGATATCTCGTCACCCACGCCTCATCCCTCGATCCACAACTCGCGATACCGGGTGGGATGATCCTCCTTTCGCCATGGGTCGACCTCACAACTTCACATCTCACACCAGGGTCCTCTGTCTACAAAAACGCAATCTCAGACTTCCTCATCCCTCCACCTAACGATCGCCTTCGTAGGTCCTCACGGATCCGAGTTTCTCGCTCATCCATATATCTCTCCTGCAACACGTCTCAACCCGGACATAAGCTTCGAAGACTTCCCGCGCACTTTAATCGTCCTGGGCGACGCAGAGATTTTCGCTGATGCTATGCGTACACTTAGGGAGTATATGGTGGAGGATATGGGCACGGAGGAGGTTAGGTTGTATGAAGCGAAAGATGCGTTCCATGATTTTATGGTTTTTGATTTCTGTGAACCGCAGAGGACGCAGGCTGCAATTGTAATTGCAAAGTGGATCAAGGCGCTCTAAAGTATTATACTTTTCTTCCTTTAATGTATACTACTAACTATCTTGTAACTATCTTAACAATTGTTAGTGTGTATTTGCTTGAAAGGCATTCTTAATCAGCTAATTCAGAGTAGCTAGCACCTCGCAACAAACACCTTTAGTAGCCGAATCGAGGGACTTCACAAGATTAGGAGGTGTAGTAAACTATAAGGGACATTAACTTTGATTCACAACCAGCCCAAATTGGATATATGTACATGTACATGCGGTATCCTACATTCCGTTCCTTCCTTAGTTCCTTCAAGGTCTTCAAGTAATATAAAGTACGACAAGAAGCAAGAATAAAAAAAGCGTTGAAAAGCGAAACAAAAAAAAACGGCGAAGAGAAATGCAATAAAGAGGCGTTCAATCCAATCCGGTATATAGCTCACGAGAAAACCAGACCAGCCAGGAGAAAAGGGTGTTAAATTGAAAGGGTATCAAAGTTAAGAAGGAAAAATGGACTTTGCACAGAGTTTGAAAGAAAAAGAGAAATCCTTCTGTGCAACCGCAATGTAACCGCAACACCACCCACACATTCATTTTTCTCCCATCGACACTACAATATACGTTTCGTCTTCGCCTTCGATGACGACCCACCATCAGCCGTACAAGAATTTCCCTTCCGATAAGTGAACTGCGAAGGGTCGATATCCGGTGGCGAGTTCGCACTAGCACTAGCTTGTTGCGCAGCAGCTGCGAGTTGGTTCATTGAGTTCTGCGCAGCGTCGATGAGTTGGTTCACTGTTTGTTGGTTTTCCTTGTTGAGACCTTTGAGTTTCTGGACGTTGCCGTTGCCGTCTTCGACGAGTGAGAGGATCTTTTGGATACTAGAAGCATTTGGAAAGGGTAGAATAAGAATGGATAAGCGTAAGTTAGGGTCCGTAAATAGAAAAGAAAGAAGCAGAGATGGAAAGATGGAGATGGAAACGCACTCGCTGGCTTGATTAGCAACCTTCTGTACGCTAAAGTCCGCGCCAAATTGGTCGATCGTATCCTCAAGGTCAGAAAGCACCGGCTTGATCTGGTTCGCGAGGTCCTCAACGGGTTTCAATCCCGTACCGTTCAGCTGAGCGACCCCGTTCGTAAGGTTCGCCAACCCCGCCTGCGTGTCGAGGAGGAACTTGTATGTGTTCAAGCTAGCTACAAAAGTAGATGAAGAATCAGTAGTTAGTTGGTTACGCAATACTATTTCCCGAAGATTCGACGAACCAATCGTCCTCGCGCTATTAGACAACTAAATTCATTCATCCAATCAGCATTCAAGAACTCTATCCCAATTCGCTTAACGAGGAATAGCAAGGAAAGATTACTTACAGCCTGGACCAACGCAGTCGTCGTCGAGTTCGACAATTCCCCATCGACAAGTTCGTTAACCATTTGTACAAGTCCTGCCGTACCAGCCGACTGCAAACCAAGCATCTTACGTGCACCAGCAACAGCACGGTCACCAATCGTCGTTACTCCTCCTGCATTTTCACCATTTGCGAGTTGGCGGAAGAACGATTTTACATGGGAGCCTGTGTATAACAAGTCAGATTCATTTTTTTAATTTAATTTAAAAAAAATCAAGTCAAGTAGAACGAGAGGACAGCAAGACTTAGAGAGGGGACTGGACTCTGGACTTACAAGGCTGTGGATTATCTGTCAGTGCGTTAGTAACTTTCGCAGCGAGCTCGTCGACTGTTGACTCAGTCGCCTGAAGTGTATCCTCGAACAGGCCCCTCCGTCGTAGTATCAATCGTGGGATGGGAGTCGAGAAGACAGGTATTATAATTAGGATAGCGGAGGCGATACAGAGTGACCACCTCATGGTGGCAGGCAGGGTATCAGAAGCTCAGGAGCAGGTAGAGGATGGGAGGAGGGGGGTGGGGTGTGTGTCGTGAAAGAGGCTGCATCGTCAGTGTATCGCATGAGCTCTCTGTCTCGTTGCCTGAAGAAACAGCATACTCACCGTCCCTGCGCCAATAGTACTCGAAAGACGGACAACGAGCGCAAGCTCGTGTGTGTGAAAACGAAAGGTATAGCAAGGAAAGTGTGTATGTAGGTATGTAACTCGGAGTACAAGTAGCGGCACAGAGAGAGGGGGAGGGAAGTTTCGCCTCACGTTCAGCGTCGATGGTGATGGGAGTAGGAAGAGAAAGAGAAAGAAAGACAGTACTAGAAACACCACTCTCTCGCCCTCATTTGCAAGTAGGGCGATGCTTACATCCATAGAATATTCGGACTCGGACGCCGTTGCACGAGTAGTATGAATCTGTCACCACGAAGGTGCGAGCCAGCCCTGGCTAGGTGCCGTCGCCATGGCCTCGTCATGTCCGGAAGACACTGTTCATGTGTAAATACGTAGAAAGTTACGTACCAGGAGAAGCCATATGTATATAAATGATTCGCACACAGTCGCGGAGGCAGTTGTTTAAAGCAGAGTTACCGCTCAACCGGGTGGTTCCCTCGAGGGATAAGTGCGTTAGCGATCGATCTTCCATCCTTCCAGTTCCTCGTCGTCGAGATCCCGTCTTCCGCAGCTTGTGATGTTCGTTCGATTCAATCACACGTGTATCATTGATGTTCGTACGCACTAAATCGGGTGGATGTTTGTCAAGACTGTACCTTGCGTGGGATGCTGTAATACAAAATAAACGGTGTCCCCTTCGGATGAAATACTCTTATTCCGCTCGTCGTTGTCGTTGACGCCGTTGACACGCGACGATGAGCCCGCGAAGCCTTCGATCGCAGCCTTTTCTAGACTTATGGATACACGAATAGCTCATGCCGATATATTTTGTACCTGTGAGACATGAGGCGCCTTGCGATGCATAAATACAAGGGCACCGGAAAAACTCACCAAAAAGAGTCATGTCATTGTCAATCTTCTCTAATCTAATGGTCATATACCGGAGAAATCTAAATCATACATTCTAATCTTTTCCCTCTTCACTCTATCTTGGACACTTCCCAAACTGCCTGTGCAGACCTTTCAAACACTTCATCCATGCTCAATTCCTCACAGTCGATTACCACGAGACGCGGTACGAAATCGCTTGGTTCGCCATGCTCGAAATCGCCGTTCTCAAACATACGGGTATGTGCGCGGACATACGCGGGATAGACGATCTGGTCGAAATAGTTCGGGGGGTCACGCCACAGGGAACCCTCTGGATCAGATTGGACTGGGCGTGAGTATCAGCTTGGCTTACGGACGCGATAACGGTAAATGTGGCGAGCATTGTGGCACGGCGGGAAGAGATAGTGTAATGGAAGAGAAAAAGCAAGTACCTGCGGTATGGTACCCGTGCCGCTCGTGTCTGCGTTGCTTGAGGGCGTCATATGAGACACGGAGAAATATACGTGCATCCAACAGGTCAATTATCTCTGTATCCCAGTAAAGCAGAAACCCATCGACGAGTCCCCATACGATATTCTCACCGTTCTGCTCGTATCTCTTTGCCAAGTTGTCGAAGAGTTCTTTCCATCGGCCGAATGTTTCGTCATTGAGAGGGACATCCTTTTGCTCGTTGAGATGGTCGTGTGATTTGTGTGAATCGGGGATCACGCCTGTCTCCTTGACCTTCTTCAAGAACGCACGCATACGCGGCCAGTCTATAGCACCTGGCGCATCGTCCCAGTCCTGTACACCGTACTCGGGATGGACCGGTACCAGTTCTTGGGGCTTATAGCAAGTCATTCTATGCTCTGATTTCTTTACCATATAAATAATTTAATTTGGCTTACTGGAGCAAAATCCTAAGCCTGAATTAATTTTCATTTTTAATCAATATCGCGATACAAGCCACAACGTACATCCTGGTGAATAATGATACTATTCAAAATGCATCTGCGTAGATGCTTAGCCAGAGTCGTTTTTCCCGAACATGTTGCACCCCTGTTCTTCCAGAGGTAAATTAAAAAGTAAAATAGGAATACATTAAAATCAAAATCAGACGTGGCATGTACACATAAATAGAACGCCCGTACCCCACGCCGACGAGTATGACTCGCTGTCTTTGGCCACTGGAGTCCGCGGTGTTCATGAAGGTCGGAGGCCAAGATGAATTGAAAGAGGCACAAATTATCACCAGCAACCTTAGATTATGTAACGCGGAAAGTTTCATCTCGCGTCTCTACACTTGTATTTCTTCCACGTCCTCTTCTACCGTTGACTCTTTGCACCCGCTGTTTAAAACAGACGAATGCTGAGCAGGTGCAAGGGAAAGCACCCAGCAGGTCGTGTGAGATGTACTGCCATTCGTGAGTATGTTCTATGTTTCTTTTTTTGCAGTTGTTCACTGACGGTTTTTGTGTTGTAGCTGCTTCGTCTTCCTGTTTTCCGCGCGTAACTCCGTCAGCGAAAATACATTATGATTCTGCAAGGGATCAAGAGGATGAATCTCGGAAAACCGTGCTGAAGTGTATCTCATCTCGATGGCGAACACTTCCAGTGCAGAGCGCGCACAGACCAGATGTCTTCCATTCACGGAGGATAGGACACTCGAGGACGTATACCACAGATGCAAAGCAAGGAGATAGCAGCTCTCAGCCTTCGTGAGTTGCATTCGTACAAAGGAATTGAATCGACTCAAACTCTCACTAGACCAAACGAAGCAAACTCGTTATTCAACACCTCCCAATCCGCCTGGGACCACGTCTTCGAAAACATCGAGGACCAACCCGCTCTCTCAGACATGCCAACCCACCCCCGTCCTCGTTCATCAGGCTACACCTCCCCAATAATGACAAAGGCACGTTCGCAAACAATGACAGCACGCGAACTCGACGCGTTCAATAGTATGTTCAACATGATCTTCGCTGCCGTCTCGCGGGACGAGCAACGCAAGCAAAAACTTCGGGAAGACGCTTTGACTCAGGGACCTGATGCGCAGCGACCGCGGACTGCTGTAGATCGACGTGCAGATAGGGTAGGGAAGCTTGATCCGCTAAGTGGTGTGGGTATTGGGATGGGACCGGACGGAACGACCGGTGTACTTGATCTAGTCGGTAGACTGCGTCGCGTATCGCGCAAGTTCAGGTGGTCACCCGCAGAAGACGCAGAACTCGAACGTAAACAAGGTCAATTGGAACTATGCGAGACGGACCAACAATTACTCGAATGGGCTGCGCGAGAGGTGTTCGACGAGTCCGCACGATACGAAGAAGCAGCTCGTCAAGCACTCGTACGGAACGAAACGAAGAATCAAGCTTCCTCCGCCTCCACGCCCGGCTCCCCAGATGCAAACACAAGCGTAAAGCACCACTCAAGAAGTCATAACCCTGTCTACTCCCCTCTCCCCGTCCAACCACCAGCCTACCCCCACCTCCTCGCCTCACTCATCCATACCTTCCGGAACAAATTCAACGACCCCCACCTCGCACTCTCCATCTTCAACCACGCACGTACCCGCTCCATCGCATCCTACGTCTTCGGCTGTACCGCACCAGCCTACAACGAACTCCTCCGTACCCGTTGGTCCGCTTTCAAGGACTTACGAGGCGTCGCAGACGCTCTCGAAGAAATGCGCGTGAATGGTGTGAAACCGGATGCTAAGACCCGAGAAATTGTTGAAGAACTCCGGAGAGAAGTCGGCGCGAGGACGATTTGGCAGGAAGAAAGGAATATCGGGACAGGTGAAGTCCTTGAACTGGTTAACAGGATCGAGTCACTCGTCCGCGAACCAGTACAAAACGACGATCCCAACAACAACAACACCAACAACAACCCTAACCACCCCAACCGACAACATCAGCAACGTCAAAAGAAGACATGGCAAGACGCAGTCGCAAAGAAGAAACAGAATCAACAAAAGGGAAAGAAGTTTCGTTGGAGGACGTCAGACGCCGAGAGTTGGAAATCGGGCGCAGACGGAGATTCCGGGGATGCCTATGAGTTTGGTGATTGGAAGGCTTTCGATAGGGCGTCTTCCTCGAGACAGTGGAACTCTTCTTCTTCTTCTTCTTCTTCATCGAACTATCGTAAACCCTATCGTGACGACAACCAACGATCATCGTCGTCGTCATTTTCTCCTTCGCGCTCGGAGTCTAATAAGCTTGAGTTCGAATAGTATTAGCTACTAACTAGAATTAATCTCGTAATATTGATAGTGGAATGCCATCATCATCCATTATTACATACGCACAAAACGAAGCACACCAATAAAAAAAGACTAGAATCGTAAGATACAGAAAGGACATCGTTGGTAATATCAGCAAGTAATGTAAGGTAAGGTAATGTAACTCCCATCTATGCTATGCGAGAGCATGACGATTGGTATATAAATTCAGTGAGAGTATAACAGACTAAGATGGGTAAGACATGGGGGTGGGTAACATTATTAGTGAGAACAGCTGCAAGGAAAGCGACGACGAATACATGAAATAGAACAGACCTTGAACCTTGAGAAGAGTACCTTCCACAAATCATAACAGCAATAGAATCGAGAGAAACCACGGACGAGAACATGAGAAGAAAAACAAAGCAAAGAAGAGAGAAGAAATAGTTTGAGAACGATATCGGTCGGTCCAGAACAAAGAACAAAAATCATAATGAATAGGAAGGGAAGGAAATCGTTCGTTCGTTCGTTCATTCTTCCTCGGGATCTACCGAGGTGGACGACGGTTGCGGGGTTTCGAGGAATTGTTCACAGCAGCTCCTAACCCATGTTTAGGTACGTATCCAGGATCCACCCTATTGCATTTCAAATGCAACAGAAGATTATGCACGAACATCTGTTCGTATCTATAAAAAGAACCAAGTTCATCCGAGCGGGAGAGAAAGGACAATAAAAGAAAGCGAGTCAGCACAAATGCCTCAAATGACAGAAGAAATAGCGAAGAGAGAAGGGACATACGGAGCATTCGTAAACACCACCGTCATCGACTCCGAATCACACCTAAGCAAATTGGGAGCCATAACAAGCGCCAAATTCGCACTCGTCATCTTCGTCGCACTCTGAACCCTCTCCTCCAAAAACAGCTGCAAAAAGCTAATCACAAACAACACCACCCTCCGATTAATCGTCGGCAATCGGGATACCATCGCAACGCACGACTCTGGGTCCTTCGCGCACGCTACGCAGTCGTTGTATAGTTCTGTCGGGACGAGCGGGTCTGCGAGCTCACGTAGCCAGAGTTTGAGAAGACTTGCGGGAACGTGTGGGTCATCGATACCTTCTAGGTTGTAATACCCGCGTTCGATGCGAATTTTGAGCTCAGAAACGCAATCACCATCTCCTGGAATGCGGAATATCCCCTCGGACTTCATGCCACCCAACGCGAGAATTCCGTCAGCGAGGAAAGGAAGGATAATCGGGACTTGTAGGTGTGGATAAGTTCGCTCTTGTAAACGGATGATGGCATCCAGTGACTCGCCAAACGTAGAAGGGTTGAAAGCCGCATCCTGTCAAAGTAATCAAGAAATATACCTTGAAGTAGTTCACCATAACATACCGAAGCAGTCTCAATTTCTGCGGCTGTCGGTGGCTTGCCCCTTGGCCCCTTCTTCGAGACGATCGAAAGGCGCTGTAGACAGTATTTCGCCATAACATCCACACGGCCCTCCGTCTTTGACGTATTCTGCTGAATAAACGACCGCAGGTACGCCTCGAAATTCTTGGATGGCGGGAACGTCACCAGCAAGACACACATCAGCTGCCACCCTCTAAACAGACTTTCACTTTATGACCACAAGGCCACCAACAGTTAATCAGCTTTCGTCAACACAAGTGAGCAAAGAACATTAGAAAGCCACTCACGGATTCGAATTTCCCGTCAACTGCTTCACAAGCTGACAATAAATTTCATCCCTCAACTCTCCATGTGTAAGTCCTTCACCAAGCAGCCACCTCTCCTCTTCCAGTAACCCCGATACCATACTCGGCAGAGAAGTCGAACTCGCATTCAACGACGTAAACGATCCTGTTGGTCCTAAATGCGGGTCTGAGGATTGTTGACGCACAACAGGTCGTTCACGGTCCCGGTCACCCATGATACGCTGGATGATTTTGAACATCTTCACAGCATCTTTGTGTAACGATCGATTCATGAGTAGGAGTGGTGAGGTGAGAGGTGCCTGGATATCCGAATAATAATGAGCGATATGGAGGTAGCGGAGTGGATATAGATACTCAAACCTTTTGCCAAACCATCATCTTCTCCACAGGGATCTTCTTCCGGAAGATAATCCCCGACCGATGAGTCGCGAAATACTGCCTTGCGAATTCGCTCTGCATGAATTGTTGGATATCAGACACAAGTTCGTCTGGTAGTATGGGTCGTCCACTAGAAGAGTTGACTCCGGTCAGTAACGAACGTCGGAGTAGAAGGACAAGGAAGGAGGCCAACCCAGTACTAAACCGCGTCCCATCGTGGTCCATAGAATTTTTCATATCGAGTAAAATAGGTTTTCCTTCTGCACGTGCTTTGACCGGACTCATGTTCATTGTGGCCCCTGTTTGCCACAAGTTGAACATATAAATTAAGTAATCACAGACATAATAACAATGATACAGAACGAAAGTAAAAGAACACTCACGAGTATCAAGCACAGGCGACCCAATATCCTGCGTCCGAATCGACGGTTGCGAACTCGCACTGAAACTCTTTCGCGGAGCGGGCATAGAAGTTGCATTCGAGTTGAGTATAGGTGGAGGTGGTATACGGTTTTGATTTTGCGAAGACTTCATCGGCGCGCCGTAAATCTTCTCAGCACTCTTTCCTTTCGACAGTGATGAAGTAAATGGTGAGTTGAGCGAGGCAGGAGAGACAGGGCTTGTTGGAGTTGGGAGTACGTTCTCGCGTTGTTTGCTTGATAGACTCGGACCAGTGCTAACTGTGAGTCCCATCCCAAGTGAAGCACTTCTCGCAGGCGAGGACGCAGCCTGCGGAGCGAAGCTCATATTATTGAGCATGGTACTCCCCTCTGGATCCGGTCCTCCGTGCAAACTGCTATGTGTTTCCGAAACAGGGGTAGGAGGGACAGGCGAAACAGGTGTAGGTGGTACACTCCCAGCTCCACGTGGAGGCGTCGAATCTCCCGCAATCCTACTCGCAAGTGCAGACAAACTCTGCTGTGTCTGTGGTGAACGATGCGAACTTCTCGAATGCGGACCAGTCGATACTGATTTTCGTTTCGCAGTCTCCTTTTCTCTGGAGGTAGTTTGTCGTCCCCGCTCTTTCTCCCTTTCCCTTTCCTCCTCACGCAATTTTTCTTGCCTCATGCGCTCCTTCTCACGTTGCATTTGCACTTCTTTCGCGCGTCCGTTGACTTTCGCCTCCGCATCCGACGCAGATCCCTCCGTACTCTGATACGGAGAACCAGGGATTGGTGGGAGTTGTGTTCCACCAAATCCGAGATGATGATTATGTCCATGTCCATGAGGTCGTTTCGGAGTTTGCGGGCCCGACTTTGAGGTACCCTGAGATGAATTTACGAGGCGGACTGTCGGTGTCGAGCCAAATGATGATCCCGCTGCTGACGCGGAGGCGGATGCGGAACGTCTTCGCATAGCTTTCTCAGCTGCTTCTCTACCTACGTTCTGAGAGTCGTTGGTTTTGTAGCCGTTCGCCATGTTGTCTGAGGCTGTACGACGAGCAGACGGGCGTCCACCAAGGTCTTGATCCACGTTCCCGTTCCCGTTTTGCTGTTGCTGCTGTGCTTTTTGCTGTTGTTGCTCGGTGTACGCCTTGACAGCCTCCGGGTCGAAAGCCTGCGAGTACCTCACACTAAGTCGTCGACAAAGAGCAGTGTTCTGTCCAGTCACCCCAAGTAATAAGAGAGAGCGCCGTATCGCATTTTGTATTTCACATCACGTCAAGCTCATATTAGCACCCTCATCATGATGAAACACGCAGAACGAGTAAAAAAATAGAACTGACCTGAAGTATTGCAAGCGGAATCACGAAGCCTTCGGGCCGCTCCCATACCGTCTCATTCGTCTTTGTATGATAATAATAAGGTATGCCGCCCCGGCTCTCGTCGATGAGCTCCCACCACTCACCCTCCGGACTCGGCGGAAGACTTTTATCCGAACACCGCGTATCCAATCACAAGTGCATTATACAGCCGTGCCAAAGGAGACGGAGACAGACAAGATTCAGCCAAAGGTATACCCGCCATCAATGAGAGACAATTTAGCACATAATTACACCCGGGCCAAGAAATAGGGCGGGCGCGGGGATAAGAGGTAAATAAGCCGACCCGAGAATCAAGCAAGGCAATAAAATCGGGAAGGTAGGCAAAAAAGCCACAATCAATCGGAGATGTCCATACGGAATCAAGATCTTTGTTAGATGGGAGTTATAAAACTAGGTGGGGAGATGAGATGGGACGTACACGAAGTTCCCCTCTGGTGGGTCCCAGCTGACTTGACCCGTCGCCGGACACGCGTAGAACGGCGTTTGGCTCTACAGTCGCATGTCAAATGGCAAGGTCGCGTGGTAGAGGATAGGTACGTGGAACGTGGAATAACGGCATCAGCACACGATGATCCAGTATATTAAAGGGAGTGGACCGGTGGATAAAAGGAAAGCACAGCGTACCTGCGGCTCAATGAGCGTCACCCAAAAGTTGGATCCCCATGCATTATCGATCTCCACTGTCTTCACCGCTGTGTTCTTTGGTGGACGAGGAGCGGCTCCTGTATGTGTCGAAGCCGAAGAGGTCGCTTGCTTGTGCACCTGTGATTGAGAATGGGAAGACGAAGAGATGGCATTGCCGTTGATGCTAAGTTGTGGAATTTGGGGCTGCGCTTGTGCCATATTACCCCTCCTACTCGCTCGTGCTTTCCGTCAGTGAGGGTGCACGCAAAAAACGGGTAGGTATTGCCACACGGTCGTTATAGACAGCGATAGGGAAAGAAGACGAAAGCCAACGAGCCCAGTGACCACCGCGGTTTCTTTCCTCCTAGTAGGCCTCCCTCGTGCTGTGGGTCAGGGATGCTATTCGTCGCGTAAACCCGCGTGGGTCAAGTGTGTCGGTCGTTGTCACCCGCCGTGCTGCGTTTTATGATTAGGTTGCAGACGCTCAGGCTGTGCTAGTGAGCGGGCGGCAGGACAACGAGGAGGAAGCAGCAGAAAATAGACACGCGCAATTCATTTTGCACTATTCTCCTGTTTTAGTCGCTTTTGTCTCTAGTCCTTTCCTTATCCATTCATATTGACCACTTGTATTTAATTTCCGTTCCTTTTCTTGCACAACTTATGATCTTCTGGATTTTTCTTCTCTTTTCTGATGCTCACATCTGAACTGTGTCCTTATCGTATTTACGTATTTCCGATCCATAATGAAATCAATTAGACAAGCATAACCTTGATCAATACATGCATATAGCCGAGAATTACATCTATAAGACGTCAACAGTGTAGATAAATAATGAAACTGCACAATGGGCCAAGCACTGAGATAAATAATAATAGACACTGGACAACGACAAGAATAAATAACCAAGCAACTGCGAAATATACGGGCGATCCCTAGTAACCAGTCGCTGTTGCAAGAGAAGTCTGCCTTTGCATCTTCAGACACTCGACGTTCCTCCACTATTCGAGCCTGCCGCCGGAGTTCCTATTCTGTGTAAGCGAGTTCGACATGATATATAAGAGAACGCAAGCGTACCTTTGGCGAACTCGATGTTACTTGTCATCCTCGATCTGTAATTCGTTCCTTCGTTCACTCCCAGTTCGCCTGCCTCCTTCAAGTTGATCAGAAGATGGCTTCCGAGGGGACTAAGAAGACTCGGGCTTCCAACCTCCTTCAGGAGGTTATAAACAACGATTCTATCCTTGAATACTATCGCGATTATCTGCATTGTACAACAATATAGTACGCTGTATTGATTCGTCAGGTCTTTATTCTGTGTCATCCTTTGTTTTCTCACAAACTGAAATATAAGGCCTGATCAAGAATAAGGACCCTAAGAAGATGGAATCCTTTGAATCCAGACGACATTTTCCAGTACTCTGCACCCTTGAAGAGAGATAAGCATAGCAAGATTGTCCCATATGTTAAAGGCATTATCCTGCTCCAAATTAGTCCAAGATGAGGCAGGCAATTACTTTGAATTACTTGCCATAAGATTATGTCCAACACTGTCGGAGGTAAATAACCAAGGCAATTTGCAATATTTGGCACCATATTCACTTCTGAAACTATATGTATTATACCCTCTCAGTTATTTTGGGATTAATGCAAAACCATGTTATAGCCTTACAAACTTCAAACCAAATTATATAAATAACAAGACTAATGTCAAGCATTGCTTCTATGACAAAAGTCTTGAGGCAGATGGAAAGCTTCTTGTCTACAAAGCATTTCAACTAGAATACTTTCAGGAAAGAAGGATACTCACTTTGATGGTAAAGAGCCAACACACGAATTTGAAGAATGTCTGTAAATGGTTATTTGGTTAAATGCATCTGATGGCTTCACTTATAAACAGAGGAGGACAAAATCCTTACAATCTATAAACATGATTGCACTCAAGCCTGATAGCTGTATTAAGTAGTTATAATTTCAAATGAATTGGGTGACTCACTACATATTTGACCAGTCCATAAAATTGCTCGACCTCACTTGTAAGTCAACAATATGCACAGGTAGTCAGGGCAAACAACACACAACTACAGGTGAGTCATTTACAGTTGAAGGTCAGTGTGAAAATTTGAGAGCTACACCTTTCTTACCTCAAAGAATCTTGATCCAACCAGTTACCTAAATCAAATATATGCCCACAAGTTGCTTAGTATAAGTTAATGAATCGGGTCGAAAAATTGCTTACTGAGCATGGATAAGATTGGCCCGAGAAGTCCGATGTAGCGATTCTACATCTTGTATGTCAGAATAAGCAACTCCACTACTTTTTCGAATGCTCTTACTGAGAAATATATTAGGCTTGTAGGACTGCGCGGGGTGACCTTCACCTCTGTCACTGAGGCACATACTGAAGAGATGAGAATCATGCCCACCCAAAAGTACTTAACCTGTAGATGACAGTTTAGTATGTGTACAAGCCAAAGGCACTGGTGTGTCTATAGTTGCCGCGGTCCGGTCCAGGTCCGGTCCAGACAGGTTTTTGCTGGACCGTGAACCGGACCAGGACCGATTTCTTATGAAATCCTGGACCTCGGACCGGACCCAGCTGGACCTCTTGTGGACCGGACCAGCGGTCCAGTCCAGGTCCGAACCCGGTCCGGACCTCTGGACCAATTATATAATATATATTAAAATAATTCTGTCTTATTAACATATTATATGAGATAGATATACTATTAAGTACTATAATAATATGTTTCTGAATATATGTAAGCTTATATGTATCAGAATACAATTACTTTTATTATTTGTATTATACTAAGTGTAAAACACAAGAAGTACTAGTGTAATAGAAATCAGTTCCCACAGTCAATGTAAACTGCCGTTTACATCTGTAAGACACAGTATAGTCTATTTGTATGCTTAAAGGGTATACAATGCACTATACAATATATGTAAGAGTAGTTCACATCTATTAGGCTCTGTACAGTCCATTTGTATGCCTTAAAGAAGTAGTATCTACAATATAAACGGTCCACAGTCCGGTCCAGGGTCCAGGCGGTCCAAAGCGGTCCGGAAATTTTTGTCAAACGCTGGACCGCGGACTGGACCCCTGTTGGACCCAACTGGACCGGACCTCAATCGGACCGGACCAGAGGTCCAGTCCAGGTCCGGACCCGGTCCACAGCGGTCCTGGACCGGACACGGCAACTATAGGTGTGTCTCTTTGTGATTATCATAC
>NW_006760391.1:3775251-3781573 GCF_000271605.1 Fomitiporia mediterranea MF3/22 | reverse complement strand
TTGAATTAAAAGAAGGCAATGTTGAAATGAACAATAACACTTACACTCTTATTCCAAGCAACCAGGACAAACAATTCGAACAATACGTTTCCTAGGTATGTACTAATGTATTTACAAATACAATCATAGCTAACAAGAAATCCTATACACAAACAATGGATTTACTCAATTCCAGTACATTAATACATACTACTCCTTATCTATTTTGATTAACAGATGTACACAACATAACTCCTACAATTGTAACTATTGCAAATAGGTTAATGATGACTCTTAATTGAGCTGGATTTATGTGTATCAAAATCCTGAAGAATATACAAGAAAAAAGTATCATAACATTACAAAACATCTATTACTATCCACAAATAACCTTTTCCCTCATAAGTCAAGTACTACTATGTAGGGAAGGTTATTCTTTTATGTTTACAAACAATAATTGTACTATAACATTACCATGTAATGAATACATTGGACATATACAATTGAGAAATAACTTGTATATTTTGTACAATAATCATTTATTAAAAACAATGAACAAACTATCTATTTATGATATACATAAACACCTCAGACACATAAGTTACAATTATATTAAACAATTATTAAAGACACAACCAAGTGTACTATCAACTAAAATAATGAACTATGAAGAAAAAGAATGTATTGAATGTATAAAAGCAAATATTGAACATACACTAATACCAAAACTACATTAATCTCCTCTTGCAAATCAATTTGGAGATCTTATTCATATTGATATTATTGGTCCTATTGAACTGTACACATATAAGAACATACACTACTTATTAACAATTGTAGACAATTCTACTTGTTAGTGCATAATGCTCAAATTACAAACAAAATCTGATACATATATACAATACATACAATGGACAACTAAAATATTTACACAGTACAGAGTTAAAATAAAGCTTTTACAAAGTGATAATGATACTGTATTCCTTAGTGAAGATTTCCAACAATATTTAGATTCATAAGGAACAAAACAAAGATTAACAGTACATCATACTCTACAACAGAACAGAATAACAGAACAAACACATAAAACTATATTTAGAGGTGTAAGAGCATATTTAACATCTACTAAATTACTGTTTACATTATGGGCCAAAGCAGTAATTCATATTACCTATATTCATAATAGAACACTGTGTACTACTTTAAATTACAATACCCTACATTACAAACATTACAGAACACACAGAACAATTGATAATATATATGAATTTGGTCAATATATTATCATTTGTAATGAAAATGTTAGTAACAGTGTAGAGGGGACCTGAAGGCTCAGTGAGGGGACCCAGGCTACAACTATCCTACACAACAGAAGTATAGAATGTAAGCACCAGAACATAGTTGGAACTTGCAGAACAGGCAGAGAGAGAGAGTAAGACAAGAGTAGAGTATATAGAGTAAGCCTAAGAGTACAGGACTACCTAGAGTAGATGAGATCAAGACTATAGGACTAGTCTGATCTTGTACACCTATATATACTAAACTACACAAGAGTACTCAGGGAGTATGAGCCACTAAGAATGATAAGCCACAAAGAATGAAAGAAAGGAATGTTAAAGATAAAGGTATAAAGAATGAAGGGATAGACAAAGGGTAAGAGACTATAGAATGAACAGAGAATGAAGGAGTAGTCAAAGGAATAGAATAATGAAGTAAGGAAGGGTAGTAGTAAGAGTCAGTATGTATATAGTCTATAGACAGTGCTCCTAAGGGACAGAAGTCCTAAGTTCTAGTACAGAAAGGTGTAGAACCCTTAGAACTAAAGGTACAGGAGTAGAGAATTGTAACATCACCCTCCCTCTAAAACCAATTGTCCTAATTGGTGAACATTGTCAGTAACAGTGTAGAGGGGACCTGAAGGCTTAGCAAGGGGACCCAGGCTACAACTATCCTACACAACAGAAATACAGAATGTAAGTACTAGAACATAGTCAGAACTCACAGAACAGGCAGAGAGAGAGAGTGAGACAAGAGTAGAGTATATAGAGTGAGCCTAAGAGTACAGGACTACCTAGAGTAGATGAGATCAAGACTACAGGACCAGTCTGATCTTGTATACCTATATATACTAAACTATACAAGAGTACTCAGGAAGCATGAGCTACTAAGAATGATAAGTTACAAAGAATGAAAGAAAGGAATGTCAAAGATAAAGGTACAAAGAATGAAGGGATGGACAAAGGGTAAGAGACTATAGAATAATACAAAGAATGAAGGGGTGGTCAAAGGAATGGAATGATGAAGTAAGGAAGGGTAGTAGTAAGAGTCAGCACACATATAGTCTATAGACAGCACCCCTGAGGGACAGAAGTCCTAAGTTCTGGTACAGAAGGGTGTGGAACCCTTAGAACTGAAGGTATGAGAGTAGAGAACTGTAACATCACCCTCCCTCTAAAACCAATCATTCTGATTGGTGATCATTAGGCTTGGTCAGCAGCTCAGGCATAGGTCAGAATGGTAGGGTTTGGAAATCCATAAGGTAGAGTTGATACAGAGCACCTGGATGAAGTCAATAGAAGTCTCAGATTGCCTTAGTAGTATGAGTGAGATTCTTAGTAGGTTCTCAAGTGTGTTCTTCAACTAGGTATCCCTTCTAGTAGATAAGGAACTTGAGCTTTCTGTATACTAGCTTAGCATCCACTATATACTCTACTTTGTATTCTGGTTCAGAACTAATGAGTTCTAGTAGAGGTAGTAAGGGTCTTTGTTGTAAAGGAAAACCTGGATCATAGTATTAAGACAGTAGAACCTTGTTAAACACTGGGTGTATACACTTCCATGTTGCCAGAAGTTGGAGTTTGTAGGTAGAGGTGCCAACCTTCTTTTCAATAACAAAGGGTCTGAAGCACTTGTTGTCCAACTTCTTCATTGAGCAATCTGTAGTCAGGTTAGTAGCTTCTAGTATAACTTTGTCACCAGGCTGGTAATCCTTGACTGTAGACCTCTTCTAATCATAGTTCTGCTTCATAACCTGTGCTACCTTTTCTAAAAGAGCTCATACATCCTCCCTGGTTCTGTGTATCTGTTCTACAAAGTCTGTTACAGATTCAGAACTACTATTCTGGTTCAGAACAGTCCCCTAGTATGGATGTCTCCTATGATTGAGGAAGAACAGGGACTGTCCTGTTGTAGAGTGTTGTCAGTTATTGTGTATGAATTCTGTCAGAGCTAGCTATTCAGACCAATCTGATTACTAATGATTGATGAACATTCAGAGGTAGAGCTTGATCTCCTGATTGACTCACTCAGTTTGACTGTCAGTCTGTAAGTGATAGGTAGTAGAAGGGTTCCCTTGAATTTTGAGAAGCACATACAAGTCTTACATGAATTTTGACTCAAATTACAGTCCACAATCATGAATGAGCTTCTGAGAGAGTCTGTACAACTAGAAGATGTGATCCTAATAAATGCACACTATGCCTTTAAAAGTGAGTTCTGTTTGAGTTAGAACTGTGTAGACTTGCTTAGAGAATCAGTTAACAATCACACAGATAGTATTGTAACCCTAAGACTTGAGTAGCTCACTGATCAGGTCCACTAAGACTTCTTCCTAAGAGTGATCTAGGATCTGATACAGATGTAGGGGAGTCTAAACCCTTGTCTGGTAGGCCTTAGTCTGTTAGTATGTATTACAACTAGTCACATACTTTAGGACTTCCCTCTACATTCTAAGCTACTAGTAGTTCTGAGTAATGAGTTCCTACATTTTGTGTTAGCCTAAATGTCCTACAGTTGGATTGTTGTGATGAGCTCAGACAATGTCCTCCTACAGTTTCTGATCCTTTAGAACATACAGTCAGCCTTCCTAGTAAACCTGTCCATCCTCATCCTCCTCCTAATCCCTAGCCTGCTTCTCTAGTTACTTCACTACAACCTAGTCCTGTGTGTGTCTTAGAGCTTACTGTATGTAGGTAACAAAGTCAACATCCTTAGATTCAAGTCAGATCTCTTGGATTGTCTTGGACACAAAACAGGAATTGTCTAGGAGAACAAGATTTTTGTTATTATTCTCCCCCCTTTCATGACCTACTTGTCTCAAGAGTAAATCAGCTTTCATCATTTGTATTCTAAGCTTGTGGGTCAGTACAAAGTCATAGTCCTATAGTTCTAACATCTAGTAGGCTTAGTAGTGGTTGAGCTTCTAAGGTGCCTGGAAGTACTAGAGATTAAGGTGATCACTCCAAATCTTAAACTTCTGTGTAACACTGAGAAAATATTGACACTACTCCTCTAGGGAACAGACAATTATAAAGAGTTCCTTGTTATAGATAGGGTAGTTCTGTTCTGTTACAGAGAGGGATTCTGATTGGAATACTATCAGACACTACTTTCTGTCAATGAACTGGGACAGTACTACTCTATTTGTAAAGTCAGAAGAGTTGGCTTCAACTCAGAACTTGTCTACAACTGTTAGAACTACTAATACAGGCTTGCTAGTAATAGTCTACTTGAGGGACTCAAATACAGACTACTACTAATCATCCTATTACTAAGGAACATCCTTGCTAGTAAGATTGTGAAGGGGCTGGGCAATAGTACTGAAGCCTTGAATGAAGCATTAGTAGTAGTTCACAAACCTAAGGAACACTTAGACCTGTTTTAGGTTCTAAGGTTGTGGCCAGTTCCAAACTGTAGTCACCTTTGTCAGATCCATACAGACCTCTCCTCCACCAATCACAAAGCCTAGATAATCTACTGACTCCTGTACAAAAGAGTACTTTACTTCTTAGAGGAACAGTTTATTATCTTAGAGCTGTTGTAGAACTGCTTGGATTAGTCAGTAATAGTGCTCAACTGTCTGAGTGAAGATCAGAATGTTGTCCAGATACACACTAATGTGTCCTAAGTCAATCAGATCTGTAAGGATGTGATTCATGAATGACTAGAATGTTGTAGGCAAGTTAGTTAGTCTGAAGAACATTACAGTCAGTTTGTACAATCTGTGATTAGTTTAGAACACAGTCTTCTACTCATCTCTGTCTTAGATCCAAATATTATTGTATCCTCATTAAATGTCCAACTTAGTAAAAACCCTGGATGTATACATCTTATTAATGAGCTCCTGAATCAGGGGGAGTGGGTACTTATTTTTGACAGTACCCTTATTAAGACAACAATAATCCTGGACTGGGCAGAGCTTCCTATCTTTCTTTTTGACAAAGAAGAAAGGGGAGACTATAAGGGACTTTAAGGGTCAGATCCAGCTGTTCCAAAGATTTTCCTAAAGGAACTTATTGAGTGCCTCCTACTTGTCTCTGTTGAGTAGGTAGACCTTACAATCCTTAGGTTGGAAACCCTCAGTCAATTCAATTGTATAGTCCTAGGGATAGTGTTCAGGAAGCTGGTTGAATTCCTCTTTACTAAAGACTTTAGGGAACTCTTGGACAAAATCTGGCAGACTGAGTCTGTGTGTGTTCCAGAGTAGAGTTGTTCTGAGAGGGTTCCAGACTGGTTCTGTCTCAGACATCCTTCAGATCAACTCTATTCTGCCTTGCCTAGAATGTGTATCCACATATTTATCCTAGTCAAAGAAGAACAACTAGTCACCTTCATTAGAACTGTTAGTAACATTAGAAGTGTCTGTATCTACTCAGAACAGTAGTGTAAGGTAGTCACAAGACTTGGGACACTGATTGAATGTAAGTGTCTACTCTAACCAGTCAATAGTAGGGTTGTAAGCCTTGAGCCATTTGAATCTAATGAAAATGTCTGTCTTTCTAAGGTTAGTGACTCTGAACTCAATACTTTCCTCATAATCCTAAATAGTCATCTATAGTTGGACAAACTTAGTAATCTGACTATTCTGATTTAGGGTTCTGTCCATATTGTATACTAGGATCAGAAGTAGAACACATTGAGTAGGGAGGTAGTGTTCCTGTACAAAAGCCTTATTAATGTATGAACTAGTGTATCTACTATCTACTAGAGTTGTTGTTTGAATCTGGGGGGATCCTGAGAAGGGAGTCAGGAGGACAGGAACTTAGAACTAGTGCTCAGAATGTCCTCAGATGAACTACTGCTTGTTCTGAAGGGAATGTACAGTTTGTACAGCCTTGTTGTCTAAGAGGGTAAGTATATATACTAACATTTCCTTATTAACCTCTCTCTTTCAACAAGGACAGACCTATGTCCTTAGCTGTGAACTCAGCTGAGGCTATCCCTACTTAATACTACAGACAAACTACTAAGTAGTGAACAGGGCTAGGTAATGTTCTAAACATTCTAAGATCTTAGAACACAGAAGTAGTAGGTTGGATTGTACAGATTTAGACTCAGATAAAGT
>NW_006760391.1:3766459-3772884 GCF_000271605.1 Fomitiporia mediterranea MF3/22 | reverse complement strand
TACTCAGGGAGTATGAGCTACTAAGAATGATAAGCTACAAAGAATGAAAGAAAGGAATGTCAAAGATAAAGGTACAAAGAATGAAGGGATGGACAAAGGGTAAGAGACTATAGAATGATACAAAGAATGAAGGAGTGGTCAAAGGAATGGAATGATAAAGTAAGGAAGGGTAGTAGCAAGAGTCAGTACACATATAGTCTATAGACAGTACCCCTAAGGGACAGAAGTCCTGAGTTCTAGTATAGAAAGGTGTAGAACCCTTAGAACTGAAGGTATGAGAGTGGAGAACTGTAACAAACATAGGGCTTGGTTAGCAGTTTAGACATAAGTCAGAATAGTAAGGCTTGGAAATCTGTAAAGCTGAGTTTGTACAGAGTACTAGGATGAAACTGATAGAAGTCTTGGATTACCTTAAGAGTATGAGTGAGGTTCTTAGTAGGTTCCCAAGTATACTCCTCAACTGGGTACCCTTTCTAGTAAATAAGGAATTTGAGTTTTCTATACAGTAGCTTAGTATCTACTATGTACTCTACTTTGTATTCTGGTTCAGAACTAATAAGTTCTAGTAGAGGCAAAGGGGGTCTTTGTTATGAAGGAAAATTAGGATTGTAGTACTAAGACAACAGAACCTTATTAAACACTGGGTGTATGTGCTTCTATGTTGTTAGAAGTTAGAGTTTGTAGGTAGAGGCACTGACCTTCTTTTCAATGACAAAGGGTTTAAAGCACTTGTTGTCCAACTTCTTTATTAGGCAATCCAAGGTCAGATTAGTAGCTTCTAGTATAACCTTGTTACTAGGCTAGTAATCCTCAGCTGTAGACCTCTTCCAATTATAGTTCTACTTTATAACCTGTACTACCTTCTCTAAACAAGCTTGTGTGTCCTCCCTGGTTCTATACATCTGTTCTACAAAGTCTGTTGTAGATTCAGAACTACTGTTCTGGTTCAGAACTGTCCCCTAGTACAGATGTCTCTCATGATTAAGGAAGAACAGGGACTGTCCTGTTATAGAGTGTTGCTAGTTATTGTGTACAAATTCTGCTAGAGCTAACTATTCAGACTAGTCTGACTACTAATGATTAATAAACATTTAGAGATAGAGCTTGATCTCCTGATTGACTTGCTCAGTTTGACTATTAGTCTGTAGGTAATATATAGTAGAAGGGTTCCCTTGAATTCTAAGAAGTGTATACAAGTCCTACATGAATTTTAACTCAAATTACAGTCTGTAATCATGAATGAGCTTCTGAGGGAGTCTGTACAACTAGAAGACATAATCCTGATAAATGTATACTATACTTTCAGAAGTAAGTTCTGTTTGAGTCAGAACTGTATAGACTTGCTTAGAGAATCAGTTGACAATTACACAGATAGTATTATAACCCTAAGACTTAGGTAGCTTACTAATCAGGTCTACCAAGACTTCTTCCTAAGAGTGATCCAGAATCTAATACAGATGTAGGAGAGCCCAAACCCTTGTCTAGTAGGTCTTAGTCTGTTAGTATGTATTATAACTAGTTACATACTTTAGGATTTCCCTCTACATTCTAGGCTACTAGTAGTTCTGAGTAATGAGTTCCTGTGTTTTGTGTCAGCCTGAATGTCCTACAGTTGGATTGTTATAATAAGCTCAGACAATGTTCTTTTACAGTTTTCAATCCTTCAGAATGTACAGTCAGCCTTCCTAGTAAACCTGTCTATTCTTATCCTCCTCCTAATCCCTAGCCTACTTCTCTAGTTGCTTTACTACAACCTGGTCCTACATGTGTCTCAGAGCTTACTGTATACAGGTGACAAAGTTGACATTCTTAGATTCAAGTCAGATCTCTCAGATTGTCTTAGACACAAAACAGGAATTGTCTAAGAGAACAAGATTTTTGTTATCATTCTCCTCCCTTTTATAACCTACTTGTCTTGAGAGTAAATCAGCTTTTGTCATTTGTGTTCTGAGTTTGTAGGTTAGTACAAAGTCATAGTCCTACAGTTCTAACATTCAGTAGGCTTAGTAGTAGTTGAGCTTCTAAGGTGCCTGGAAGTACTAGAGATTAAGGTGATCACTCTAAATCTTAAACTTCTGTATAGTACTAAGGAGATATTAATACTACTCCTCTAGGGAACAGACAATTGTAAGGAGTTCCTTGTTATAGATAGAGTAGTTCTGTTCTGTTACAGAGAGGGATTCTGATTAGAATACTATTAGACACTACTTTCTGTCAATGAACTAGGACAGTACTACTCTATTCACAAAGTTAGAAGAGTTAGCTTTGACTCAGAACTTGTCTACAACTGTTAGAACTACTAATACAGGCTTGCTAGTAATAGCCTACTTGAGGGACTCAAACACAGACTGTTACTAATCATCCTATTACTAAGGAACATCTTTGCTAGTAAGATTGTGAAGGGGCCAGGTAATAGTACTAAAGTCTTAAATGAAGCATTAGTAGTAGTTTACAAACCTAAGGAATACTTGGACCTGTTTCAGGTTCTGAGATTGTAGCCAGTTCTGAACTACAGTTACCTTTGCTGGATCCATACAGACCTCTCCTCCACTAATCACAAAGCTTAGATAATCTACTAACTTCTGTATAAAAGAGTACTTTACTTCTCAGAGAAACAGTTTATTATCTTAGAACTGTTGTAGAACTACTTAGATTAGTCAGTAATAGTGCTTGACTGTCTGAGTGAAGATTAGAATGTTGTTCAGATACACACTAACATGCTCTGAGTCAATCAGATCTGTAAGGATGTGATTCATGAATGACTAGAATGTTACAGGCAAGTTAGTTAGTCTGAAGAACATTACAGTTGGTTTGTACAGTCTGTAATTAGTTTAGAACACAGTCTTCTACTCATCTCTGTCTCAGATCTGAATATTATTGTACCCTTATTGAATGTCCAACTTAGTGAAAACCCTAGATGTATGTATCTTATCAATGAGCTCCTGAATCAGGGGGAGCAGGTACTTGTTTTTGACAGTACCCTTATTAAGACAATAATAATTCTAGACTAGACAGAGCTTCCTATCTTTCTTTTTAACAAAGAAGAAAGGGGAGACTATAAGGGACTTTGAGGGTTGAATCTGACTGTTCTAAAGATTTTCCTGAAGGAACTCATCAAGCACCTCTTACTCATCTCTGTTAAGTAGGTAGACCTTACAATCCTTAGGTTGGAAACTCTTAGTCAATTCAATTGTATAGTTCTAGAGACAGTGTTTAGGAAGCTAGTCAAATTCCTCTTTACTAAAGACTTTAGGGAACTCTTAGACAAAATCTGGCAGGCTAGATCTATGTGTGTTCTAGAGTAGAGTTGTTCTGAGAGGGTTCTAGACTGGTTCTGTTGTAAACATCCTTTAAATCAACTCTGTTCTGCCTTGACTAGAATATGTATCCACATATCTATTCTAGTCAAAGAAGAACAACTAGTCACCTTTATTAGAACTGTTAGTAACATTGGAAGTGTTTGTATCCACTTAGAACAGTAGTATAAGGTAGCTGTAAGACTTGGGACACTAATCAAATGTAAGTGTCTACTCTAACTAGTTAATAGTAGGGTTGTAAGCCTTAAGCCATTTGAATCTAATAAAGATGTCTGTCTTTCTAAGGTTAGTAACTCTAAACTCAATACTTTCCTCATGATCCTGAATAGTCATTCATAGTTGGACAAATTTGATGATCTGACTATTCTAGTTTAGGGTTCTGTCTGTATTGTATACTAGGATCAGAAGTGGAATACATTGAGTAGGGAGGTAGTGTTCCTACACAAAGGCCTTATTAATACACAAACTAGTACATTTACTGTCTACTAGAGCTATTATTCAGATCTAGGAGGATTCTGAGAAGAGAGCTAAGAGGACAGAGACCTAAAGCTAGTACTCAGAATGTTCTCAGATGAACTACTACTTGTTCTGAAGGGAATGTACAGCTTGTACAGCCTTGTTGTCTAAGAGAGTAAGTATATACACTAACATTTCCTTATTAACCTCTCTCTTTCAACAAGGACAGACCTATGTTCTTAACTGTGAACTCAGTTAAGGTCATCCCTACTTGATACTATAGACAAACTACTGAGTAGTAAACAGGGCTAAGTAGTGTTCTAAACATTCTAAAATCTTAGAATACAGAAGTAGTAGGTTAGATTGTACAGATTTAGACTTGGATGAAGTACAAAGAGAAGAATCAAAAGAATCAGGAGAAATAGGAGAACTATCTACTTTTGTTTTTGACTTTTTTCTTTCTAATAAATAATTTTGTTAATTTATTTTTTCTACTTTTTCTGCTTTTTCTGTTTTATTTACTTCTAATCCTACAGTGTCTATTGAATCAAAAGTAGTCATCAAAAAATCCAAGTTATAACTCTTTAGTACTACATTTACTGTTAGGCCTCTACAAAATCCTAGAGTATATAGTCAGGGTCTAGGAGTTCTGAGGTGACTTTCAGATTTATAGTAAAGGCTTCTTACTACAAATCCTACTTGTTACTCATTATTACTCTAATAACCTGACAGATATACTGTTACTTCTGTAAGCAGTCCTTAATCTAGTGCCCTGACTTTCTACAGGCAAAGTATACTCCTTACTTTCAGGCTTCTCTAATGTCTATCAGAACAGATTGATTACAAATTACAGGCAGATTAATCTGAGAGCTTAGAACTGTCAGAGCTAGACACATGTGTAAGCATTCTGTATAGACTTAATACATTCAAGCTATAGCTTGGTTGAAGGAGATAGTGTATGTCTTCTACTCAGTGTAGGTGACTAGTTCTAACATTATTCTAAGGATCTTATTAACTAGTTCTGAGTGAAGAGCTTTTTCAAACATTCTAATAAGGACATTATTAAACCTGAGTATGAATTCTACCTTCTAGACTAGGATATCAAACTCCTGAAAGAAGGCATTAGCAGAATGTTTGTCCTGTCACAGAGACACAAGCTTGTTCTACACATTGTACTTCTTATTTAAATTAATAAAGGAAGTACAGAGCTACCTTATAAATTCTGAATATGACTCATTGTTCCAAAGTTGGATCAGGCTTCTGATCTGATAGTCTTCAATCTAGTTCTGAGCCTAGGTGGCTGTGTTACCTTCCTTCATGAAGGAGAGGACAAATAGGACACAATTGAGATTTAAGGATAGATCAGTCAAAGTAGTAGCTACATATAGTTTAACTTAGTACTAGAAGTCCTTAAAGTGCTACTTATTAAAGTCTAAAAGGTGGGCTACATACACTTTCTTTCTAAAACAGGTTGTAACTTCTAGAACAATCAGAACAGGTTCTGAAGGGGTTAGGGGTATGTGGTTAGTAAAGGCCTCTTAGATAGAGGTCTATATATATTAAGCTAGTTCTACTTGTAACTACTAATCTAGCAGGACAGTAGGGGTGGCAGTTGACACAGGAGGGTCCATGTTTACACTACAAAGGAATCAACACTAAACTAAAAGGGGTAATGAATAGAAGAAGGGTGGCAAAAGTTTAAAAGGGTTTAGAAAGTTTAAAATTTAAAAATGTAAAAGGGTTAGGACAAAGAAAAGAGATTGATACAATAGTGAGTACTAATGCCTGAAACATAGGAGAGTTGTAGGGTGGTAATGAGTAGTCTTGATCTGATGTCAGTAACAGTATAGAGGGGACCTGAAGGCTTAGTAAGGGGACCCAGGCTATAACTATCCTACACAACAGAAGTATAGAATACAAGTACTAGAACATAGTCAGAACTTGTAGAACAGGTAGAGAGAGAGAGTGAGACAAGAGTAGAGTATATAGAGTGAGCCTAAGAGTATAGGACTACCTGGAGTAGACAAGATTAAGACTACAGGACTAGTCTGATCTTGTACACCTATATATACTAAACTATACAAGAGTACTCAGAGAGTATGAGCTACTAAGAATGATAAGCTACAAAGAATGAAAGAAAGGAATGTCAAAGATAAAGGTACAAAGAATGAAGGGATGAACAAAGGGTAAGAGACTATAGAATGAACAGAGAATGAAGGAGTAGTCAAAGGAATAGAATGATGAAGTAAGGAAGGGTAGTAGTAAGAGTCAGTATACATATAGTCTATAGACAGTACTCCTAAGGGACAGAAGTCCCAAGTTCTGGTACAGAAGGGTGTAGAACTCTCAGAACTGAAGGTACAGGAGTAGAGAATTGTAACAGAAAATCCTACAAAAATACAACAGTAAGGTATTATTACTCATTAGATAGGATTAGACAATGAAAGTAAAGGCCATAAAACTTGGCACAATAATAAAATTACTATCAAACAAAATATTCAATTTCTCAAAGGTAAACCTCCTCAAATTGAAGGGGAGAAAATAGACAATACAAACAATAATACAAACAAGTGTTTAATAATTTAAAAATAACAAACAGACATAGATAACAGAACAGACACAATGATACAGACACACTGATCCTAACAAAAA
>NW_006760391.1:3764650-3766439 GCF_000271605.1 Fomitiporia mediterranea MF3/22 | reverse complement strand
GAATGATAAGCTACAAAGAATGAAAGAAAGGAATGTCAAAGATAAAGGTACAAAGAATGAAGGGATGAACAAAGGGTAAGAGACTATAGAATGAACAGAGAATGAAGGAGTAGTCAAAGGAATAGAATGATGAAGTAAGGAAGGGTAGTAGTAAGAGTCAGTATACATATAGTCTATAGACAGTACTCCTAAGGGACAGAAGTCCCAAGTTCTGGTACAGAAGGGTGTAGAACTCTCAGAACTGAAGGTACAGGAGTAGAGAATTGTAACAGAAAATCCTACAAAAATACAACAGTAAGGTATTATTACTCATTAGATAGGATTAGACAATGAAAGTAAAGGCCATAAAACTTGGCACAATAATAAAATTACTATCAAACAAAATATTCAATTTCTCAAAGGTAAACCTCCTCAAATTGAAGGGGAGAAAATAGACAATACAAACAATAATACAAACAAGTGTTTAATAATTAAAAATAACAAAACAGACAATAGAATAACAAGAACAGACAACAATGATACAGACAACACTGATCCTAACAAAAAAGGAAAAGCAGCAGAACTAACAGACTTAATGGATGACAAAGTTAAATTAACTGAAAAAGAAGTAGAACCTAAATTACATCAATTGGAACAGAAACAGAAACTAACAGAATGTACTATCAAGCTTGAACAATGTATGGAGAATAAATGTATAACAAAACACATGTATACACTTAGCAAAAAGGATGAAGATAATATTGCCATTCATTTAACAGAATTTAATACTAAAATAAGTGAAATACAATTGGATCCAACTTCATTTTATAAAGCAATCCAATGTCCAGATTGTGATTCATAGATTGTAGCTATGAAAGACAAAATAAAACAATTAGAAAATCATAATACATGGGAAATCACAAATCCACACAATAATATTAACATTATTGGAACACAATTTGTCTATAAAATAAAGCAATACACTAATAATAGTATAGAAAAATATAAAGCACAATTAGTAGTTTAAGGAAACTATCAGATTGACAGCCTTGACTATCATACAGACAATTTATTTGCTTCTACTGCTAGACTATCTATAGCATGATTAATATTAGTATGGGTAGCATCTAATAATTATGAAATACATTAGATAGATATAAAATCAGTATATCTGTATAGACAATTGATGGAAGACAAAGAAATATATGTTAAACCTCCTCCAGGTAACTTAATAGACAGATTACAGAATGGACAAATATTACAATTACAAAAAGCACTATACAGATTAAAACAAGCTGGTAGAAGATGGTATAAAACACTATCTAATATACTACTTAAATACAGATTAACAAAATCCAAACATGATAACACTGTATTCTTTGTAAAGAAGAAAGAAATAACTGTAGCCATATTATTTGTACATGTTGACAATATTACTATTGCAGCAATGAATAATAATACTATTGTAATGATAAAACAATCTATTGTATGTCATTTACAATATACAGACAGTAGTGAATTACACTGGCTACTTAGTATAGAGATTCAACACAACAGAGAGCATAGATTCATCAGGATGCATCAGACACATTATATTAATAGTATAATAGAATGTTACAAACTTACAAACAAACAAAGTGTACAAACACTCATACAGCCTAGTACACAATTAAAAACAGTATTGCAAACCAATAACAATAGAAAACAAATGTCTGATATACTATACATGAACATGGTTGGCACACTTAGATACATTACAGACTGTACACAGCCAGATATAAGCATTGCAAACAAAATCAGTTAGCAAAAA
>NW_006760391.1:3756788-3763972 GCF_000271605.1 Fomitiporia mediterranea MF3/22 | reverse complement strand
CTGAGTGGTCAATTGTCACCTCACCCCTTGTCTATGTGTGCCCCCCTTAAGTTCTCCCTCTCAACAGTGTGAGCCCATTCTTTTCTAGCCTGCCTCAATTTGATGCTGAGAAAGGGCTTACAGTGACAAACATAGGCCTTAAGACTATGTTTATAAAGGTGACAATACATAGTACTCTTGCTGACATGAGGGAAGTGGTTTCGTTTGAGATTGGTAGCATCATAAGCTAAACCAGATGCAAGCATTCTAGCAGTGGAACGACAGTCAGGCAACAAAAGCTTGGTGGGACAACCTGGCTTAGGCATAACAAAGTACAGATCACTAGTAAGGAGGAGCTTGCAGTGCAATCAGGAGACGGTAGAACGAGAAAGGCTAAGCCTTTTGGTACACTCAGAGTAAGACATGCTAGCATGCTTGTAGTCTAATAGACATGCTTTACAAGTGGGTGTAGTATAGTGCATAGAGTAGAATAGAGGTAATACTAAAGCCCAGGGTGCAAAAGGAGGCACAGGTGTCGAAATAATGAGCACTGGGGCAGCCTTTTTAAAGTGTATGTGCTGCATGCATATGTAATGCAACAGCATGTTTTTTTTAGATCCGTCCGTCTCGTATAATTACTGCACATTTTGCAGTCTTTTTTACATACATATATTCACAGTATATCACACTTAATTTACATGTAATTTATATGGGCATAAGTGTTGTGTGGAATGATGTGTAGAGGCAAAATGAAAAACACGTGGTGTGTTGCAATACTTTTGACACGCACTGTAGATGGATATCAAGATTCTAAAGGATGGTAACAAGAATAAATAACTAAGCCACTGAATAATATACAGAGTTAAGGGCAATTCCTAGCAACTAGTCATTATTGCAAGAGAACAATGGTTTTGCATCTTCAGACACTCGACGTTCCTCCACTATTCGAGTCTACCACCAAAGCTCCTATTCTGTATAAGCTACATTGACGACATATACGAGAAGGTGAACGTACCTTCAGTGAATTCAATGTCACTTATTGTCCTTGATCTATAGTTGGTTCCCTCATTCACTCCTAGCTCAGCTGCCTCCTTCAGATTGACAAGGAGGTGGCTTCCGAGGACACTGAGGAGGGTCGGGTTCCCGAGCGCGCTTACGAGAGTAGAAGCAGAGAGGTTGTCATCCACCAGTCTAATTGAGACCAGCTGCATTACACAACAAAATATTACACTATATTGATTGGTCAGGCCTGGCCATTGTCATTCTGGAAGTGGATTCTGCTCACAAACCGAAATATAAGACCTGATCTTGAATAAGGACCCTGACAAGATGGAATCCTTTAAATCCGGAAGACATCCTCCAGTATTCAGCACCCTTGATGAGAGATAGGGATAGCAAGATTGTCCCATATATTAAAGGGATGGCCCTGCTCTGAATTAGTCCAAATTTATGAGACAATTACTATAAATTTTTCACCATCCAATGATACCCAGTGTCACTGGAGGTTTAGTAAAAGCAGCACAAACTTTAAAGTCCTGTGCAAGTCTCAGTGATAAAACTAAATTGTACCTTCTCAGTTACATTTATTCAAATGCAAAAGTCAAGTTTTACTCCTACCTTCTTCAAACGATATTATATAAATAAGAAGGCCCGAGCCAAGCCCTGCCTCTATGACAAATAAAGTCTTAAGGCAGATCGAAAGCTTCTTGTCTACAAAGCATTTCAGCCAGACTATCATTCACGACAGCAGAATACTGACCCTGATGGTAAAGTGCCAATACTCGGATTTGAAGAATGTCTGTAAATTTGATTGTTAATGTATAACAACTTCACTGATAAATGGAAAAACAGTTGAAACAATCTCATTACAGTCTATAAACAGAATTCCACTCAAGCCTGATGACTGAATTGAACAATTATAATATAGAATAGTATTAGATGGCTTACTACATATTTGACTGGCCCGAAAAGTTGCTCGACCTTGCTAGAAAGTCAATAATTTGCGTTGGTAGTCATGATGAAAAACACACAACTACGAGTAAATTATTTTCAGTCGAAGGTCAGTACAGACTTATCATGAGCTGCTCCCTTCCCACCTCAAAAAGTCCCAATTAAAGAGGTCAACTAGAAATAAAAATATGTACATCAATTGCTTCATTCGAGCTGATAAAATAATGTAAAAAGTCTCCTTACAGAGCATGCCCAAGATTGGTGCAAGAAGTGCAATGTAGCGATTCTACATCTCTAGTGTTGAAATAGCCAACTCTACAATACTGTTGTGAATGCTCTTACCAAAAAATATATTATGCTTGTAGAACTGCACGGGTTGCTCTTCGCCATGGTCACTAAACATACATCTGAAGAACTGAGAATCAGGCTCACCCAAAAATAGTGAACCTAAACATTGACAGATCAATAGAAGTGCTGATGAGACAATTCTAGTGTGTCACTGTGTGATCATCTTACCTCTTTGTCCATGGTCGTAACTTGAGTTACTGCACCTGTCAGAAGAAATCTGGCTCAAGAGATTGCTACACGCACGAGCGTAATAGACCAAGACCGTTATCCCTGCTACACTTAAGTAGTTATTAAGGATTTGCTCGGAGATAAACAATTGCACGAAGCCAGGGTTGACGCCCCCATTGTCAGAACGCCTGTGGAGAAGGTGGAGAAGTCCATAACTGAGTGTTTTCTCTGCCATTGAGAGGGAGTGCATATTGACCTGACACAAAACATCGTGGGCTCCATCTTATAAGCCATCAGTGTTGTCTAATATTAATCTCAACTGCTATGCTACCTCATCTGAGGTCAAATGTCTTTTAGTCGAATCATGCTAAAGTTATATACAGTACCCGAGTTAAGGTATAAATAAAAACTTGTGATGGCGGTGATACTAGTGGAAAACACCGATCCGGCTTTCTTGCTTCGGAAGCGTTGAACTTGCGTCCGGTGAGGATGACCTCCATTGCGCATGATTGGCCAATATTAATGAGACGCGTAAAATGTTGGGTGCCACCTGCACTGGGAATAATGCCAAGGTCGATCTTGAGTTGACCGGAGACAGTAATAGGTAGGGCAAGGATGATGATGCACGTCATTACAGAGTTCGTGTCCATCGCGAAGCTGAGTACAGGTACTGATGTCATTGATTGTGATGTCGCCATTGACAGACTACGATGCGAACGATCGTATAGTTTATCCGTCCGCTGACCGCGGCTCTCATTGGCTTAATGCAACTCGGCAAGGCGATACCGATTCGCAAGGAAGTCGCCTCCGCTCACATCATGGTCTGTATACAAATGGCACAAATGTTCACTTAGCACTCTACTTATAATATAGAAAAAAGGGATGAAGTTGATAATAAACTATAATAACCCACTGATATACCCGGTCCTTCATTTTTTTATATCTGCACCCACAGTATATGTTCTCTCACTCCCTGTAGTCACAATAGCTTTCACAGTTTCATCTTGCTCAAACTTTCCAACGCGTTATTGAGCTCTGAGATAAGGTGGTAGACAAACCAGCACGAATGAGCAGTGCAGTATGAGACAGAAGGAGACAAACTGAGGAGGTGAGAGTCTGAGAGGTAAAAGTGTGAATGCTGGTGTTGTTGAATGTGAATAACTCTGGTGGGAGTGAGTAAGAGTCCTGACGAAGCGAATTGTTGGGTTAGGTATATTGGGCAGGATTCTACACGTGACGTGCTTTTATCTGCTTCAGCCTACCTTTGCCTTTGACGTTTTACTCTGGCCTATGATATCCGTTGGCTACAAGTCGACTGTAGAGTGAGAGAAACAGAGACTGCAAGTCATCCACCTAACTCCGGATGTCACTCCCTGACGCATGCTCGTTTTGGACGACTTCCTCTTCTGCAACAGTTCGTCGACATTGACTCCACAGGATCAAATACATCAGTAACACTGATTCACGTCGTGGTGATTAGCGCTTCGATTCCATTTAAAATCACTCTATCGATATGGCTGGAAATCCGTGCGCCACCGTAAACCCGAGGATTTCAAGTCCTGGCTGACTTTACACTCACTCGAGCTGAAAGAGAGGCGGGAGAAGTGGATACAACGAAGAGTGGAGTGATGGGAGGCGAAAGGGACATGCGAAGGCGAGTCTTTCCGTTGGTTTTCTATTCTCCAGCTGGATTCATATATTCGATGCAGGGAACCGTTGTTCAACCACCCACCAAAGAATCCGTTACGCAAGTTATCAAAAGCTCATGCAGCGCAGGAGCTGTCGTAATGATATGTATGATATCTCTATAAATTACCCCATTGCAGATACCATGCTCGTCGATTCGGAAAATATGGCCTCTTTAACAGTAGGCTTCTCTGTTTGAGCCATGACGTAAAGGTCTACTACAAGGGGGGCATGCATGCTGAGGACATCAGAGACTAGGACTGGTATAATAATGGTGTAATCGTGCAATAAAAAAGCAAGGACAAACGAAAATAGATGTGGGCTGAGTAAGACGTTTAAAAAGAGCAGTGCAAGTTATCCTGGACCGGTATGCCACATTCACATTCAAACAGTAGACGTTTCTTCGTCATTTGAGTGTGGTGCTTGAGCTCCTATTCTGCATAAGCTAGTTTGACGACATATAAGAGAATGCAAGCATACCTTCAGTGAATTCAATGTTGCTTATGGACCTTGATCTGTAATTGGTCCCCTCGTTCACTCCCAGTTCGCCTGCCTCCTTCAGATTGATGAGAAGATGGCTTCCGAGGAGACTGAGAATACTCGGGCTTCCAGCCGCATTAAGTATAGTAGAAGCAAGGGGGCTGCTATCTATAATAAGACCTGAAAATATCTGCGCTGCAGAAGAAAATATTACACTGTATTAATTGGTTAGATCATAGTCGTTCCGCGAGAGGATTCTACTCACAATCCAAAATATAACACCTGGTCTTGAATAAGGACCCGAACAAGATGAAACCCTTTGAATCCAGAAGACATTCTCCAGTACTCTGCACCCTTGATGAGAGATAAGCATAGCAGGATTGTCCCATATGTTAAAGGGATGGCCCTCCTCCAAGTCAGCCCAAGCTGATACAGACAATTATTGAAAACTACTCACCATGAGATGATGTTCAGTACTGTAGGGGGTGTATTAGTAAGGCAGGAAGTAGTGTCCTGTGCCAAGGTCACTAATGTAGCTAAATCGAACCATTTCAGTCTATATTGATTCAAACACAAAAGCTAAAATCTAGTCTTACCATCTTGATACCACGTTATATAAATAAGAAGGCTAAGTCCAAGCCCTGTCTCTGTAGCAAATAGAATCTTGAGGAAGATCGAAATCTTCTTGTCTACACTGCACTTCAACCAGAATATCATTCAGGAAAGCAAGATATTTACCCTGATGGTAAAGCGCTAATACACGGATTTGTAGAATGTCTGTAAATAGTCAAATACGTGCAATGGCTTCATTATTAATAAGAATGTCAATTGGAACAATCTCCTTACAATCTACAAATAGGATTGCACTCAAACCTGATAACTAGTTTAAGAACATCTATGATATCAAATGATATTGGGCCACTTATCACAAATTTGACTGGCCCAAAAAGTTGCTCGACCTCACAAGTAAGTCAATAATATATGCAAATAGTCAGAGTGAACAACACACAACTACAAGCAAATTATTTTGGTTTGAAGATCAGCATGATTTTTTAATGAGCTAGTCCATTCCTACCTCAAAGAATCCTGACTCAATCGGTTATCTAAAAGTAGAGGTAGATCATACCAATTGTCTTGAATAAGTAGATAAGTTTTGTAAAAAGAGACTTACTGAGGATGGTACCGATTGGTCCAAGAAGTGCAATGTAGCGATTCTACGTTTCCAACGTCAGAAAAGGCAATTCTGCAATAGTCTTGTGAATACCCTTACGGAAAAATAGATTAAGCTTGTAGGACTGCGTGGGCTACCCTTCACTACTGTCACTGAAGGATATACCAAAAGAGCTGAGGATCAAGCTCACCCAAAAGTACTTAACCTGCAGATTGGCAGGTCAGCAGATGTGGAGACAAATATTCTGAAGTGTCACTGTGTAATCATCATACCTCTTTGTCCATAGTTGTAACTTGAGTTTTTGCACTTGTCAGTAGGAGCTTGACTCGAGAGTCTTACACGCACGGGCATAATAAACCAAGGCAGTCAATACTGCTACAAAGAAGCAGTTGAACAGAAATATTTCGGAGACAATTAACAACACAAAGTCGGGATCAACGCCGTCACTATCAGAACGACCATGAAGAAGGTGGATAAGTCTAAAGTTGTGTGTTTGGTCTGTCATTGAAGGGGAGCTCACACGACAGAGTTCATCCAGGTATCTGTTTTATAGGGCATGTAGCATTGTCTAATGTGACGGACCAAACTGAGATTATGCTTTATCTGAGGTTACGATTCAGTTAGTCAAATCAAGTTCATTTATACACAATATCAAGGTTGAGACGCGTATTGGTTATCTGATCTGTTTGTTGAAGATCCTTGTGTGATGCATCACCAAATCGAACACGAAAATGTATTGGAATTTACTGCTAAGACATATATTTTTTACATATTGTGGATCCTTATATTTGCTTATAAAGTCTACATGTAAATATATTGCCTTGTCAGACTCTGCACGTGTTGAGAGGGAGAACTTAAGGGGGGCACGCATAGACAAGGGGTGAGGTGACAATTGACTGCTCAGTGTCTCTCGTCCTTATATTGTATGTATTCTAACTGAGACATTATGAAGTCATCGTCTCGTGGTTCGTCCGTTGATGAACTAATCATCTCATAATACTCCCCTTCAAACTCTTACTAGTCTGAGTAAACTGGTAAGATGTTTGACTTGTGGTACATGTAGTGCTTTAGTTAATATATCTGCTCGTTGATTGTTCGTCCGTATGTATTTTGCATTTATGTACTCTAACTCAATGTAGCATTTAATAAAATCTTTCTTATGATCTAAATGCTTCGTTTGTTCTGAATATTTGAGTTCGTCCGATGTAACCGTTCGTATAACAGCATCGTTATCACAAAAGATATTAATTGGTGCATCAGAGACCTGCAGAATCTCTTCAGCTAAATGTGTAAGTGCGATCGCTTCCTGTGTTCCTCTTGCAAGAGCTATTAATTCAGCTTCATACGTCGAATTTGCCACCAGTGTTTGTCTTTTACTTGACCACGAAACTAATGAATGCTC
>NW_006760391.1:3753960-3756768 GCF_000271605.1 Fomitiporia mediterranea MF3/22 | reverse complement strand
TTTACTGCTAAGACATATATTTTTTACATATTGTGGATCCTTATATTTGCTTATAAAGTCTACATGTAAATATATTGCCTTGTCAGACTCTGCACGTGTTGAGAGGGAGAACTTAAGGGGGGCACGCATAGACAAGGGGTGAGGTGACAATTGACTGCTCAGTGTCTCTCGTCCTTATATTGTATGTATTCTAACTGAGACATTATGAAGTCATCGTCTCGTGGTTCGTCCGTTGATGAACTAATCATCTCATAATACTCCCCTTCAAACTCTTACTAGTCTGAGTAAACTGGTAAGATGTTTGACTTGTGGTACATGTAGTGCTTTAGTTAATATATCTGCTCGTTGATTGTTCGTCCGTATGTATTTTGCATTTATGTACTCTAACTCAATGTAGCATTTAATAAAATCTTTCTTATGATCTAAATGCTTCGTTTGTTCTGAATATTTGAGTTCGTCCGATGTAACCGTTCGTATAACAGCATCGTTATCACAAAAGATATTAATTGGTGCATCAGAGACCTGCAGAATCTCTTCAGCTAAATGTGTAAGTGCGATCGCTTCCTGTGTTCCTCTTGCAAGAGCTATTAATTCAGCTTCATACGTCGAATTTGCCACCAGTGTTTGTCTTTTACTTGACCACGAAACTAATGAATTGCTCAAGTAAAATGCATATCCTGATATTGCACAATGCCCTTCTTGCATCATACTGTCCACGTCCATATAGCTGTTCAATATTGATTGATTTGTGCTGCTGAGTTGGAGCCAGACATTGTTCATAGTTTTTAAGTACATGTAACAATGTTTAAGTGCCAGATAATGCTCCATACCAGGGTCATTGAGGTATTTTGCTAACTGATTTGTTGCAAATGCTATATCTGGCTGTATACAGTCTGCAATGTATCTAAGTGCACCAACCATGTTCATGTATAGTATATCAGACATTTGTTTTCTATTGTTATCAGTTTGCAATACTGTTTTTAATTGTGTACCAGGCTGTATGGGTGTTTGTACACTTTGTTCGTTTGTAAGTTCGTAACGTTCTATTATACTATTAATATAACGTGTCTGACACATCCTGATGAATCTATGCTCTCTGTTGCATTGAATCTCTATACCAAGTAGCCAGTGTAATTCGCTGCTGTCTGTATATTGTAAATGATGTACAATAGATTGTTTTATCATTGCAATAGTATTATTATTCATTACTGCAATAGTAATATCGTCGACATGTACAAATAATATGGCTACAGTTATTTCTTTCTTCTTTACAAAGAATATGGCATTATCATGTTCGGATTTCATTAATCTGCATTTAAGTAGTATATTAGATAGCATTTTATACTATCTTCTACCAGCTTGTTTTAATCTGTATAGTGCTTTTTGTAATTGTAATATTTGTCCATTCTGTAGTCCATCTATTAAGTTACCTGGAGGAGGTTTAACATATATTTCCTTGTCTTCCATCAATTGTCTATACAGATATGCTGATTTTATATCTATCTGATGTATTTCATAATTATTAGATGCTGCCCATGCTAATATTAATTGTGCCATAGATAGTCTAGCAGTAGGAGCAAATAAATTGTCTGTATGATAGTCAAGGCTGTCAATCTGATAGTTTCCTTAAACTACTAATTGTGCTTTATATTTTTCTATACTATTATCAGTGTATTGCTTTATTTTATAGACAAATTGTGTTCTGATAATGTTAATATTATTGTATGGATTTGTGATTTCCCATGTATTATGATTTTCTAATTGTTTTATTTTGTCTTTCATAGCTGTAATCCATGAATCACAATCTGGACATTGGATTGCTTCATAAAATGAAGTCAGATCCAATTGTATTTCACTTATTTTAGTATTAAATTCTGTTAAATGAATAGCAATATTATCTTCATCCTTTTTGTTAAGTGCATACATGTGTTTCGTTATGCATTTATTCTCCATGCATTGTTCAAGCTCAATAGCACATTCTGTTGGTTTCTGTTTTCGTTCCAATCAATGTAATTTAGGTTCTACTTCTTTTTCAGTTAATTTAACTTTGTCGTCCGTTAAGTCTGTTGGTTCTGCTACTTTTCCTTTTTTGTTAGGATCAGTGTTGTCTGTATCATTGTTGTCTGTTCTCATTATTCTATTGTCTGTTTCATTATTTTTAATTATTAAACACTCGTTTGTATTGTTGTTTGTATTGTCTATTTTCTCCCCTTCAATTTGAGGAGGTTTACCTTCAAGAAATTGAATATTTCGTTCAATGGTAATTTTATTATTGTGCCAAGTTTTATGGCCTTTACTTTCATTGTCTAATCCTATCCAACAAGCAATGATACCTTGCTGTTGTATTTTTGTAGGATTTTTGTTGCAAATGATAATATATTGACCAAATTCGTATATATTATCAATTGTTCTGTGTGTTCTGTAACGTTTGTAATGTGGGGTATTATAATTTAAAGCAGCACACAGTGTTCTATTATGAATATAGGTAATATGAATTGCTGCTTCAGCCCATAATGTAAACAGTAATTCAGTAGATGTTAGATATACTCTTACACCTCTAAATATTGTTTTATGTGTTTGTTCTACTATTCTGTTCTGTTGTAGAGTATGATGTACTGTTAATCTTTGTTTTGTTCCTTATGAATCTAAATATTGTTAGAAATCTTCACTAAGGAATACAGTATCATTGTCACTTTGTAAAAGTTTTATTTTAACTCTGTGCTGTGTAAATATTTTAGTTGTCCATTGTATGTATTGTGTATATGCATCAGATTTTGTTTGTAATTTGAGCATTATGCACCAACAAGG
>NW_006760391.1:3725889-3753434 GCF_000271605.1 Fomitiporia mediterranea MF3/22 | reverse complement strand
TGTAGGAGTTATGTTGTGTACATCCGTTAATTGAAATAGATAAGGAGTAGCATGTATTGATGCACTGGAATCGAGTAAATCCATTGTTTGCATATAGGATTTCTCGTTAGCTATGATTGTATTTGTAAATACATTGGTACATACCTAGGAAGTGTATTGTTCAAATTGTTTGTCCTGGTTGCTTGGAATAAGAGCATAGACATTATTGTTCATTTTAATGTTGCTTTCCTTTAATTCAACATTGTTTTCGTTTGGGTTTTCAATAATAAATGTGTTCGTTGTGTTTTCCACAGTTTGATTTGTTTTATGCACAATGTTAGCCTGATGTTTGGTGCATGCAAGCTTCGTAGCTTCAGTAGGAGGTTTGTGGCATTCCTTAGAGAAATGTCCTGTTTTTCCACAATTGAAACATTTTGCTTTTGTTGGATTGAACAGATTTGGCAGATTGAATTTCCTCCACTTATTGGCTTTATACATTGTATTAATGCATGCATTATTCTTTGTCCAATCATTAGAATCTTGTGCTTGTTTAGCACAGTAATCATTGTAGGCATTCTGCAATACAAGGATTAGTTGCTTCAGTTCGACTTTCTTATGTTCATTGACTGGTTTGCCTTCGTTTTGGGCATCAGTAGATTGTATTATTGTATTTACTATGTGTGTATATTGTTCAGGAGTGGCAAGCAATATTGCTGCTTTGTATATAGAGTTGTGTGGTGGATCACTGTTAGCAGACAGAGTTGTGTATGCTTCCTCAAGTCTGTCTAATGTATGTCCGAAATGTTTTACATGGTCTCTACAAATAAACAGTGCCGATTTGTTGATGGCCTTTTTATGTACTGTCTGGGGGTTAAAGCATTCTTCAAGCACTTTCATTAACTGAGGGATAGACGTATCAAAGTGCATATAGTTTGCCAATATTGTGTCGGCGATGTTATTAACTATGCATGCATGAATGGCCTTAGCCATCTCCCTCTCAGCTTTGTTCTGTGGTTCATCCTTTAGTAAGTGTTCGAAGCACATAGCTGTGACACTAGAAACAATGCAGTAGTGCCACATCTTGTAGTTCGCTTCAGTCTTAAGCATTGTGATGTTTTGACCAAAGTATTTGGGTACATTGGCTGGTTTACAGTGTGTATCCGTCCGTGGGGGAACCATGATGCGAATGTGTGCAAATGTATGTGAGTAAAGAGTTTAGAGTGTACAGTGGATGCGTGTATGCAGGGAGCTCAAGGCTCATAACCTGTTGAGAGGGAGAACTTAAGGGGGGCACGCATAGACAAGGGGTGAGGTGACGATTGACTGCTCAGTGTCTCTCGTCCTTATATTGTATGTATTCTAACTGAGACATTATGAAGTCATCGTCTCGTGGTTCGTCCGTTGATGAACTAATCATCTCATAATAGCACGTTTTGGTGATGTGCGACGCGATGGTTCTGTCACTGTGGTCTGAAGTGATGACGAGGAGCACGTGGGTTCCTATTCTCCAAAATAGGTATTACTTTGTAATCAAGCGGTGCCGAATTCTCCTAACCTGCCGTCGCCCCTTGTTCCATCTAATACCATGTCTCCCAACACGACTTCTCACCTCACTCAAGACTCTCCTTCAAATGCCTTACAGCATCCGCATCAAGGGCAGGCCCAATCTCCGGCTCAAGGACAATACCAGGACTGCCTCTCATGCAAGGTCATCGGAACTGGTGCCTTAGCAAGTGTGGGCCTCTACGCACTCAACCAATCACGTCCTCATCAACCCGGCTCACCTTTTGCGAGGCGAGTTACGGCGGGCGTTGGGGTGTGTTTCTTGGGTATGAGTTGGATCAGATGGTAAGCAAGTCTTTTTTTCCTTATGCTTCTTGGTTTATAAGTCTCACGATGTGCCTGTAGGAACAATTTTAGACTCGGAGGATTTCAATTCGGTAACAAGAGCCAGAGTAGCATAGTGAACTCATAACCAGCGCACATTCTCTCACAAATAGGTAAATTCGTGTGCATAACAATTTTTTTTCTTTATGCTAATACAAGTTGTTGTACAAATTATTTTCAAAGTTCTCACAAATTCGAGAATTTCGGCTTCCTCTTTTCCACGAACGCACTCATACCCTCCTTCTGATCCTTCGTCGCAAACAATGCATGGAAAGCCCTCCTCTCGAACACCAATCCTTCTCGCACACCCAACTCACTAGCCTTCCTTACACACTCCTTCGCAGCCCTCACTGCAATTGCACCCTTCTGCGAAATCGCACTGGCAACTTCAACAGCCTCATCAACGACGTTTTTACCCTCTGGAACAATTCGTGTGACAAGTCCCCATTTTTCTGCTTCGGATGCATCGATTTTGCGACCGGTGAGGATGATCTCCATTGCGCGTGATTGGCCGATGAGACGCGTAAGTCGTTGGGTACCGCCTGCGCCGGGGATGATCCCGAGGTCGATCTCAGGTTGGCCGAAGACAGCAGTGGGTGAGGCGAGGATGATGTCGCACATCATCGCGAGTTCGCATCCGCCACCGAGCTAATTAGGAGTATCAATTTGGTTAAGATGTGGATGATGGACTAATGTGGAGAGGGAGGACGTACGGCGTAACCGCTGACTGCGGCTATCGTCGGTTTGCGCAGATCTGCGAGGCGATGCCAATTTGCAAGGAAATCATCTCTGCTCACGTCATGGTCTGTATACAAATAGCACAAACAATCCCATTAGCAGCTTACTCATAAAATAGAAAATACGAGATAAAATTAAAATTAAATATAATAAATTACGAACATTCCCGGTCCTTCATTTCTTTAATGTCCGCACCAGCCGCGAATGCCCTTTCGCTCCCGGTAATTACGACAGCTTTTACACTATCATCTTGCTCAATACTTTCCAGCGCGTTGTTGAGCTCCGAGATGAGCGCGCCGTTGAGTGCGTTGAGAGCCTTGGGTCGGTTGAGTGTGATGAGTGCAACGCCCTCAGAAGGCGAGCTTGGGATGATATTTGTAAAGGGATTTGATGAAGTCTGAGTGGCCCAAGACGAGGACGATGAAGAAGACATTGGACGAAGTTGTAGACCGCGAGATATGCTCGTGGGACAGGTACGAGACAAAGCAGACAAACTTGCACGTATAACCGGTGCACAATGAGACGGCAGACGACGAGATGAGGAAGCGAGAGTCCTAGAGACAAGAGTGCGCGTTGCAGACATGAGCAAGGGTTTAAAGTAGACGAGCATAGGAGGTCTGTAAGCTTGCAGGGTCGGAGCAAACAGACAAGTTGCTCACGTGCTGACATTCTCATATTATTCACGTGCAACTCGAAACTGGTTAAAATTGACAATCTCAGGGTTCGTCTATGCCTTTTCATTATCTTTCCACGGATCTTTATTCAGGCTTTGCAGTAGCAGGACTTCTTAAAGGACTTCACATATTCTTCATTTTTAATGAACGATTAATCATATATTCCACTTCATAATACACAGGAGCTTGTTCATTTGCTCCCTCAAAACTTACTCAACTAACAAATCTGTCAAAACAATTGTCCCTTAAATTGAATGCAGGCTGCTCGATCATTGACACGATCTGATGCAAGGCTCTTACTTACAGGAGACAGACAAATAGTTATATAAGAGGGTATACCGATCGAGGAGTCCAATCGAACCAGTAGAGTAAATAAGGCTCGACGAAATTAAACAAGCATAAACATAGTCATATGAACCAATAAATATTGTAAGTAAAATAAGCGGAGAAACAAGACACAGACGATTTTGATCAGAGATTGTGTGTAGGTATAGTAAACAGAATCAACCCTTCAAGCAATATAGGTGTCTTCGCTGTTTGATGTTTGTGCTGGAATGTCTGAAGCAAATTAGCTGAAAGATAAAGACTTAAAGGAGAAGGAAGACATACCACCAGTGAATTCAATATTGCTCACAGAATTTGTTCGATAATTTGTCCCTTCATTTACTCCCAACTCGCCTGCCTCCTTCAGGTTGATCAGAAGGTGGCTCCCGAGAAGACAGAGCAGTGTCGGATTTCCGACTGCACTTATCAGATCTGAAGCAAATAAGCTGATATCTGTAGCCTTGAGCACCACCACTATCTGTAACACGCAGCAAAATATAACGCTGTATTTATCAGTTTGAAGTCCTTTCTGAAAGAGAATTCTTACTTACAAGAAGTAATACAGCAATTGATCTCGGACAATAACCTTAATAAGGTGAGATCCTTTGAATCCGTGTGATATTCTCCAATACTCTGCACTCTTGAAGAGAGTCAAGCATAGTAGAATTGCTCCATATATAAGAGGGACCACCCTACTCCGAATAAAGATTACAAGCCATTAAGAATTATAAATATATTATTCACCATGAGATTACGTCTAATACCCGCGGAAAGTTTTTGTATTGCCCACAAAAGGTGATATTCTCTGTTAAATGTCCAATAAGATCTAAAAGACATCTTCAATCTTCACCACCTTTAAATTAAAATGATGAAATATACTTACAGACTTGTGACAGATTATCAGCAATAAGAATGCCAAAATCAATGCATACTTCTATGGCAAGGAGAACCTTGAGGCAGATTGAGAGCTTCTTGCCTACTAAATAGTCAAACGGAAGCATTTTACAAGCCAAGACGTCTTACTTTGATGGTAAAACGCTAATACGCGAAGTTGAAGAATGTCTATAAATTACAATAAGTGTACAAAAATCGCCTTGGATAAATATTAAATATATGCTTACAGTCTATAAGCACGACTACAATCAAGTCTGCTAGCTGGATTAAACAAGTTATTTCAGTGAATAATATTGGACTACTTACTGCATATACTAGTAGCCCATAGGGACATCCAGCCTGATTATTAAGTTCAAGTTAGTGATAGATGATAAATGCTCGGGTTGTTCAACACACAGCTATTGGTGGCACAGATTGGAATATAGATAGATTTAAGTCAGCACTTGCTCTTAATCATACAGTTTGCTTCTTACATGGAGAGGTTCACTTTGAAAGCATTAACTTAAAAATATACATGTGTTAGCTATGATAAAATTCCACAAATAATGTCAACGTTTACATACAGACGATAAACGAAATCTGTCCAAGGAGTCCAGCACAGCGGTTCTAAACCATCAAGATCAATACAAGAATAGAAGCAATAATATCTACCTATCACTTACCACAAAATAAATCATGCTAACAGGACTGTATGGATTGTGCTTCATAATTGTTATTGTGATATGAGCCTTTGGCACTAATTATAAGGCTCACCCAAAAGTATTTTACCTTAGAATACTCAGTTCAGTGAGTGCTAGAGAGATAAAGTACAATAATCATACCTCCTTGTCCATGGTTAGGACTTTAAGTGTTTCGTTCAGTAGCAGAATACATTCAAATGAGTAGTGTACTTACAAGCATGGTAAACTAAGATAGTCAATAGTGCCACACCGAAGTATTTTTGAGTGGTGATTGCAGAGACAGCTAATGACACCAGACCGGATCGAGCATGGAAAGTGTGGACAACTCCGTCGTCGAGTGTATGGTTCGCCATTGAAAGTGAGAGTGTACGAAAGAATAGATTCAGGACTGCCCTTATAATGTGACGACTGGAAGTGCTGTTATGCCTCAGGTGAGGCATATTATTAGAACATTCTAGCCAAACTGTATTGACGCGAGGTCCGGTATCAGAGCTGATCTTCGTAGCCAGGCATTGTGTATCCAGGAACACTATCTCTCGGATGATAAGAACTTCCATCTAATGATTTATTGCTATACACGGACACGGAAAATCGTCCAGATCACACTCACTAAGAGATCTTCTATACTAACAACTTCTTCGGTACTGAGCTAGAGTATCAACTGGAACATCTGATTTAGTCAAGGCCAGTTACCCTGATGCGTCCTTGTATCCGAGCATGTATACTGTGATATGATTAATTAGCATTTTATGTCGCAAATAGACGACAGAGCTTTATTGGACACCAAGCTCAACGTGTGTTTTTGATTTCCCGTGCGACCTAAATATTGTCTGACCGAGAAAGAACCAAAGCAATACATGAAGACAAGAGAGCAAGATATACGAAGTATGAAACTTGAAACTATTTCTAAATATTTTCACAAAAAAATTAACAAAAATATGAATAAATCTGAAGAACTCCCTCTATGCTCTCTCGTCCGCCTCTCCACCCTTAACAAAATCTGCAATGGCTCTGAGGGTCTCGCTCCTCTCAGGCTCTGCAAAATCAATACACAAATAATCATGGAACGCATCCTTCGCCTCGTAATAGACAACCCTTTCACCCATCCCTCCCTTCATCCGTTTACTCAACTCGCGAATCTGGTCTAGGAGGACTTCTGCGTCGCCAGCAGTGATGAACGTCTTTGGGAACCCGCTATAATCAAGAGAAGATGCCGGGAGTTGTTTAGACGCCGGAGAGATGTAAGCTGTTTGCGACGTGAATTCTTTCCCGAAGGGTGCAATGAATGCTGTGGGAGCGTCGACAGAATACGGTTCACTCGGTGGTTTGAGGTAGTCCGACTTGAGGTTCGTGATTACGGACGACGTTGGCGTATTGTGTGAACCACTCATATCTGTCCAGGGTGATATCAAGATAAGAGCGCCGGGTACATCGGGAAGGCCCTCAACTTTTCCCTTATGCGAGGATAGGTAGAGCGTTAAGGCGTGTGCGAGGTTCCCGCCTGCTGAGTCTCCTGCAACGATCACTTGTTCTGGTTTGTACCCTACTTTATTTATCAAGTAGACATATCCTGCAATTGCGTCGATAAGAGCCGACGGAAACGGTCCTTCAGTCGGTTCGGGTGGGATACTCGACAGCCTATACTCGATCGCAAAACTTCGTTTCACCTCTGGGATGAACTTAAGGAAACCAAGCGGAATAATGGAGGTAGGCGATTTTGGATGCGCAGAGAGTGTGATGTAGGCGCCGCCGTGTAAGAAATACACTACCTTCTCGTCAGGAGAAGGTTTCTGTTCGACAGGGATGGTGAGACCTTTCTTGTGCATCCAGTACCCCGGGAGTTGGACAGACTGAACGTTGGCTTTCTCGGCCCATTCTTTGACTTGGCCTGTGATGAGTTCAGGTACTGCACCAACGTATACACCATTAGCTCCTCTTCCCGTTTCGAGTTTCTTGTGCGTCGGTCGATAGAAGAGACAATCCATTCCGCTATTTTTTAATTAAAAAATTTAAAGATTAAAGATTAAAGATTAAAGATTAAAGATTAAAGATTAAAAAACAATATCAACATTAAAATCGGATTTGATACCAAACCAACTAGTACTTACAATCTTCCCAATCCCTCAAACAAATACCTTATCACATTCACGCCAACACTCTTCCTTATGGTCCAACTCCTTCTCGGTCTCCATGCGGGCAACAGATTGACAAGAATCCAGCACGGTATACGAATAAGAAGCGTCGCGGCGAAGACATACGCGACAATCCGCCGGAAGGGCGTTGGGACATTAGCAACTAGCGACTTTTGCATAACCATCAGGAGAGTACGTGAAAAGAAGGGCTAGGATAGGACGTAAGAGGGGACACAAGGGAGTAGGAGGGATCTAGGCAAGTGTGTGAATCTACGCTGCTGAGTAGGCTTTTATCATGGACGTGTTGATGCAAATCAGCTGAAAGGAGCCAGACGCGCCTATGTCACGCGTCGGAAATCACGCTCCTTTGAAATAACTCAATTTATACATTTGCATTCTCGGACAATGCTAAGATACACGAAAGTTAAACTCAACAAGCTGTGTGACTCACGTGACTGACCTTACATTCCCTTATTGGGTCTCAACGATGACAACGAAACTACTCTTTCATATCATTCAAAATTCAAATTTTGGTCCCACAGAATTGTTTAGAATAAGTGTATCTACAATTCTGTGGAGTGAATTTGTAAAATTTTATGTATTGAAAGTTTTATAATGGATTTAATTTTTTTGACTCAAAATAGCTTAAATCTTCATTTGCAGCCAGTTGGCATTAAATTTTTTTTTTTGAGAAATCCTGGGCAACAATTTTGGCCGCCCTCGGTTATGAACATGTGATGAAAATTACTATATATGGAAAATTAGTAATATTATAAATTGTGCATATTTGCACCATGTCAACTATTCGAATGAGCCCTGGTCCTTCCAAATCACTATGCCACGCCTGTCAAAGAAGAAGAAGAGTTGGGTTAGGAATCTGGGAAGTAGGAGATACACTGTGAGTGAAAAACACTTCATATTTAAATTAATACTTACTAATGTTACCATTCTATAGGTAGAGGTTCTGACTAATGACACGAGAGACGAGGAGAACGAGGTGTCAAGCTCTGAAGACACCCTGCCAGTACAGAGTGTATGGTCCTATGATAGTAATGAAGAAGCAAACCTTGACTCTACAAGCATCTTGGGTGAATCTGGTCAATAATATGTATGATTAGTAAAGAATAAGAGCTATGAGTATTAAAGAAATTCACTCAAAAAAATATTATTACTCTATTATGTTCATGTTGACCTCGAAAATTTGGCCGTCAGGGTCCTTCCTAATACGTTAATCGAGGGGTTCAGGGTTCGTGACCGTGACGTGACATAGCTTGTCGAGTTTAACTTTCGTGTATCTTAGTAAGACAACTGTATCCACAAAAAGAAAAAGGAAAAAGGCGTAAAAAAATTACATATCACTTCCCTAAATTTTGAACCCAGCTGCACATAACTACAATGGTATTACGGCCAGTTTGGAGAAGCGTCGTGTGATCTCTATATTTAGAAGGTGATTGGCTGCTGGCATAACCTTCTTCGGGATATTGTAAAATGCCGCAAACAGCTGCCCGCTCTTACTCCCTACTACAACATTGTCCTCATTGCGCAAGTCATTGTACTACCTTGCATTCGAGAAACAGTTCCCAGTCTCAAGTGGCGACTGTGGTTCGACCGTCTGCTGGAAATCTTAGGGATCAACGTCTTCCGCTCGCACATGTTGGAACAGGAACGAGCAACAGTGAGGAATTCAGAATTTTTCGGCGTCCGAGGATCCTTCGTGTGCCGGGCACAAGTGCGAATACCACTTAAGGTCGTCAGGTAAATCATCTCCACATAGTAAATCCTCTTATCTTTCCTATAAAGTCGTGTTCTGACCGACTATGGAAGTTAAAACAGAGTTATCAAAGTATGGAAGCGAACGCTTTTGCGGCTGAATCTCTTTCAGATAGTTCTCAAAGATATCACGATCTGGCACTTGAGCACTGGAGATGCTACGAGCAATCAGGGAAACAAGTAGAGCTCGACACTTCTATTGCTCACGATCGTTCTACACTTGAACTTCGACCTGACGGTCATCCTTGTCGTTTCGGATCGTTGTGTAACCTTGCGATGTCTCTTCGTACCCGATACAGATTATCGAGTCAAATGGAAGACATAGAAGAATCGATCGAGTTAGACCGATCTGCCTTAAAGCTTTGCCCAAAATTTCATCCTAATCACTCTTCGTCACTTCGTAGCCTTGCCACGTCCTTATGCACTCGATACGAGCAGCTTGGATGGGCTAAGGACGTTGAAGAAGCAATTGATTTGAACCGAGCTGCTCTAGTGTCTTGCCCAGAGGGCTGTCCTGATCGATCTAAGTCCATTGCCAACCTTGCAATTTGTCTGAACTTGCGATACGAGCGGCAAGGACGTGCTGAGGACCTTGCGGAGGCTATCGAGTTGGATCGGGCTGCTCTGGAGCTACGCCCCGAGGGTCACCAGGAGCATTTTTTGTCTATGAACACCCTTGCAAACTCGCTGCACACTCGATTCTCACGGCAGGGAAGGATCAAGGACCTTGAAGAGGCCATTGAGCTGCACCAAGCTGCTGTACAGCTTTGCCCCAAAGGCCATCCAATTTATTCTATGACTCTTAACGACCTCGCATCATCTCTGCGCTCTCGGTACGAGCTGCACGGGAGAGATGATGATCTTGGGCAAGCAGTTGATTTGGACCGAGCGGCTCTCCTGCTTTGCCCAGAAGGCAATCCCAATCGTTCACCCTCTTTACGCAACCTTGCAACGTCACTACGCACTCGATATCAGAGTTACGGAAAGACTGATGACCTTGAAGAGGCCATCGAGTTGCACAGGGCTGCCCTCGACCTCCGCCCAGCAGGCCATCCCGATCGTTCGACCTCTCTCGCCGACCTTGCAATTTGCATAGGAATTCGATACCAGCAGCTTGGAAGGAATGAGGACCTTGAGACCGCCATCGAATTAGAACGAGCTTCCTTAAAGCTTCGCCCCGAGGGTCATCCTCACCGTTCTTCCTCTCTCAGCAATCTTGCAACCTGCACGCACGCTCGATACATATCGTATGGCAGTACTGAAGACCTTGAGGAGGCCATCAAGCTGCAACGAGCTGCATTAGCGCTTCTGCACATAGGCCACCCTCTTCGCTCTACTTTACTCGACAACCTTGCAAATTATCTGTCTGGTCGATATGAACAGCATGGAAGGATTGGCGACCTCGAGGAAGCAATTCAATTGCATAGATCCGCCATGATGCTCCGCCCTGAACATCATTGCGATCGCGCTTCCACTCTCAGCAATCTCGCAAGCTCTCTGATTATTCGATACGAGCGACAAGGAAGGGCCGAGGACCTGGAGGAGGCCATCGAGTTGGATCGAGCTGCCCTCGAGCTTCGACCCGAAGGACACCCTGATCACTCTATGTCTCTCAATAACCTCGCTAGTGCCTTGTACACGCGATATAGGCAGCATGGCAGAACTGAAGATCTTGAGGATGCTATTCAGTTTTACCGAACTGGTGTGGAGCTTCGTCCTGAAGGCCATCCAAATCGTTCCTCTTCGCTGCAGAACCTCGCAAATTCCTTGTACGCTCGGATAGAGAAACAATGGAACTCGAAGGATTTTGAAGAATGCATGTTATCACTAGAGCTCGCCGCTACGCATAGCTTCTCCGGTCTGTTGCCGCGCCTAAGTGCTGCGTGTCGATGGGCAGAGCTTGCACGATTGCACGACCATGATACCATTCCCGCAGCTTACAATGCAACAGTGCCAATTCTGCACCGCGCTCTCACGATGAGTCCAACTCTCTATACGCAACATGACTTCCTTCTACAGAATAAGTTTTACAGAACGTACATCCTGGAGGCTGCTTCCTACGCGGTAGAGAAAAATCGGTTGGAGCAGGCGATAGAGATGCTTGAGCAAGGAAGGGGCTTTCTCTGGTCACAGCTACGCAGTTTTAGGACTCCTCTAGATCAACTTGCAGAAACGAACCAAGAGCTCGCCGACGGATTCATCGATGTCAGTCGACGGCTGGAGAACCTCACAACGTCGCGTGAAGAGTTAATGTCTTCTTTGACTATGGATGGTACTGGATCGCTTGGTCGGGTCGTCCAATCTGAGCATAAATCGTTCGACGAGTTGCTCAAGTTGAAGAGACTCATTTCCAGTGAGCAGGAGGAGATTATAAGCGACATACGTCGAGTTCCAGGGTTCGAGAGCTTCCTTGATGCCACACCATTCGAGAAACTACAGCGAGTAGCTTCCGATGGACCGGTTATCGTGGTCAATCACTGCAAATATCGTTCCGATGCCCTTATCGTCCTCTCTCGTGATGATTTATCAGTCGCCTGTGTCCCGTTAGACAATCTGTTCTATAGAGATAGTACCATGCTGTGCCAAGAGCTCGTGGAGACGCGCCGTCGGTTCAGCGCTGGTTCGCAGGAATATAACAAGAAGCTCGAGGAAGCGATGAAGATGGTATGGGACAGAGTTGTCTCTAAGGTAGTTGATAAACTCACGCAAGTTGGAGTCGCAAAAGGCTCTCGCATATGGTGGTGCCCTACGTCCGTGTTGTCCGTACTTCCATTCCACGCAGCTGGGCCGTTCGAGGATGTGGACGGGACCATGAAATACCTATTAGACGATTATGTCTCGTCGTATACTCCATCACTGGGTGCTCTCATCAACGCTCGAGCTAATGGTGGCATTAACGAGCCGAAGTTACTTGTCATCGGAGATACGGCTACGCTCCACTCCACAAGACAAGAAATCCGAAACATTCGAAACTATATGAGCAGCTACGAAACAAGTCCTATAATACTCCTCGATCACAGAGCGTCTCGGCGCACAGTAATGAAAATGCTCAAGACGGTTACATGGGTTCACTTCGCCTGCCATGGTCACTTGGGCACAAAGCCTTTCGACTCGTCATTCAAGCTTGTCGACCGCGGATTGACGTTGCTAGATATCATCCAAGCCAACGTTCCGAATGCAGAGTTCGCGTTTTTATCTGCCTGCCATACCGCCGAACTGTCTCATTCTGGTGCACATGATGAAGCACTCCACCTCTCAGCGGCTATGCAGTTCAGTGGGTTCCGAAGTGTGATTGGGACAATGTGGGAGCTATACGATGAGGATGGCCCTCTCTTTGCTCGGGTTGTTTATGGATACATGAATGAATGTGAGGATGGTGAAGCAAGGTATAAGAGGGCAGCTACAGGACTTCGGAAAGCGGCTTTGGAGCTGAGAGCGCAGGATGGGGTGCCGACTGAACGATGGGTTAATTTTGTGCATATAGGTGCTTGAATAAGCCCTACAGTATGTATGTGTGTTACAATAGTTCTGTAATAAATATGAAAAATGTGAATTCTATGCCAATCACATTGACTAGCGTATGAAGATAGTACAAGATTAAATTAGGTAGCTAATCTGAATGAAAATGGAAACTGTCACTAAAACAAGGCATGCTGCATATATTCATCAATATCTCAATAATTCTACTGGATTGTTTTGTTTTATCTAATTTCCATAGTGTATCCCATTAAGGTTTTGGACATTCACTCTATAATCATGTACACATGACTTTTCCTAGCCTATTCATCCAACAGCACTGGGTCAACCCTTTCTAAACTATGAAGCACAGAAACAGTGCATATAGGTGCTTGAATAATATTAAAAAATACAACCTATAATAAATAAATACAAATACTAAAAAGAGTGAATTAGATGCTGAGTACATTGAATTTAAATTAGGTAGCTAGTCTGAATGAGAATGGAAAGTATATCCAAAACAAAACAAGCAATGCTGCATATACCCATCAATATCTCTCAATGACTCTACTGGATTGTCTTATCTAATATCTATAGTGTATCCTGGCAAGGTTTTGGATATTCACGCCTACACTCATACACACAGAACAGGATTCAGCCCTCCCTATTTGCCCAGCAACCCTGGATCAACCTTGCTAAAGCATAGAGTACAGAAGTGGACATGTCCAGACCTAAAAAATTGCACTGTCAAAGACCTAGTAGACAGAAGGTAATCGTTTCTGCAAAGAAATAAAACACAAGATAAAGTGAGAAAAATAAATTGATATTGCTAAAGATCTACTGATACAATGTCGCTTCTCTTGTTTACGTCGGCGGGTATTTTACGAAAAGAGCAATGAGAAAAAGAAGGGGGAAAAAGTAGATAAAATCTGAGACCACTAAGATAAAAAGCTAAATTGACGTAGAGAGATGATTAGATAAAGAGAAATTCCGTTTTGCTTTGTTTAACTCATTAACCCATGATGGCGTCCTCGAACCCTTCAATTCCTTCGAGCACGGCGAGTGCGTCTTTTGCCTTCGCTTCTCGTTTTATGCGGTTCATCTCTCGAGACCAAATCTTGCGGATTTCTTCTTCAAGAGGATCGGATTCGTCGGAAACGACGGTATCGATGCCTAGTCCTCGCACGACTTCGCCTTCACGGATGTGGGCCTGTAGAGCGATGTTTTGCACTCCGCCTGTGCTGCTTGACTTCGCAGAGCCAGTAAATGACGAGGAACGCTTAAAGGAACGCGCTGACGGGCTGGTGAGCGTGATAAGACCCAAGGTCTCCAACATGCCGAGTATATCCGTGAATTCAGAGCGAGATATGGAGGTGAAGGTGTCTGCGGTGGCGAGTAACGTTGCGTAATAGGAGTATAGTTGTGCACTATCGGGGCCAGATGAGATAGACGAAGGGTCGCTGGCAGTGGATGCGACAGAGACGCCAGAACCAGTTCGTTTTAAGGGCGAGCGTGGACGCTTTGTCGGAGAAGGAAGAGTCTTGATGGTAGGGGAGGATGAAGCAGAGGAAAGAGGAAGTGTGGCTGCAGATCGCTTCGACGCGAGTACGAGCGCCAACAGAACGAGTCGCTGCTGTAGTCCGAGGTCGCGGACCTTAGATATAATCTCATTGTTGCTAGACGCGCCCGTGCTAGTTGCAGTGGGCTTCATTTTCGAAGCGGAGGGTGCATACGACTTGAGAGCGGAGAGGATGTGCGCAGGTGAGACGGTAATTTTTGAAGCATATTCTGATGAAGGGCTGGTAGGTGTAGACGCAGCATCCGGAGGAGACGTAGACGAGGAAGAAGCTGCGTTGTCAATAGCTCCTCTTAGGACTTCGAAAAGCACGCGAACATCGCCCGTCAAGGCAGAAACCTTCTTCGTAAGTAATGTAAGTGCCGGAGTAGGTAGGAGTTTCTTCAGTTCGTCCTGCGGGAGGTTTTCGAAACGCTTGTTCAGGATCGCAAGAAGTTCTGAAGAATTGTATGGAGCGAAATGGATCGTCCTGATTTTTGCACCCTTTGCACGCGAACCTGAAGGCGTGACTGGTTCGCTATCTGAAGCTGAAGAAGTGGAGGTGAGAGTATGCGTGTTTGCGATACCAACGATACGAATTGTCGAAGGGTAGGAGGCCGCGAGAGCGAAAAGGGGCTGCAAGCCATTTGAAGAACTAGCTGCTAGGTTGTCCAGCTCATCGAGAACCAGTATACTAGACAACAGTTAGAACAAGACAATCGGATAGTATGCAAGATCTTACCACTTAAGACCGCGCTGCTTTTCAAGGATAGCGCACACCTTCTCTTTCCCTTGTAGCTTCTTTCCGGCGCCTCCTCGTCCAGCCTTACCCTTGACAGTCGCACCCTCAAATTCATCCGCTAGCTTCTGCCAGAGTGCGTCCATGCCTGGGATGGCCATACAATTCATGAAGAGTAGTTTGACATCGTCGGCAACCTTCGCCGAAGAGATGATTGAATTGACGAGAGCAGTCTTGCCAGTGCCGGGCGCGCCGGAGATATATAAAACAGACTCCGAGACGTCCGAGTCGGCGTCGAGGCTGTGAAGGAAGGATTCGATAATAGAACGTTCGGTCTCACGGCCCTCCAAACTCATGCCACGATTAGCGTTTGACGTTGCGCGCAATAGCCCCCGAACGCGGAGGTAGAGTGGAATAGAAGAGGGTGGTGTCGGAGGTGGAGAAGCGATGGGCAAGTTATTGAGACCAGTGGAAGGTGTCTGAGAACCTGCAGTGTATGTAGCGCTTCTGCGAAGGCCTGGAAACAGATGCATCAGTGACTGATAAGATTGAAATTAAAAGTGGCCGATGATGGATTCAGCCACCGTCGGCGCTTCTGACAACCACGAAGTACGAAAAAAATAAAAGAAGACTCACTATTTCTTGATCGCGTAGACGCAGTAGAGATGTTAGAGCTAAAGCTGGATCTCCGACTTAGGCGAGAAGCAGAGGGGGAGTCCAGCATAAGATCACGTAAAGGTGGTATGTTTTCCTTGTTCGCCCTCGCGTCGTCGTCTTCAACGACCAACGTACGAACTCTTTTTAACTTGGGCGTAGACTCAGGAGTAATCATCGATACAGATTTATTAGATACAACCGAAGACGAGCGGGAAAGCGAAGTACGCTTGCCCAGCACAGTCGTGGCTGTCTGTGAGCGCGTCAAACGACGCGAAGGAGTGGATGGGGGAGTAGCCATGATGGTAGCAGAGGGTGTTGTCGTCCTAATCCGCGATGCAGAAGACAATGTAAATGAAGAGGCTGTCGCGGGAGAGGACGACAGATGGATGTGGTGAGTGGTGGAAGGAAAACAAGGCAGCCTGACGGAATTTATGGGCCATGATGCGTGCGAAACAGAACAAGAAACACGTAAAATTACGTAGCTCATTTATTACGCGTCGCGACGCGTCGATGTCACGCACGTGAACCCGTTTTGCCTTCTTCGTCTCCCCTTCTCCCATTTTACAGCCGTTTGCAAATAGCCCATCTCAATTCTGTTGCGAGTTGCAAGTTGCGAGGAAGCTCGGCTTTGTAGAGGACCCTAGTAAGGTTGATGCCGAGTTTCCTCACAACTAGGAAGAATTGAGATGATTGACTTGTGAATTTTGTGTCGATCAGATTTCTTGTGATTTGAGTGGACAAACAAGTAAGGGATACAAGAAACATCATTTAATTTCAAAGTCCGACAACTCACAAGCACTCCAGAGTGCTTGCGAGTTGTTGCGCGTTTGACTACTACTTTAGGCAAGCACGCAACCCGATCCCCATCTTAACCACCCGATTTTCATCTCGGCACTTCGGCATTTTTGGCATATTTCTTACATGCCATGCACAACTCACAACTCGCAAGAGAATTGAGATGGGCTAATATAATGAGACTTTCTGATTTTGAGCGAAGTGAAGAAAAGTAAGAAATCACATGATTTTTTGAACTTAGCGAGGAAAATAGCAAGCACAAGCGAGACAGAGTGAATGAGACGCGTTGTGCCAGCGTCTGTACATACAGTCTACCTCCTGCTACCTGTCCCTAACTTTTCAACCTGTCTATTACTATTCTATTGTGCTATAATGTCTTACTTCTATCAAAGTTGCTTCTCCTCTGCTGCTATTGTGCTGAGCAGTTGTTGGGCGAATGACATTGCCTGTTTCTTCCCAGAGTTTGCAAATGCGAAAAAAAGTAGCCTGAGAGAATCTCACACAGTTTAGAATGTCGTCCAAGCTTAGAATTATTGAGGTCATACAGTCTTAGACAGCAGATTTTGAGGTCTCTACTGATGCAGCAGTTACCCATGATTGTAGCAGCTCAAAATATATGCATAGACACTGGCACAATGCGTCTCATTCACTATCTTGTGCCTACGAATTTCCTCTAAGTCTAAAAAATCATGTGATTTCTTACATTACATCACGTCGCTCAAAATCGAAAAGTCTCATTATTTATGCAAACGGGTGTAATCACCTAAAAGTATTCATAGATAATTTAATTCCATTTGTTCATGTATACTTTGTGTAACATGCATATGATTTTGATTGCACGTTGGGAGACTATGCAGAGTTCTGGAAGATGCATTGACAGTCGCGTCTTTTCCGCACCCGGACCCTGAGTTCCACGGCCCTAATTTGGTTAGCTTGAATTGGCCACTCACAATTCGACTTGAATTTCACTAAGTCAAAATAAAGTCCTTCTAATGAAAATACATGTTCCCCTCCCTAATCCTAACCAAATCCCAACGTAATACCTAAACCTAACAACCCAGCTTAGCCAAAACCTAATTGGGGGGGCAGAGCCCCCCAAACCCCCCTCCTAACTTCTTAGTCTGAGAACTGCCACACAGATATTAAGTAAGTGGCCATTCAGGGTCATCCCTAAATGGGCCGTGGGATTCAGGGTCCGGGTGCGGAAAATCAAAGGTCTGCATCGACGCGTCTTGTCACTTGTACCAAAGGAGTTACGGGGATGGACCCGCTGATATCTGCGGCCAACACCGCTGTCCGCTGTTCCGAGCGACTCGCATCTTCGCCAACTCTTAGTGCTCCCATGCAAGCATACTTTTTAATATGATTTTATGATGTATTCTGATCATCAAATTCGTGTGGTACCAGAATCTAACTCGCTTTTGTTGCCGTTGAATTGCGATAATTCCACAGAAGACTCGCAGTGTATGCTATCGATGTACCTCAATCCATTTCTACTTTGATACTTCACATCTTCACAACAGCAATGCATGGCGCCATCCTCACAGAATCACAGGATATTTGTCCACAAGAGAATCGCGTACTGGATAGATCTATATACGGTATACCGATTCACATCCTCCTGACTGAGAAATATCACCGCACGTCGGAGAAACAAAAAGTCGTATCTGAATCCGTCCAACTCCGCTGATTGTGCACCGTCATGGGTATTACGAATTATCACACAAGGTCAAGAAACAGAGGATAAAAGTACACATAGAGCATCGGTCCCAAAACAGTGATCTAAAGCAGCAAGAACGTCTAGTTACGCCAAAGTCGAAAAGCATACTCTTGGGATAGCGTCATAAAAGCATTCACTCATTCGGGAAGAAACCATCCCAGATATTCCCTACTTCTCGATTCGCCCTAGCATCGGGCCCCGGGCCCCCCTCCTTCCCATTGCTGTCCACCAACCTTGCCACCTTATGCACAATGTCCTTTACAAAGAATATCTTGACTGGGCGCTTCTTGACCTGCTGTCTGCATGATGGGCACGTATATGCTGGCTGCGGTACGTCTCTCTTCCACCTTGCATGCTCAGTTCGGATGGCTTCAGCAATTGCAGGCACGTGTTCGTTGAGGAGATATTGAAGAGGAATTTGTGGACCCTCAAGAAATTGAGGGTGTACTTCGACGTGGCGCGCGTAAGTCGTGTCGAACCACTCGTGCAAACAAGATTCGCAGAACGTATGTCCGCAGTCCGTAAGCGTCGCTGGAGTCCACATCCTGTTTGAGCAGACATCACAGGAGATGGCATCATCTAATTCAGTATAATCCTGATAAAATCATGAGTATTCACCTATGTAAGAAAAGTGAGAATAATAAACCTACAGGGGCAGGTGATTCCACTTTTCGCTTCAAAGCGTTCTCCAGTTCATCCACGCGTCGAAGGGCCTCTTCTTTCTCGGCTTCTACACTGGAAACGGGGACGCCATGCTTCTCCAAGTACTTTTCGTTGAATTCCTTCAAGATTTGGCATTCCTGCGGGCGAAAAAGAAAGTACAACATGCCTTCTTAATATAACAGGTACAGCGATCAGACAGTAAGGACGCACCCTCTTCAATTTTTCGTTTTCTACCCTCAAGCGTGTCAGAGCCTCCGATTCCAGATGCTTGTCCTTACCCTTATGAACCTTATCTGCATGCGGCTTTGCAATAGGAGCACCCGTGCGTTTCCTAGGGATTTGAGGCTTGGTGTCTTCGTCGTCCGATGAGATTTCGATGACTGACGCCTCTGAAGTAGTTTTTGTTATCACAGTCGAGTTTCTTGATCCTGATGGTGTCCTCCCGACAGTAGTGAGCTTTGCCTGGCGATTGGCGTCTCGTTTGCGCAACACAGGAGGCTTCGTGCTCGAGGTAGTTTTGCTCGGACCGGCAGTAGCGCGGAATGAAGACATGTTATCGTAGGTCTAAAGTAAGAGCTAATGCTGCTAAGAATGTCGTTATCGGTCAAGACGTAGTTTATGAAGCTTGAAAACGGAAGAAGAAAGAAGAAGGGTTGCGTAGAGATACGTGGCCAGAGCAGCGAAGGGAGGATGGTGGACGCACTCAAAAGTGAAACTTGAACCGACGATCATCACCTGCCAAAACAGTGTCACGTGCATTTCGGGGGTTGATCATCGTTGATCGGCAGATGCAGCGCCGAGAAATTGCTATTTTCAGGTCACATATTATTGGCAAAGACTCAGACTCTCGGAGGCTTGTGCAATTTCGATGGAAGTATCATCATGATTTGCATTATGATATATGCCCAGTTTCATTACAAGCTATAATTGGTCAACAGCATTCAGTATTACCATTCATATTTATTCTTTGGTTAATTCAAGGTTGTTTCCAAAAGAGTAATTACCTTTTCAATCATGCCCCTGCTTTAACACACAATTGATTTTTTGGGTGTTTTCTAATAACGGTAATCCCTTCAGTGAAACCCTCGAGCTAATGAACACTAAGTAATGCATGTTATATTTCTCTAACGGACACTCCATGAAAGATTTTCATTGTTTGTGATTATTTGACCCAAAATCCCACGCTTTGTTTACGTTTGAACTTTGAATTGCACTTCTAACAGAACCTCGACTTCTGAAAATATGCCACCCGCCGCAGTTCACAAGATACATGGATCCGGCCATGCCTACACAGCACTGTACAGGTTTATGAGCGTCTCGGGAGACAACGAGGTGCTTCAAAGGCTTCTTCGGTCCTGGATTACTACCAATGGTTAACATTTACCACACGTGTTGATCCATGAAGGACCGCTCCAACACTTCACGACTGATGTGCACTGCCTGCTTATTTCCAGACGACGGAAATGCTCTCTCAGGACAACATTTGTCTCGTTCAACAAGCAAGGTCTTTCGGTGTTACTCGATTGAACAATGGTTCGTTCTATAAAGCAAGAAGAACAAGGTTACCGTTTGGAGACACTTTAATTCCTCGTGGCAACGGAAGCTGTATTTAGTGTTGACTAGCGTCAATCTTGTACATCTGTGATCGATTTCCCTTTGTCTTCCTATCAGGGCTCATGTGCTAGTGTATAGCCATCTTCTTCGCTACCCATAACTATGACAGCGGTGATCTACATCCACTATGACCTACAACCTCCTCCAGTGCCCTACAAGTGACCCTCTCCCGTCTGGAACTGGCAGAGACTTAGCTTCTTCCTCAAACGTACTACCCAACTCTCGAAAATGGTGGATTCACACGCAGACCAAGACAACACGGAACGACACGAGCTCATCCCCGGGCCTTCAGCTGAGGCAACTGCCGATCTTTCAGCTGCAACTACCCCGACCGAAATTGTCCCAACCTCTGCAGTCGCAGCAACACCCTCTTCATTATTTGGCTCTGTGCGCGAGTACGCGTCCAGTCGGGTTCATAGAGCCCTTGAGTACAGACCCTCTGATCCACTGGATACTGCAGCGCAAGCTGCAAAAATCGTCTCCGCGGTGGTGAAGCCCGTACCGTGGCTGGGTCCAGCTGTGGAGCTTGTAGAATCCATCGTGAGGCTTTGCGAAAATGTCGGGAAAAACAGGTCATGACAGGTCCCGATCGATAATTACCGTTAACTGAATATTTTTATAGGCGTGCGGCGACTGAATTGGGTAAGCATTGTATGACAATGCTAGATGCTGTCAAAGAGGTATTGCCCACCGTAAACGACGACGTCGTGTATGCAATGGGGTCAGACCTTGAAATGTCTGTGCCAATATTTCTATTTCTCTGTCAAGACTTAATAGCATGGATTCTAGCCTGCTTGTCAAAATTGATGGCAAGCTGAAGAAATGGAACAGTATGCATTTCCTCAAGTCGCTTGCTAAGCAGGCAAAAGTATCGGATGACATCAAATCCTTTGATGCTGAGATTCGACAGTTTTGCACTTGCTACTCTGTTAGCTACTTCATGAACATTTCTCTCAGTGCTTGTATCAAACTAATACCTTTGACAGCTTGTTGCACAGACGAAGATGTTAGCATGGATCGAGCTCCTCGAACAAGAACGTGAAGCTGATAAGCAAGAATTGAAGGACTTTTTTATCGACGCACAGAATGCAACCATGTTGGAGCTCATGTGTCAGAGACAACAAATCGCTGGCCTCCAAGATACTCTTGCAACGGTCCTTCATATCATGCAAGATGTTAGTAAATACTTCTATATAGTGACTCCCATGTGCTTACGTCCACCAAATGCAGCTTCTTTTCCGATCCGACACTCCTACACATCACTGCAAGGCACTAGAGGTTAACATCTCTGCTATTTGTCGAGCCTCTGGTGAAGTACCGCCAGATGTTGAGCTTACTGAAGGCATGATATGGAAACCAAGAGATCCGATATGTGGTTCTGGCGCTTTTGACATTTATCGTGGGTATTGCTTTCGCGATCAAACGCGTGAATGCGCCATAAAAATATACAGAAACCTTGCATACGGCGAGGATGCAAAAAGGGCAAGTGATTGAAATTCTGCTACTGTGAATAGAAATACTTAAGGTTGAATTGCAGCGCTTCATGAGACAGTTGCGTCATTGGAGAACAGTATTCAATGAGGATAAGGGCAAGCATATCTTGCCGTTGATTGGTGCCATCCTTCGTGTCCAACCAGATCCTTTGCTGTAAGTTTTCACGTGTGTACGGCTTCAATTGACGATCTAATTATGTATGCACAAGGTGTTTCGTGAGCCCATGGATGGAGAAGGGAAATGCGCTCCAGTATGTCAAACTCTATGAACACGTCAATAGAATCAACCTTGTGGGTATTGTTCACCATCCATATTTTATTATCTGTTTACACTAGTTATTCTATAGATTAAACAAATTGCAGAGGGGTTGAAGGTCTTACATTCGCATCAACTGCTTCATGGATATCTAAAAGCTGTAAGTGATAGTCATTCATTGTGTAATAAATTAACATGCTTTACTCTTTTATCAGTCGAACATTCTCATCAATGCTTTCGGCAACCCACTCCTGGCCGACTTCGGGCTTCTAAGAGTGAGGAGTACCTCTGTGTTTTGTATACGTTTAAAACCTAAGCAGCATGATATATTTTAAACAGATGATCGAGATAGAGCCAATAACAATTAACTCTTTTCCTGGCGCCGGAGAAGCTTCTCGCTGGCTTCCTCTCGAAATGCTTGTCGATGGAAATTCGCCTCAGTCACTGAAATGCGACGTTCACATGTTTGCTATGACAGTAATAGAGGTCAGTCCATTTTTCCTGTAGACCAGCTCTCAAACTCACATTATTGAATGTAGCTTATGACACATGAGAAACCATTCGCACACATTAAACGCGACCCACAGATAATATTTGAGCTTTGGGATGGTAGGCACCCTGAGAGACCGGAGGGCGAGTTTGGGAGGAAAGTGGTGGAGCGAGGCTTGAGTGATCAGTTGTGGAATTTACTTGTTCGCTGTTGGTCAGAGAAACCAGATGACCGGCCGTCGATTTGTGAGGTTCTTGCAGAGCTTGAGAGCCTACCTCCGCCCACTTGATCTCCGTCCCACAATCTCCTCTTCTCGCTTTTTCTTCACTGTCGACCAATAATGGAAAGCGCAAATTCCAACATCTCATGTCCATATGATGTAATATATTTCCAAGGAATTGCTTTCGTTGTTTAGAAAGGTGAATCGTATATCTCTGTTAGAATACAATGAGGTAGTGTGATCGTGGGAATGATGTGCACGCGGAGACGAATAAAGCAGTGCCGTTGATTGTAAATAGAAATACTTCTTGCCTTCTGCCAATTTGGCGCATCTTTTCCCTAGCATTTCTCGTTATTCAAGCAAAGCACCGCTCGACGGCTCCGATGCTTGCAAGTGAAGCGGAGCGTCGACGCGCATTGAGGACATTCTTATCAGTCCTTGCAATAGTTACTTCGGCAAGGTCGATTCAAGCTCTGTTCTTGCGATCGCGGTAAGTACAAATATTTCTGATACGTGCGTATACTCAGTACTACTCTAGGAAGAAAGATGAAGAAAAGGAAAGAACTATCCTTGATAAAACAGCAGTACAAATTGCTCTGTTTCCTACTTTAATCCCGAGACTCTACCCCTATTTTCGCCGGCAGTTAGGAACCTCAGGACTTGCGGAACTCATTTCTTCTGCATTTCTTCTGCTTATCCCTCCTTCTTGGAGAGTCCAAGCTGCGCTCTATGCAACATCTTCTGCTCTATATCATTCTGGTAAAACATCAAGATTGAGGCAATGGCTGCCCCCGACTTGGACTTTGAATATTATTGGAAATGCAATCCTGCTGTGGGCATTCTTATTCAAGAGCGAAGCATTTCCGTCTGTATACGAAAGAGTTATACTATCGGTAAGTATTGTTCTCGGTTAAGTATACGAGAGTTCATGGATGTTCTTAGAACTCGACACATTACGTACCACCAGAAATGACGAGAACAGAACTTGAAGAGCTACTCCGTAATGCTACGTTCTCCAGGCAATCGGCGTCTACAACACCTACTTCCAGTACTCAACCACAATCAAAGCACGCATATACACTGTGTGCAGAACTCCATCCATCGGAGCCAAGTTGTCTTAAGAACTACATCAAAGCAAGCCTTGACGAGTCGAGCAGGACGTGGAGGTGGGTAGGGGCCTTCAGTGTGCTTCCGATCCTGCTGTCAAAGAAGAATAAAGAAATGCTGGCAAGGTCAGTCAGTTTGACAGAGATAACACCTTGTTTGACGTGCGTTATTGACGTGACGTTTGGTTTCAATCTTTCTGGAAGGGATCCGATGAGGGTTTTATGGAAATGGTTGACTGCGACAGTGCGGGGTACCGCATTCGTCACCGGAAGGTAACTGAAACCTCGCGGTCGTCATCACTGAATAAATGATCTCAGGGAATCACAGCATTACAACAGCTTGGGCGACGACGTGCCTCTTACAACGCATGCTGCCGAGACACAAACTCAAACAAGCAAGGTAGCGTAAACGATTTGATTTTCACTGCCATCGAACCACTGGCTCACTGCGTGTACAGATGGATGATAAACGCTTCCATTTCCTCACTCTGGATCTTGATTCTCCCGTCTAAGAGACGCAACGAGATCGCACTCTATGTCGCTCGTCTCGCGGCACTTTGTGCCTGGAGAATCTGGAGATTGGAAGGAGGTCCAGCTATTCCGTAAGTCTTTCCTTCTTCCTGTTGCATTTTTAATTGAAGAAAGTTGCAAATTTTACCAGCTTCGGAGATATCGCGTTGTTTGCATGCTCTTGGATGCAACTCTCCAGGTTGCAACGACGAGGAGAGAAGATAACAGGTCTCGTCGGATTAGGATTATCAATGGTACAGCCAAAAACATAAGAAGGCATTTGCAAGTACCCAGTCATTGCTATTTTATGGCCCGGTTAATTAGATGTGAATCGACTGACTTGCCAGCAAGTTTTGATCAATCGGTCCTGCGTAAAACTCACCTCTGTCGCTCAAACTTGAGTAGTGTCGAATGTCATGATGGGGACGGGTTGCTCACACTCTTCCGAAAAAGTTGTTTCCAAGATTATACTGGTATATATTCCAAATAAATCCAAAACTACGCCAAAGAGCCCTGCAAATAGGAAGTTCACATTTATCTGTCAAATAACCAAGGATAAATAGAAGTGGACTTACCATTGGATCCCAAGGTGGCAGCACAATTTTCTCTCCACTCTCAAACACCTTGACAAGCTCACTTGGTGCTAAAGCCTTTGGAACTACAATCTGGTATACAAACTCGTCGAACCACGCGTCTGTCATCACGAAATAGCCCTTCTCTCCTCTACCATCGCCCCATGAGTTCTCAACTTTATACCTTGTCGCTTTACCCGTAGACGGATCAATATGTGCACCTGTGATGACCATAGCGTGTGTCATAGCCGATTCGTTCATCTGCAATCGCTCAGCTTTCGTAAGATTTAACGAGATTCCAAAGGCATTCTGGAGGGCAGATTTGTGTAAAGCCGTATCCATGATCCCGGGTTTGCTATCGGAGAACTGGTTAACATCGCATCCGAAGAAGACAGGCTGTCCGGCTTTGAGCATCTTCACAATTGTGGACTTCAGATCGCCGATTTCGGTGTTGACATCTGGTTGCAATCAGATACTGTACAATTACACATGGCAATGATGCTTACAGAGAACTTGCCGACCGCCCACAATGTTTCCCAGCCTATCAACCGTGTAGAGCTTCTTGTACTCATTGCGCGGGTCATTGATAAGTGAGAAGGACTCGGACGGCTAGATACGCATGCTGAATTAGAACGGATACCTAAAAAGATTGAAGGGAACCATACCGGGTACTGCTTCGAAGCAAATGCCTTATAAAATTCGAGCGGAGTTCCCGACCATGTCTTCGGCTTTCCGTCCTTATCATAATAATCCCATGTAAATCTATTATTGGGCATAGGAGGGACACCGAGAAGCGCGGTCATAATGCTCCAGACCTCTGCCATGAGGTCTTCCTTCTTCGCCCGGACCGTCTTCAGCAGTACATCCTGGGCTGTGGTCTCCCGAAGAGATGCGAAGAGACGACGTAGGACTAGAGCGTGCTCGCGTAGCTTGAGCTTTAGGAGTTTGTTCATATTACCAGACGCTGAAGACGAGTATGATTCGGGGCATATAGGTTGAGGGACTACACCGTATGTCTACATTGCTGTAAGCATTTGACGAAAAAAAATGTAAACATCCATTGATTACTCACCTCAAGGAGATTGACTGCCATGTCCCATTGACCACCATCCGAGATGAGGTCATCCGATAAGAAATCGACCACTCGATCATCCAGTGGAAGATCCGCCGTGTCAATAGATTGTTCCAGGTAGAAATTACATTTATTGAGTTTATCCCAAAAGTAAAGATATGACTGGACAAACCACGTTAGCAACTCTTATTGCGGTCGAGATAGAACACAAAATCCTTACCTGAGACAGTTGAAATTCCTTCAACCCGAGCTTCTGCATAACTGAATGCCGAATTACGTTTGTTGTTGCGAATAGCCAACATCTCCCACTTGACTTCTGGTCAGTGATCGGGTCCGTCTTAAAGTCGAGCTGCAGATTGAAGACGTGCGGATCTGCAACGCGAACATCACGTGAAGCAAGCGCGGACTTGAAGTCCGTATCGACAAGAATGGTGCGCGCAAGTTGGACCTTGAGGTCCTTCTCGGCTTCGCCCTCCCATTGCTTGACGTTCTTGAGGGAGATAGAACCGTCTTCCGAGATAGGTTCGGTAGACTTGATCGTGACCTCGAAATGACTAAGCTTTTCGTCCAAAGACCCGACTTGCGACGTCCTGGAACGCCCTACGGTCGACTGTGAGGAGCCCATGATAGCGAACAGGAGACAAGCAGGATACACTCACGCTCGTAATGTCCAACGCGCTTTTTATGGGAATTCGTCAAAATAAGAGCCAGATGAAGCGTGTGGCAGTGAATGATAAGCCGAAATAGGCGACCTCTGATTGGTTGACACTCCCTGACGCATCAGCATGATTAATCATATTGATCCTACTGTGTTTCACCGGTTCGCGCTCAGTTACCAGTTAACGCTCAGTTGTACAATACCTCCCTCAATTCTTAGTAAATTTTCTTGAAATTTTACATACAGGTAGCCTACAGTAAATATAACTTAAATACGAAATTTGAGCAAAAAAAAATGAGTTGAAGCTGAGATATTGGTGTTGGAATGTTAGAATTTTGATGATCAGCACTGATTTAGTGAACAGAAACTTTTCCCACACACAACACACTTAATATTAATTTAAGGAGACATTATTTGTAGCTGAAATTTTGAGAATAAGTACTATATTATATGTAGTTACTATATATTTTTTTATATAATTAATAGTTAAGTATTAAGTTACTTATTAAGAATACGATTTTAAGTCTAATTTTACTACTTTCTATAATTCAGAGTTTATAGTTATAACTTACGAATTTTTTATTACAATAATTACTATTATAACTATATATAAAAATTTGGTACTAGTATTCTTGATATATTTACTATAATATTCTATAATTTTAAGAGAAAATATTAAGAATTAAAATTATTATAATTAAATCAAAACTATATATATAAAAAGTACTATAATCTACTATATTACTTATTAGTACAGTTTTTATAGTTAAAAAAAATTGTAAAGCATACGTATGTTAAAGGTTATATGTTTCAGTATTAAGCGATCACTATAGAGAAGAGGAGGGAGAGGGAGGAGAGAGGAGGGAGAGGGAAAGGGAGAAGGAAGAGAAA
>NW_006760391.1:3680388-3725367 GCF_000271605.1 Fomitiporia mediterranea MF3/22 | reverse complement strand
TTACTTATTAGTACAGTTTTTATAGTTAAAAAAAATTGTAAAGCATACGTATGTTAAAGGTTATATGTTTCAGTATTAAGCGATCACTATAGAGAAGAGGAGGGAGAGGGAGGAGAAGAGGAGGGAGAGGGAAAGGGAGAAGGAAGAGAAAAGGAGGGAGAGGGAAAGGGAGAAGGCACGGCGAGCTGCAGAAATGGACCTGAAGAAGAAAAAGAAATCTGAAGAAAGGACTGCGACGAAGAGCACAGCCGATTTACCGAGGAAGCAACCAAGACCAAGACCAGCCTACCGTACTCTCAACTCAGCCATTAATTTGGAGAGTGAGAAGGAGAACGTGTGCACCAGTAACTACCCACCAACCCTTCCTCAGACATGGGATTTTGTTGTCCAAACAGGCCCACGCAGTGCCTTGGCCAACGTCCATCATCAACATCAATCCATCTCTCAGGAACAGTCGAACGAGGTATCAGCGAGTGGTGGAACTGTGACAGCAGAGGGAGTGCAAGATCACAGCAAAGGAGGAAGAGCTTAATCGATGTCGACGTGAGATGGCGGAACGCTTGCGACTGTGTGAAGAGAGAGAGATCGCTGAGCAAACTTGACGACCCAGGCATTAGAAGGATAAGGCTAGCAGACCAGAGGAACAGCAACAAATTCTGGAAGCAGAGGAGGAGGAGAACGAGAGGCAGAGGAGAGCAAGAAGCAGACATTAGAATGTAGGCAAGAGACTCTAAGTCATCACGACGAGCCTGTTCCTGTATAAAGAACCATATATTCCATTAATTAATAGAGTGTATATGACTAATAGACTGTACTTACCTTTATTTCTGCCCAGACCAAAGTAAATTGGTCTGGATAGGATTGAAGTCGAGTCTGCGTACTGAGTGAATGCACGCACGAATTTCTCTAAGTTTAGTTTCCCACGAGTGTGCGTTTCCTGGTGAATCACGTCGAACGCTCAGTTTTGAGTCCTTCACGCGTAAATTCAATAAAATATTTATTTTTTAATTTTACAAAAAATTAAAACATAAGTTTTGTAGCTAATATGAAGACCTTTCTAATAGTATTTTTTTTGTGAAATAATAATGAGTTTTAGTAATTATAGACTGCAAATACCCTTAAAGTGAGCGTTTCTGGGTGAAATACAGTATTCCGGAGGTTGCCTCGTTATGGTAATTTATGTTCAAAATTTCCATTCATTCAGATGCGGAACCTGTCTTACTTACAGACGTAATATCAACTTTCTACACTCTACAGAGGAGCACTGAAATGACAGCTTTTTGCTGCAAAGAGTGGTTCAAGTGGCGTAGTGTTTCACCTTTTAGGCTCTAGTCCGACGCGGTATAACGGGCCAATACAGGCTTACTGCTAGCCTGCACACTCGTGGTGCCACACACACTGCTTGACCTCATTCCTGCTTAAGGTGCTTCTTTTCACAAAAATTCGGATTATCGCCTTGCTCCCTCATTCACGACTGTCCATGAGCTCGCCACAATCAACTTCTGATCACAACGGAACGAAATTTGAACCTTCTTCAAAGCAGCGGCCTGGCATAAAGAGTCATGCCGTCAAGTCTTCAGAACCTATCTTGGAAGATGGATCTCTCACACTGGAAGCCATCCGAGAATGGGAGAACAAAGCGGCACAGGACCCAAAGGTTCAACTAGCTCGCACTGTTTTCGTTAATACAAATTTCAAGGATGCACTCGTATCTCGTGATACTCGCGTTGTCGACCCATACGTTTTTAACCTCTTGTTAGATTTCAAGCCAGACCAGATAGCAGACCAGAAATCGACTGGAAGATGTTGGCTGTTTGCTGCCACAAATGTATGGCGTTATTCATTTATGCAAGAGCTTGGGTTGAAAGAATTTCAGCCTTCTCAAGTGAGTTACTTCTTTCTATCAGTAAACAGATGGCGAACGAGATCTATACCCTCACTTTTTCTTAGTCGTACCTCTTCTTCTGGGATAAGCTGAATAGGTGTAATTACTATCTCGAATGGTTTATCAAGACCGCAGATCTCCCACTTGACAACCGACTCATGAACTTCATGACCGATGATATTCTAACAGATGTTGGCCAATGGGATCTGGCCATAAACCTCCTTGAGGTCAGTATCCAGTACATTGATCGAATCATCTGATGGAGAGACGCTTACATTATATCGCGTTCAGATGTACGGCATCGTGCCACAATCTATATATCCTGAATCGGTCTCGTCATCCTCCTCTTACAACATATCCAAACTCCTCAAACCCAAAGTACTTGAAGATGGTCTCACTCTTCGTCGACTCGTTTCCTCTCTTCGAGGAACTGTAAGTGAAGACGTCTTATTAAACTCCGCTCGAAGAAAGAAAGAAGAGCTCATGGCAGAGAACTGGAATATACTAACTACGTTATTTGGTGTTCCTCCAATGCCCACCGAAAATTTCACGTGGGAGTACTATGATAAAGATGGAAGAGCAAAGGCATGGAACGGCACTTCACTTGAATTTTACAGGACCATTCCCGCCAATGCTTATCCCGTATGCTATCTTTTTGAATTCCGCGGAAGTATTTGTATTTCCTCTTATGGTATGTACAGGTAAACACATGGATCTCCTTAGTCAATGACCCTCGCAACGAGTATAAGAAGCTCCTCACCGTTGAGCGTTTCAATAATGTCATAGGCGGCCGCCGAGTTCTTCGTAAGTCTCTTATTATCTCGTTCTTAAGGACTTGTTACATGTGAACCCCGAGAGTTATAGATATCAATACTAATATTGACGACCTCAAAACTGCAGTCGTAAATACATTGAAATCCGGACAGCCAGTCTACGTCGGGTGTGACATACACCAATACTCCGACCAGAAATCAGGCATCCTCGATATCGACTACTTTAGATCGGGTTTTGCCAAAGCCTTCAACGTCTCTTTGAATCTAACAAAGGCCGAATGGTTGCAGATGAACCATTCGCGACCGTCGCATGCCATGATAATCACCGGTGCCCATATCGACCCTATAACAGGGAAAGCAACAAGGTATAAAGCGGAGACTTCATGGCAAACCGAGAAATTAAAAAACGGATTCCACGTCCTAACGGATGCGTGGTTTGATGAGTTTGTGTATCAGGTTGTTGTTCCGAAAAGTTTAGTACGAGATGATCTCGTGAAAGTATTTGAAGAGGGAGAGACGATTGTTCTGCCACCATGGGATCAACTGGTGAGTGCTTGGTATTTAATCGTGAATAGAGACATGTTCGACATCTGTATTAACAGGGATAAGTATCGTACACATTATACAAGTAACCTGTATATCGGTTTTTCCGGTAAAATAAACCTGAGATCAGCAACAGCGTTTCTTGATATTGTCTCTGTAAAAGCAGGGGTTTCTTCGGAATATTGTATTCCACAGCGGTCGATTCACCAAGATGAGATGTTTGGTTATTTGAGACATATCTTTGGCTATACAGCTGTCAAACTGACTATGAGTAACTGCCAATCAAGCGATATTTCACAGGTTCGAGCTCTGAGATTGCACGGACAAAAACAAACAAAAATACAACGACTACAAAAAAAACGCCCTCCAGACTATTTTCTTCAATTCTTTCGTCTTATCACAGCCACAAAGCGTCAGAACCTCGTCTGTTCAGTAGTATTGAGTGCCATCCAGAACTTGCACCGTTCAATCTGCTCTGGCGGAGTTGTCTCCAACACAGACGTGCTTCCCATCACGCTTGCATTTGATGGTTGGTTCAGAACCATACGCTCTCCTGAAGAGAACGGCTTCCATGCAGGCGACGTTGCTACACGAGAAGTCGATGGATTTCCGGATGATGCGAAAGACGACCAGAATCCAATTGCATCTCTCGAAAGCACTGCCTCAGCCTGGAAGCCCTTCATGCGTTAATAGGCAAGATGGAGAATAGCAATAGAGCTGCGCACAGTGTTGAACGGGGTAAAGCTAAAACCTGCGTTGGGCTGGGAACTAATAGTAGCTGCAGTGAGATTTCAAGTACATTGTTCACTAGAGGCTCACGTAATTCCTATCCATGCAATAGTCAGACTGGGATCTTGCAATCAGTCTGAGGTGAATTCACTTACCACTGAACAAATAGAAAAGGTCAGACGTGTGCATGACTCCTTCGAAGGGCGTTTGTGCAAGTAGAACAGGATTTGGTGAGTTAAACCTTACGAGACTCTTGTCAATGCTACGAACAAAATTGAGAATATATCGGAGTTCAAAAAACTCCATACCTGAACGTGAATACATTATTTACTTTTCTCTGCTGGAGCGCGTTTGCAATAGACCAGTCCCTGAAAAAGTGTCCAAAGATCTTATTAGTATGGTGCTAAATAAAAATATGGTAATCAAACCGACATGCAACTGAAAATCGTATCTTGCTCTATAGTTGATGCACGATCGAATTGCGATGTGAATGGACTACCAGGTGCGCCTGGTTCCGGATAAAGAGACAGCGCCTTTTGGATCGTTTCGTTCGTCTGCAAAGCGTTCAAGATCAGCAATCCGTAATTGCATTCAATTAGAATAATACGATTGACTAACCATGGCTGTGAATTTCCCAAACACACGCTCGATGATATCTTCATCTGTCTTGAAGTCATCTGGGGTCCCTCCCACAAACATAGTTCCATCGTTCGTGCAATCACCGCCAATGAAGTCGACCGTATGAAATTTGCCTTGTGTGAGAAGCGTATTTGGCAAATCTGGTAGGATACCATTGGGCCCGTCTACGACGGGAGAGAAGCCACCGGCTTCGTTGATTGCAGCAACAATGGCGCCTCAAGGTGAAACAAACTCAGTATTTTTTGATTTGGAGGATGCCATACAAGTAAGATTACCAACCGACTGAAGCAGTTCGAAGACATGACATGGCTTGTGAACCAGAATCAGGACATCCGACAGTCTCCGTTACCTTCTCTGGAGAAAGTATATATTAAGGTGTGTAAAGGATATAATTAAATGGACTTTACTAAAATTAGCTTCAGATTCATCTGCCGTAGGAATAGATCCGTAACCTATGGATTGCGCAATAGCGCGGTTGAATAGGGCCGGCTTGGACGCTAAAAAAAGTTAATGAAGACACTCGGATAAAATGCTGAAACGAAAGAACCTCCGAAAGCGACCATATGCATCACAACGCTTGCGCCTCCTGCACTCTCACCGTCAATTGTTATCTGGTTGGGGTCACCACCGAAGTTCGCAATATGCCTGGTTACCCATTCAAGAGCAGCTTGTTGATCGAGTAGACCTGCATTCTGATCGCCATCTTCTACAACTGCACTCCCGGCGAGAAAACCTAACATATTGAGACGATACCCGAAGTTGACACCAACGATTTTTGGATTCGATTGATTGACTAGATCATACAATGGGAAGCTTTCGGGATTCTGTGGGACAAAGTCAAGATACTATCACTGAGGAAAAGGAGTGTGCATATACCCTATCAAAGAATCCGCCGCCCTTTCATCATGTTTTAGAGGTAATGAAAAAGGAGGTCCAGAGAAAAGAAAAGAAATACGTGGATATAGAACAAGACAGGGAGTTTGTCTCCCTCTTTGGCGTCACTTGGTTTCCAGATATTTATCCTTAGACAATCTAGAAGCCGAAACTGTGAGTAAATTCATTTATTAAGTGGGCACAGTCAAATCGCAACGTGCCTTCATCTCCAATTCCTACCTGTGCTGGCTGCTGAATACACGGTGGACCCCAGTTACGAGCATCTGTAATTGTGATATTTCCGGGATTTACAACAGTTTCATCCAATTGAGCGGGAGCTCTGAAGCGCAGATCACCGAGGGGAGGTTTAGCATAACGTATTCCTCCAAAGAAAGTCACCGGCCCATTCGCCTCTCCAGTTGGTGATGTGGAGTTTCCGACGAAGGCCGCATAGCTAAGGTGGACTACTGGACCAAGAGGCGAAGAGGGCTGAGGTGGTGCGGAAACGACAGACAGCACCACGAATGGTATTACCAGGCAAGAACGGAACGAGCCCAAGTACATCATGTTGAGATCACTCAGAGTAGTCAGCGTAGCGTACAACTTGACTGATCTGAGTGTCTGTGTAAATTATACTTGGACAAGTAAGATCCCATGATCAGTCCTTGAACACATGTCCTGACTTCTGCACGACGCCGTCTGAGAAACTAATGCATTTTAAGATTTGCGGTCCGGAGGCTTCATCAGCAATAGGCGGAAGAAAAGAAGTGTTGGCGGCGATGCGCATCGTCGGGTAAGCTTTTATCTTTTAAATTTTAATACGAATACCCATCACGTGAAGGAGTTCAGCAAATACAAGTAAATAAACGCATTATTACATACTAATCGCAACCACCACACTACTTAAAATCCATCCAAACGTAACATACGCTGTGCAATAAATACAATACGAAATGAGCTGAATACATAAAATTCTGTATGCAAAGATAAAAGTGCAAGGAAGAGGAAATAATTATAACCAATATATATATACAGTATATAGGAAGGTTGATGGTGAAGAAGACAGGTATCTTACATCAGAGCTCCAATACCTATCCAGCAGTGCTATTTTTTATATTCACTAAAAGAACGAGAAATTCAGAGACATGATACTCTGTAAACAAGACAAGCAATACACAAGAAAATACTACAAGCTTACAGTAGATACAGGCACTTGTAGCAGACGGAACAACACAAGAAGACAGAGAAGCTAGCAAGACAGGAGGAATCAGGACAAGAAGGGGTTGAGCTGGGACAGGGAAGTCGAATATACACAGCTAAGTGGTGTGCAGCACAAACAATGCAGGTTAACACGACGGTATCCAGGTATCATATCCATCTAGAAGGTCCGAGTCGCTGCAAATAGCCTATTCAGTTCTAGTCATCCTGTAACTCTGCAATAACCTCATGTATCGAAGGACGTGCAGCCGGGTCCTCAACCCAGCACCGCGTCAACAAGTCCCAAAGCTTATCGTCCAGGCCTCGTTGGATGATCTCTGGGCCCTCAGGCTTACGCGGGCGTTCACCTTGTTGCATCTTGATGAGCACCTCTGGTGTGCGTCTGATATGCAAGAAAGGCTCCTTGCCTGTCATTAACTGCATATGACATGTGCTAAATAAGTAAAATGGAAGGTATATTGGAGACAAGGAAAAGGGAACGAGCCTCAAGGACGGTCATCGAATATGCATAAATGTCTGATTCCAAACTCAGGACACCTGGCGCGTAGCAGAGTTCAGGTGCAAACCATCTATATGATTCTGACATGCCCTGACTCTGGGTGAATGGCATGCCCGTCAGGTCTTCAATCATCTTGGCAACAGTCAACTTCGAAGAAGGTATTTTATACGACGGCAAAAACAAACCTTTCGTAAACCGAAATCAGAGAGGAGGGGGTTGCCTTTCTCATCAATAAGGAAGTTCGAGCCTTTGATATCACCGTGTGTAATAGGAGGTGCATATGTATGCAATATCTTCAAGCCTTCCGCAATTCTCCGGATGATGCGTTTTCGGTTGACGTATGGATATTTGTTGACGTACGTGATCGCATCGCCGTACGGCATCCAAGGGCTAACTATGTACCTGTTACAACATGTCAGTTCATCCTGATTATTGTTTCTGAAAGAGTGAGAACGAACGGATAAGGTCCATCGGTAAGGCAAGCACCCCAGAACGGCAGTATATACTCTCCCTTGTCTATCTCCCATACCTTTCTCCAGATAGTCACTTCTTGCAAGAAACGCTGGGACGCACTGACGTCAGAAATTTAATCAAGGCAGAGACGAAACATTCTTCACCTCTCGTACCTTAGGTGCGTCATTCTGGATACCTCGGACAACCTTTATAGCACACCTCTCTTGTCCGAGATACTCGCCTTCCCAGATATCGAACATTGTGCTTCCTCCGACTGGATTGTAGCTGACACGACGGACTTCACCATGGTTTAATTCAATGTTCGGCAGTAGTTGACCAGAGGTCTTCTGTATAGTGAGGAGGTTTGTCTGAAGTCCTCTATGTCGGTCGTCGTCAACAGGGCAGCTGCCCATAAACTGATAAACTGATGAGCATATAATAGAAAATGGAAAGTATGGAATGACATACATCTTGCATGTGTGCCATCATAGCAAGAATTTGTACACGGTCTGTGCTGACTGTCTCCAGTTGAATCTGATGGTTATTCCTGCTATCTGAAAGATAGTCGATTGTTTCTGCAAACTCAAACTCGGTTATCCACCAATGCTTTTCCATAGTGGTTGTGACGTTGAAACTCTTTAGGAAGGAATCAATATCCTGGTGACAATGTCTTATGTTTTCAGCAACATTGCTTCGTTGGAAGAGCTGGCTGAAGAATGATCGTTCTATCCAGCTTTGTACTTGATGTTGTATCCTTCCTAGTAGGCTGGATTTAATTAATTATGAGAGAAAAAATCCCACAAATATATATATAATGAAAACACACTCTTTTCCCAAGTCAACTCTGCCTTTAATAATCTCTGGTATGCAACTGATACTACTATCTTTGAGTGCATAAAGCAGTTCAACACAACGACAGACCAGATCACGTATTTCATGCCTGGAACATGTTATAACAATCACCAAAGTTATTAGATCAGTTACCCAGACTGATCTTCTGAAATGAAAGCTATAATGTACTCACTTGTTTGTATGTACCTTGTCACAAAGCTGTAACATGTTAATAACAATGTCTACAGCTGTGGAGAAGACAGGTGCTGATGCAAAGTCTGCAGTGAGAGTTTCTGCTGCTACAGCTCCACTTGTAATCATTCTAGTACCTGGTTGAGTAGCTGTCTGCTGACTATGATCTGCAACTTGAATAGAACCACCATCTTCTTGATAGTCTTTATCAAGATTTTGGTCTGCCTTAGTGTTGGCTGGTCGAATATGTGTAATTACAGTGTGTGTTGTACTAACTAGAATTCAGTAATTTCAGTTAGAGCCAGTATTGTTAACAGTAAGTTTAGGAAACAGATTATACTGGAATGATCATTATAAGCCAGAATGTCTAAACCATTGGACAATCAGATATTGCTTTTAATTAAGCTATGTTGTTGTAGCACACCTTTACTCTGTCCAGTGTTAGTTGTGTTACCCACCCTTCTGTTTGTGTGGAAGTCCTGTGCCACTTGTTCCATTGTGATCCGTATCTCTGGAGGTGATATCCAACACTTTTCACATGTGTCCCATACAGACTTTATGAATGGAGACCAAGTTTCGTAGTCGGACGGACGTGCAGGTAGATCACCACCTATAATAGCATTCATCACCTGTACATCAATATTCAAGTGTGCATATGGTAGCTTTCGAGTAAGGATTTCCTAGAAGCAAAATCATGAATGTTTGGTCAAGCACACAGACACTCAGTGTGACAACCTACGTATGCAGTCATACCAAAAGCCCACACATCCGACTCTCGTGTGTGATGTCCGTTAAGAATGAGCTCACGTGCCATCCATCGCACTGATCCCTTAAACCCTCCCGAAGTTGTTGCAGCAAATGCTGCTGTGGCTGACACCATCCGAGAGATACCAAAATCGCATATTACAGGGTGCCCGTCCCTATTGATTAATACATTGTCCTAGAGGACTCTGAGATAATTTTCACTGAGAAAAAGAAGTGCTTGCATACTGCTTTAAGGTCAGAATGGACCACATTCTGCTTATGCAAATAATCGACACCATTAGTGATTCCCAATATCTAACATAATTTGTATTGTTAACTATGAAATGAAGAGTTACAAGTCTGGGAGAACTGACCATATCCTCGACACTACAACCAGGATGCTTCTTTAAATATTCCCGGAGCGTTCCATTCGCCATCCATTCTGAGATCACGATAGGAAACCCTTTATCCAATGCAAAGCCTTGAAGAGGTAGAACATTCTCGTGACTCAGTCGTGACCAAATGTATAATTCTTTGGCAAGGAGCTTGGATGATAAGTCTCAGCTGCAACAGCCTATAAGACATAAGATGGATAGGACAAAGCATACCTTCTCAAAATCTTGCTCTTTCTGGATATGTATGCGAAGGCGCTTTATGGCAACGTCCATTTCACCTGGCAATCCAGAGTCTTGGGGTGGAATAGCTGCTTTCCCCATAAATACATCACAATATCCACCAGAGGCTGCCATGGCAGTATTATCATACTCCACACAGCCCGTCAAATCAAGATGGACAAGTTTTGCAAGAGTGGTGTGAAGCACATGCATTGAGTACTCACTTCCTCTTGCATTCGACAGTGAAGTATCGACATTGGCAGAGGCCATGGTTGACGAGGTGTGAGCACGATGGTCACCACATGCTGGGGTTGTGCACAGGCATAGCATGTGATGATACATCGATAGTTAATCTGATGAACCTGATAATCATGATATTTTTAGAATCTCACAGCCCCACACACATTTGAACTATAGACTCAGTTCAAAAGTACCATTTTTATGACATAAACTATGGGTACAAGAAAAATTCAGTGAATTATGTACATAAATAGGGTGAACAATGCAGTGCACAGAAAAAGAAATCATTGTATAAAAACAGGCATTCACAATGGACAATGCAACACAAGAAGGTAGTGAAGCTAGCGAGATGGAATAAGAAAGAGAGCGGCGAGGCGGTGATTAGACGAAGAAGGCACAGCGAGTATACACTACTAAGGGATGCGAAGGAAAACAGGGTAACATATCATCTAAGCACCTTCATAAGTTCATATGACAAACTGGCCTAAATCGTCTACTCGGTTCTAATCACTCGGCAACTCCGCAATAACCTCATGTATCGAAGGACGCGCAGCCAGGTCTTCAACCCAGCACCACGTTAACAAGTTCCAAAGGTTATCATCCAACCCATGCTCGATAATTTCTGAACTCTCGGGCTTACGCGGGCGTTCACCTTGTTGCATCTTGATGATCACTTCTGATATGCGTTTGATATGCGAGAACGGCGGTTGGCCGGTCATTAACTGCATATAACGAGAGTTGAGCGAGTGAAATGGAAGGGAGGACAGAGGTGAGAGAGAAGAAACGAACCTCAAGCACTGTCATCGAGTATGCGAAGACGTCCGACGCAGGATTCAATACACCCTCAGAGCATAGCTCAGGTGCAAACCATCTATATGACTCTGACATACCCCGGAGCTGCGTGAATGGCATATCCGTTAAGTCTTCCATCATCTAAGCAAGGTCAATGTATCGGTCTAAACATTATCTAGACAAAGGCAGAAACAAACCTTTGAAAGACCGAAATCAGCGAGGAGAGGGTTGCCTTTCTCATCAATGAGGATATTGGCACCCTTGATATCACCATGCGCAATAGGAGGGTTATATGTGTGCAACAGCCTCAGGCCTTCCGCAATTCGCCGGATGATGCGCTTTCGATTAACGTATGGATATTTGTTGACATACGTGATCGCATCGCCATAAGGCATCCAAGGGCTAACTATGTACCTGTTACAACATGTCAGTTCATCCTGATTATTGTTTCTGAAAGAGTGAGAACGAACGGATAAGGTCCATCGGTAAGGCAAGCACCCCAGAACGGCAGCATATACTCTCCTTTGTCCATCTCCCATACCTTTCTCCAGATAGTCACTTCTCGCAAGAAGCGCTGGAACACAGACGTCAGAAATTGAAACCAAGTAAGACTGATATAAGATGGTATCTTGCCTCTCGGATCTCAGGCTTGACCTCGATACCTCGGACAACTTTGATAGCGCATTTCTCTTGTCCGAGGTATTCGCCTACCCAAACATCGAACGCTGCGCTTCCGCTGACTGGATTGCTACCGACACGACAAACCTCGCCATGTTTCAGTTCAACGTTGGGCAGGAGTTGACCAGAGGTCCTCTGTATGGTGAGGAGGTTTGTCTGAAGCCCTCTGTGCCGGTAATCGCCGACATGGTAACTGCCCATAAACTGATAGAACTGATTAACAAAAAGTGGAAGATAGTAGTGGCGAGGAAGGACTCGCCTCCTGCATGCGCTCCATGGTGGCAAGAATTTGAGACATATCAGATGCCAAAGCTGCCTGAGTCGTCTGGGATATCTGTTGTTTGTTCTGTATATCGGAAAGATAGGTAATTAACTCGGTATGGTCATTCTGACTCTGCTCCTCGAGATCAGTCATCCACCGATGTGTCTCCATCACAGAAGTAGTATTGAAGGATTCGAGGAAGGTGTCGATTGCTTGGTGGCACGCCTGACGTCCTTTGCGATGTCGTTCTGAAGGAAGAACTAAATAGCGGAGAGCTCTTGTACGCAACATTTCATTTTTATATGAGTGCCACTTAACAGCTTACATGAGCCGATGAATCAGTCAATTTTGGGAGAATGGGCCCAAAGGCGGACTCGGCTCGCTTTTGTGTGGCCTCTGGTACGCAAACACCACTGCTGTGCTTAAGCGCATAAAGCAGCGCAGTACATCGTCCACCTAGCTCGCAGATTTTAACACTGGACCGAGTATTACGGTTATGATTACGATCGGCGTCATCATTTGATCAGTTCACAGGAGTGCATATACCGGGATACGAGGCACTACACATGTACCAGTTTGTACACACATTGTCATATAGCCGGAGTATGCCGATGACGATGCCCACAATCGGGACGAGGAAGGAACTAGTGTAGGGTATGTTATGAGTGACGTGAACGTTCTGCGTTGAGATCACTCACGAAGTGTTGCGCGTAGCACGCAAATTCACTGACTTCGGTACTGTGCAGATTTATACATGCACGATGAAAAGTACGCTCCCATGACCAATCTTAACGTATGTTCTGCCTTCTGCGCAATTTCTCCTTGAGAAAACCACTGCATTCTTAGGTTCGTGGTCTGAAGGTCTTACTAACAATAAGCAGAAGAGGAAGAGAACGGTGCTGAATAGAGTGGGGATGGAAACCTCTCAGGCCTCTGTGGTAAAGTGGTTAACCACACGGCGAAATCCGGGGTTGTGTGGTTGTGGTTATTCACAGTGGATAACCACGGTATGTAAACTTAGTAATATACCCAAATAGAAATTTTAAGTAATTCACACATTTGACCACCCACATGAAATGAGTGATTTTGTGCTGCAAAACTGAAATAATAGTTATTTAAATGTGAAATGTGTACAAACTGTTCAGATACACTTACAGGAATATGAGTATTTACTAGTTCTATAAGTATATTGTTATATTAAGAAATGAATCAATCTAATGAAGACATTTTTCATACAGTATTATTGTCCATATTAACTGACAATTCTGCACAACTTTCTTGTACTTTCCCCTTCCTCTCATCCTTTACTTCAGTAACACTGTTCTCTATAATAAACCTACTACTGGAAAGCTGCTTATAAAGAACAGGAGATTTCAAATTGACCTGGTCCTTAAGTAACAAGCTTTTGGCTGAAATAACTGTACTCTCTTTTAGTGTCATTGTGAAAAAGTTGTGTTTTTTATATAATGAATTGTAGAGTTTGTAGAGTACTATAAACATTATATATACATTTTATATAATTGTAAGACTTACAATTAAATTGTAATGTTTAAATAAGACATGTTAATACATATAAAGACTATATAAGTACTATGAATGTATACAATCTATTAAATGTATTATACTAACTTTGTATGACAAGCAAAAGTATTATGTTTGTATTGCATTTGTATTATAATATTAAAGAAAGTGTTATATTTACAATATAATAAGTAATAATTATGACTGTTGACTTGTAATTGATAAAAAAGTTTTATTAAAGTATATAATAGTATAGGAACACTTGATGTATTGTTATTATCTCAATAAAATTATAATATAAGTATGTAATATATATATATTATACTTAGATTATCTATACAAACAGTTTACAATTATTGTAAAAGGCATTTTATCTACTTGTAATAATTACATCAGTGTGTTTAATAATTTATATGTATGCCAGATTGCTTATTACTGTACTGTAAAATATACTAATACTTTTATATTATACCTAAATACAACATCTGAATTGTTTTATTTGTTGTAGCGAATATTGACATGGATTATGTAATCACCTATCAAGATCGAAAGCTTATAATGATGCACCTACATTTTCTCGTCACTCTTTTCTCTCCAACTTCAACTTCCACCATCTCCCTAACCCTCTGCCCCCACCACTAGGCGACTTCAATTAATTGGCAGATACACTTGCAGAAGGGCTTCGGCAATTTAGAGTTAAGATGCCAAGAGTTATGCAAGTCTCTCAAAATTGAAGAGCTGGACTTGCAGAGATCGACATTTAATGCCCATGTCACGTTACTCATGATTTTTGTTGGGTTGTAGTCAGACATTTCTTTATTTCAAACTCTGACGCGTTTGCAAGTGCCAACAAGTGGGTTCGAGCACTTGCAGACACTTGCAGAGAGTTGCACGGATTTACATCTCTATTTGGTATATATTAAGGTACGTCCACTTTGCCGAGCCACCCCAAAATTTTCCAACTGTCCTGCAAGTGCTCCTGCCAATTAATTGAAGTCACCTACTGTGTCGTTGCTTTTGTTCTCTCCAGTCCAGTCTTACCAGCAGGCACTCTGCCTGCAACAACCTAGACAATAAACATCGCTGCACTCGTCTCTCCAATCTCCTGTTGCGATGCCTGCGCTGAGCCTCAGATCCTGTGATGACACGACCCAGCTGACTATACCACCCCTCAACGTAAAGCGTAAGCGGCCAGTCCACTTCATAATAACCTACATAATAGATGCTCATCCCTCTCTTCCCAACTTTTTGTCTCTCTTCTAATAGTTCTATCCCTTCCCCTCCTCGCTCTGCCACTTGCGTTGCCTCTCCTTCGCTGTCCTCCTTTTTTAACGTTCGCCTTCACTTTTGCATTCGCATTCGCGCATCCGTATTGTTGACCAATGTCGAACGACTTCATCAACAATTCCATGCATTTGCGTACTTCTTCCCGCTCTGCAGCAAAAGCAACAACGACGAGCACACGCTTGCGACAATGTCCCTGTACGGCTACTCCCGTCGTGCCACACACTCTCTCACCTGGTACACACTCTCCTTTTCCACCCGTTTAATGCTTGACATCACTCTAGATAGGCCCACACTGTGTGCATTCACATCCCCCTGTGCTGGGCTTGACACAACATTAAACGGAAGCAGTGGCCCACCACTCATGCTGCCCGAGCCGAGTCTGTCCATGACTTCCACATTGCTTTCTCCCTTCGCGCCAGAACGTCCGAGAGACATACCTCTGCAATCCATGACTCAGTTCACCGCACCTCCCGTTATACGCTGTAGCAAGAGCATGCAGCGCGCACGCACAGACGCGGATCCGCTTGCAGCTCAAATCAGCTCGTTCAACTTTCTGGATTTCAACCGGGTGCACTACGTACCCTTGGAACGCGCCTTTGCAATGAATCTATCTCTTCACCTCAAGTAGTCCCACTTACTAACAACTCCGTCCCCCTTGGCGAGTCAATCTCCCAACCTGTCTCACGAGCACAACCTCAATTTCCACAACCTGCACAACCTCTCAACCTGGACACACACACACACAATTTAACTCACAGTGACTGAGCAGTAACCAGAGCATGGTAGCGAGGACTGCATCAAGCAGCCAGAGAATGCATTCATTCTCATCCGTCAATGCTGGTATGTATTGCTCTCCCTAATAAATATAGATAATATACTTGTATTAAGTATTTAAATATAATTAAAATTTATTATATTAATATGAAAAATTATAATGAATTGTGAGCTTTGCAAATGTTTACAATATTTGCTGTATCTAATAAGTATGATGCATCCTTGTTATTTTTGAGATCAATTATAAGTAATTTTACTTATTGTAAAGGATCACAATCTTTGCATACCTTTATAACAAAAAAAACCCTTTTAAGGTTTGCAATGCATACAATTCCTTTTACTTATTATAATGAACAACAAACTTTCTTGGATTTATAACACTAACAAACCTTTTGAACATTGATAAACCTTTCTAGCATTATAATGCCTTGTACTAATTTTTCAGAAAGTGAGATCAACTCTAACTACTTTCACACTTTTCACATGTTTTACTTATTTTATACCATTATAATGTACTACAGTATTTTAGACATTTTTGTGATGAGAGTGGTTAGATAAAACGAGCACAGTCCTAGTGAAGACGGTACAGTATACTCTCAGGCTATTGGCCTTCATGACAGTATTATCAAATTCTACACTGCCAGTTAAGTTGAGATGATCAAGCATTGCGAGAGTATCGTGAAACACATGTTTGGGATGCCATTCGTCTTTGCAGGGGACATGGTCGACTCGGTGTGAGCGAAACTGTCGCAATGTAGGGAGGGAGCAACAGGTGCTGACTGTCTGCCGATCAGAGTCTAACAATTTCAGAATGGAACAAAAAGTTCCACAGACACAGCAATGATAAACTTAGTGTCCTACACGTTTTAAAAACCACACACCATACACGTATCACACGTTACTAATAGCCCACACTGTCCGTCCAAAATAGTAGTTGGCACATATACTAAGAGAATGAGGAGAAAGCGAGGTATGTATGCAAACAAGACCGGGTTATGTAATGCACATGAAATATTACGCAAGAACAGGAACAGGTGTTCACAGCGGACAACAAAGCACAAGAAAGCAGTGAAGCTAGCAAGATATAAAAGGGAGAACTGGGACTGCAAAAAGAAAACAGGATAATACAATACACACAAGCACCTCAACCTAACAGGTCTCGTCAAATTGTCTACTCAGCTCTAATCAGTCGGCAACTCTGCAATAACCTCATGTATCGAAGGTCGAGCAGCCGGATCCTCAACCCAGCAACGCGTCAACAAGTCCCAAAGGTTATCATCCAACCCACGCTCGATAATTTCTGGACTCTCGGGCCTACGTGGACGTTCACCTTGTTGCATCTTGATGAGCACCTCTGGTGTACGCTTGATATGCGAGAAGGGTGGCTGGCCAGTCATTAACTACATATAATGAGGGTTGCATGAGTGAAATGGGAGAAATGATTGAGACCAGGAAGAGAAAACGAACTTCGAGTACTGTCATGGAATATGCAAAGACGTCCGATGCGGGGCTCAATACACCCGGAGCAGAGCACAGCTCGGGTGCGAACCATCTATACGATTCAGACACACCCCGACTCTGCGTGAACGGCATGCCAGTTAGGTCTTCCATCATCTAAGCAAGGACAACTCAGACAGAAAGCATTTAGACAAGAACAGAAACGAACCTTTGAAAGACCGAAATCAGCGAGGAGTGGGTTACCCTTCTCGTCGATGAGGATGTTGGCACCCTTGATATCACCATGTGCAATTGGAGGCGTATATGTGTGCAACAGCCTCAAGCCTTCCGCAATTCGCCGGATGATTTTTTTCCGGTTAACGTATGGATATTTGTTGACGTACGTGATCGCATCGCCATACGGCATCCAAGGGCTAACCATGTACCTGTTACGACATGTCAGTTCATCCTGATTATTGTTTCTGCAAGAGCACGAACGGATAAGGCCCATCGGTAAGGCAAGCACCCCAGAATGGCAGCATATACTCTCCCTTGTCCATCTCCCATACCTTTCTCCAGATTCCAACTTCTCGCAAGAAGCGCTGGAACACAGACGTCAGAAATTGAAACCGAATCAGACTGGTGTGAAATGGTGCTTTACGTCTCGGATTTTAGGCGTGACTTCGATACCTCGGACGACTTTAATAGCGCACTTCTCCTGTCCAAGGTATTCTCCCTGCCAGATATCGAACGCTGCGCTCCCACCGACTGGATTGCTGCTGACACGGCGGACCTCACCATGTCTCAGTTCAACCTTGGGCAGAAGTTGACCAGAAGTCCTCTGCATAGTGAGGAGGTTCTGTTGAAGTCCCCTATGACGGTAATCGCCAACCGGGTAGCTACCCATGAACTGATAGAACAAATAAGTTAACGTTAAGTACGATGACGTATGCAAATACATACATCTTGCATGCGTTCCATCATAGCCAATATCTTAGCAGTGTCAGAGGCCATCGTAACCTGAGTTTCCCGGGAAATTTGTTGATTATTCTGAACGTCTGAGAAATAAGCAATCATTTCGGCATGGTCTTCCTGCCTCTGCTTCTCAAAGTCGGTCATCCATCGATGTGTCTCCATCGCGGAAGTAATGTTGAAGGATTCGAGAAAGGTATCAATCGCTTGGTTGCAGCGCCTGACGTCCTCTGCGATGTCGTTCTGAAGGAAGAACTGTGAGACCGTGGACTTTTGTACCCAGATCTTCATCTTTGTCTGAATGCCATTTAACAGCCTATGAGTCGATAAATCAGTCAATTTTGAGAAAAATGTCCAAAGGCGCCCAAAATACGAACTCCTGACTCGACTCGACTCGGTTTTGTATGATCTCTGGCGCGCAACCGGTGCTACTATCCTTAAGCGCATAGAGCAGCGCAGTACACCGTCCGCCTAGTTCGCGGACTTCAACTCTGAACGGAGTATTACGATTATGATTACGACCAGCATCATCATTTGATCAGTTCACAGGAGTGCATATACCAGGATACGAGGCACTGCATACGTACTTGTTTGTTCGCACATTATCACACAGCTGGAGTATGCCGACGACGATGCCCACAGCTGGGGCGAGGAAAGGTACTGGCGCAAAGTCTGCTGTGAGTGATGCAGCGGCGGCAGTTCCTGCTGCAACCACTCTGGCTGTTGATGCGAATGACATTATGATAAAATTGTCTCCTGAGATGTACCGGACAGCCCTGCGGCAGGCGAGAGGGGTTGGGACGAGGACAGAGGATACTAGTGGGGATGACTTGACTGAGGGGAGACGGCCAGAGGACGCTGTGTAGGTTTACACTTGAGGACGACATTATAAGTAGCCTTAATCGATGATTCCATCAGGAAGGATATAGACGCTCGCACTGGATGTGGACAGGGTTGCCTACACGAGGCAACTTTTTCTTATACTAGTGCGTCACGCTGTGTAATTTGTCACACGCATTGTATTACATTTGATTAAATGTGACACGCGACTCACCGTTCTGCGCGTACTGCCTCTCTTTGATATGTCGTCAAGTCTCTTCCCCGCTCCTGGGTCGTCACTGCCTTTGTTTGACAGTCTACTAGTCAAGGGACCCTATCCGCCTTCTGCGCCTATTCACCTTTGCATATCCCACCTCCAGGCCAATGCTGGCAAAGCCTTGTTCTTGACTCCCAACCGCCAGGTCCTAGCAACGCCCCTACAAGACTTTAACGACGAATGGCTCACAACTAATGCAGCAAAGGGACTATATTTGACACTCTTATCCAGAATTGATATCTAGTACGATACAGGATATCTGCGATCTGATCCCTTTGTCCTGTTCAGCTGATGATCATTTGAATATAAATAGTTACCCTCCTACTACCGCACATTGGCTCCTGCTTCTTTCATTGTTCAAACCACTTTCATCTAGTAGTACTGGACCTGGACCTGGTTCTCCCCCGCCACCCAATAAAGCTGTACTGCCGCATACGCCGTCTCTAATCGTACTTCATGAACCTTCTGCCTACTTTACTCCAGCGGATGCCGCTTTTCCGCAAGTATAACTTGATTAGGACACCGCGCGCTTATCCTTATACTTTTCCCTTTGGCAGGGCCGATCTTTCTCGATATTTGCAACTCATAACAACAGCGTTGTCCACGGCATCCTTCCTATCCCCACTCGGGGACAAACCTATACCTGTTGTCCTTTTCGATTCACATCTAGGCGATCTCAGACTACCTATTGTCCGTCCTCCAACGCCTTCCCGCCGTCTCTTCACATCGCGCCCAGAATCACCCACTCGTCAAGAACGAGTCGTTACTTTCGTTGAGAAGTACTTCACGTGGATAGGTACCGTGATCGATGAACCGACTGAACAAAAAAGTAAAAGTAAGTCAGAAAAGGAAAGAAAAAGTGAAAATAGAGGAACTTTATTTCACTGTCTTCTAAGTTTTATGAATATAAATCTATCCGCGGTATATTAATCTCCGTGCTCATATTTAGTAAACATAATTCCTACTACACCACCTCGGTCACCTCAACCACCCGCACATGGTACATTCGAAGCGATCACGAAGGAGCGGTCTGGGTCATTTCGATTGAGGTTAGATAGGCGAGTTCCGGTGCATGGTGATTACCACGAGAATCAGATGACTATCGAGTGGTCTGAGGTGAAGGGCGATCGTAAACCTCATTCGTCGATTAGAGAAACTCGGTTTGTTTTCCATTCGAATGAATAATATGGGAGGGCAGAACCCATCTCGGGGAAGTGCGAGGCACCTTACTCGATGCGTATCACACTGGCCTTGCTCGGTAGGCAGGCTTTGAACATAAATTTACATTTGCATGAAGCAGCTTGAGCAGAGCAAATGTCGAAGGTGATGGCTAATTGGAATTGACGGACATACGGAATCGCATGATCAACACGCGGGCGCATCTCAAATGCAACAGTAGGTTACGAGATCGTATTAATGTTGCCATAATACCAACCTCCAAATCTGATACCCGAAGTCCAAAACTTCTGATGCACAATAAGCACGGCTCCATTGCCTTCCTTAAGACGCTGAGCTCACGGACTGACTGTCACGGGTCTTCATGAAGCGCTTAGACGTTGAAGATCCGAGGATTGCTGTCTCAGAGGGACTAACCGGTACAAAGTAAATTTCTCACTTGACACACAATCTCAGCACTAAAGGCGCCAGCTTTGTAGACATCTCAACGGGATGGGCTCAACAGAGACAACTAATCAAGCAACTGATCAGTAAATGCACCTTTTTCTTGGCAAGGGTGATACAGTATCTACTGTTGTAGTCTTTGAATTCAATGCATCCAGCGCATAAATTCATCTTTTTTTCTTAAGTTATCGATCACATAAAACACGGTTGCACATTACAGCTCAGATGTCGGACACTGCTACAGAACGTTTCAACCGTGATGTTTAGTGATGCATCTTAGAAGAGGTAAAATTGCAGTTCAGACCACTATTCAAGTCTATTCCTTATAAGAATCAGAACATGTGTTGTCATTTGGAGTCACTTTCGATGGCAGACCAGACTTTGGACTTTGGACCTCTTCACCCTTTCCACACTCGTTCAGATGCTCTTGTTGTTGACCCAAGTTTAGTGCCAACAATTGTCTCTGAAATTATCACCCAAAGGTACTTCGATTTGGCAATGCTGACTGTATTAGTCTATTCCTCCAGTACGAACTTCGATTCACTGAACAAAATTTCTACTGACATGTATGGCAACCCAAGTCATAACCATGGACAGAGAAGTATGACAACTTTCCTCTGTCTGATCACTCTTGACTAATCTACATATCTTCAGATAAAATACGTCTGGGTAAGCCCAATGTTGACCTTGATATGTTCACCCCTGAGGGAGAAAACGAAGCGAAAGCCATTCGGCCACATCAGCTTGATTTATCTTGCGGTGAAGTTGAAACTATATATAATATGTTTGCTTATTCTAATCATACAGTTTAGAATCGATACATTGGTCTTGTCGGGGAGATTTGTTTCATAGTCTGTACGTATATGTATCCGAGAATCCATTATATCATGGAAAGTAAATGCCATTCTATTCTACTCTAGCGGAAAGCTTCGAAGTTACTGTGCTCAGGTAGGTTACAGTTGGCATTACGAAAAGTATATATTGATCACCTGTTAATACATTTATCACCCGTAGCTGTACATTGCATGTCTTATTAACGCAGATGTATAATTGACTTAATAATTAGGCCGTATAACACTATGGACTGGTAACATATGTGGTGAGTGTGGTATAAATCCTTACTGTATTATGGCGCTTAATTGAAATCCCGTCATTAGTATTTATGATAGTCATGCTGATAGATTGTATGAAAATGCTTTCATTTTTTCGAAGAATTAATTAATACGTGCTACTTCTCGTAGACATACTCCATATGCGTGTATTGGCGCTTTATCATCAGAGTAAGTGTACCTACTTTTACTGATGAGGATCAGGACCAATTTCTTTATAGACAGGAAACTTTCGATCTTGCTTAAGATTCTTTTGGCAATAGAAGCGAGCATTGGTCTTGGTACAGTCATCTACAACACTATATTTCAAGAAAGTAAGAACTCCGGATACCTCAGATTTATGAGATGAAAGGTTAAGGTCTAACGTTATATATAGTTATTATTGGCAGTCTTGCACAAGAGGCAAACTTTTGTGCATGGACAAGAGATCCGCAGCTGACACTCGCCATTATTTCATGGTAAGTCATATATTCTAAATATGTTATTTCCAACTAATTTAGAACAGGATTGCCCCTCTAATATATGGAGCAATTCTACTCTGCCTTGCTGTCTTCAAGGGTGTAGAGTACTGGAGGTTATCATCCAGATTGAAGGGATTCTACCTTGTCAGAATCCTTATCCAAGACCAAGTCTTATATTACGGCTTGTAAGTAGCACTCGTTCACATATCGAGCACCTAACTGATCAATGTAGTGTAATGTTTTGTTGTATCACGAAGATAGTGCAGAATGCGGCCGTAAATATCCCTTACTACGCTTCACTTCTCTTAGGTGCATCCGGAAATACAATCCTTCTATGCGTCCTTGGAGGGCACCTCTTAATTAACTTGAGGGAGGCGGCTGAGTTGGGCGTGAACGGAGGTACCAACTATAGATCGAAGGACGTAAGTGCGATTGACTTCGCAGAAGGTTTGTCTTTCGTTTTCCTTGTGTTTGCCTTTAGCTTGGCTGATATTTCACAGGTGCTCTGGTTCCTGCTTCGAATGATGAGAGCATGTCTGACGTCTGAGGATGCGAGTCGGTCGTCCTTTCCAATCGTCCAGTTATTTATTATGCAATACAAGAATTGCTGCACTGTTTCAGAATCCCAATATTTTGTTTATTTTATTCGTGCTTCTAATATATAGGATGTGGCATAGTGCAGTGCTGGCTTGTGTATTCTTGCTGTATTTCGCTATGATCGAATCCTTCGTTTACTGGTTTGGTTGCACTCCCTATTCAACAGAAAGACCGGAAAAGTATCAGAGCTGGAAAGAAAACGGAATAGACGCTGATTTTAAGATAAGGCTAAGAGAAGAGGAAGGGGAACCAGAAAGAGAGACACAAAATGAATTTTGCGGGAGAAACACACATGTTGGTTGTGCTCTCGTCCGTTCCTACCACCAAAGTCTGTAAAAAAGTACAAGTGACAGCAATCAATGAAATGAAAAGTTATTGAAATTCAAGCATACCATCATATCCGAAAATATGCACTGTATTCCAAATCATAACTTTGATTTTGCAGAAGGCTCCCATAAGATCGCTCGTAGTCCGTCCCTCAATGTTGCATTCATCTCCTTCACGGGCCGTCTATGCACTCTGTCAACAAAGACATGCGTATATCCACCCACAGCCTTCGTAAAAATGGGTTCTTCATTCCTCTTCTCCTCGTCCTCAGCTCCAGAAAAGAATCCAACTTCATACGAAACGGAACTCTTCCCCAATTTCACGACTCTCAACCCTAGTGTGACAGGCTCTGGAAACGAAAGCGGTGCAAAGAAGTTGCAATACGATGATACTACCAGGCCTATCGGTGGACCTTCTCTTGCATTTCCGTTTGGTGATGATGGCACGGAAGGCCGGCACCCACAGCGCTCTGCGAGGTAAGTGTTTACGACAGAGTCGATCAGGTGGTAATATATTGCGTTGTTGACGTGTGAGTATTGATCATTATCGCTCCAGCGAGTTCGGTATGTCAGGAAGTAATGATAGTCATTACGAATAGGACGAGATGAGTCTTTTGTGTCCTGTTGCATGGAGCAGGTTAAGCAGAGGCTGCAGAGTGGGGGTCAAAGGTTAACCAATAAGAGTTGATGAATTTACGGAATCATATTGATTCAATGAACGGCACGTGCCTCAGCATTTCACGTGCAATGGTACAGTTACCGGACCGGAGATTACCAAGGTTGGAATTTGATCCCCGTCTCTCATGCTTGAAAAGTAGTCCTCTTGTCCTTTCTTGAGATGCTGAGTTGGCGAACTCACTATCATGGGCCTTCATGAAGCACTTAGAGTTTCGAAGATCCCTGGTTCGTCTTCTCAAGAGGGCTGCCATTATTACAAGACCGACATATCGAGAGAATGGTGTATTGGAGGGTGAGTCGTTGCAATGACCTCTATTAATTTTCACTAATTATACCCGTAGTATACCTCAAGGCGGTATGTAAACTGCACATCGCCGCTAGTCTTTAGTTTAACTAATTGATAAACTGTTTTATGACGTACAGGCTATGCTGTTGGTCTTATACTGTCGTCAGCTTGTGACCTACAATCAAACACGCCTCATCCTGACCCTGTGCATCTCACAGCACACTTCTTGCAACCTGTCGACATTGCGGAAGTTGGAGTCCGCGTGAACGTAACGAGAAGAGGCAAGAGGTTTACGAACATTGATGCGGATCTTGTTCAAGATGTTAGTGCATTTCTCCGTTATGTTTTGCATATTCTGGCCTGGTTCTTACTCTTTCGCAGGGAAAGCCAAAGATTACTGCTAGAATGATATTTGGTGTGATACCCGACCTCACAGAACTATCTGCATCCTCGAATCCTCTTACATTAACACCACCATCACCCAACGCACGTCGAATCCCACTTTCACAGCATCCATCTCTTGCTACTCCTGATAGACCGAACGACAAGTATCTGTATCAGATTAAATCAGAGGATCGATTTTTCGAGAAGAGGAATGCAGAACGCGCGAAACGACAGGCTGCAGGAGAGGCTGTCGCGTCACAGGACTGCGGACTCGAATGGGGTGCATGGCTCGAATTCAGTGATCCGAAGGATGTGTTGGATGTTGCCATGATGCCATTCCTCGGGGATACAATGAAGAACCTACCCAGTCTCTTACCACGGGAACACAGGCCAGGTCCAAGGTACAGCTTTAATTTGTTTCGTCTGACCCAAGTGACTGACGATGTTCCATAATTTTTATCCTTTTTTAATAGTTGGTTTGCAACTGTGGTCTTGACCTTGGAGTTCAAGTCGCGGATTCCATCCCTTATTTCGAATTCTGGGTCTTCGCAATCGCCCTTCTCTCCTCGAACAGTTGGCATTTACTCTTCAGCGCGATTCATGTCGGAGGGACGTCACGATGCATACGTAGAAATCTGGACCGCCCCGTCGACAATAGGCAGCGCGAATCCGGGCTCACGGGTAGAGTCGGAGAAGATAGATGCAGAGTGGCGAGAAAAACAAGTCTGCTTGGCCATTGCCACGCAGATGGCACTGACTATCCCTGAGGAGAACTCGCGTAGAAGTCGTCTATAGATCAGATCTTGACCCAGAATTGGATAGATTTCGGCGTGGTGCTTTCTGGGCTATCGTGCATATATTATTAAATAATGCAGCCTAAATCTTAATGTTCAGACAGGATGTAATGAAGGATTCACTGTATTGAAATGCCAGTTGTAATATTTCTTTTTTGTATTTAATTTTCCAACTTATGTAAGGAGAACGGTTTGAAGCTCCGACTGAAAAGCAATAATTCGCGTGTCGCGTCGCCTGTCCTTTGCCATCGTCGCGTCCTTGTCTCTCACCAGCCATCATGGTGAGCGCTTGCAATTGTGTGCATCTTGAAAACGTATTCTAAGCGTGTTTTTGTAGTCTTCATCTCCTGCAAACACCCCACGCCGCCCAAAGCGACAGCGGTCACCTTCACGTGTCGGTGCCCAATCGACGGACACGCCGCGTCCAGGTGCGACGCAGCGACGACAGTCAGGCTCATCGCTTCCACCTTCTTCTCCACCGCCCGCTTTCCAGGACACGGATGAGTTTTCCAGCGATCAGGACGCGGTGCAAGATGTGGATGACGATGCGGTTGACGACGAGGGCGACGGGGAGGACCTCTTTGGCGAAACACTGGCTGAGTGCGTGTTATCATACCAAAGTTAATCATGACCTGAGACTTGACTGTCGTTTTGCAGAGATTATGCAGAAAACCAAGTGCTCGACACATACGACGCAGCGGACCTTAATGACGAGGAAGAATTTGGTGAGATGACTGGTGCACAACGGAGAGCGGCAGAGAGAGCAATGGCGCTGCGTGATCGACGGGAGCGGCAAGGCCGCCGTGGTGCACGCGCCGCTGCACGTACCCGCGCTCCGGACTTCCTCCAGAGCGAGGAGAGTGAGGAAGAAGGCTTGGACGGGGGTCTCTTGTCCGGCATGAAACGGCGTGCACGGCGTCAATACGATGAACGCATCGAGGTCGACGATGTAGCTGGATTGGAAGCTGAGATACCACTTGAACAGCTGCATGATATCAAGGCGAACTCCGTCGCTGAATGGATCTCCAACATTCGAGTCCGGCATTCAATCGCCAAGCATTTCCGCCAGTTTTTGACCTCGTACACCGATGAACAAGGAAACTCAGTTCATTATCCTCGTATCCGGAATCTTGGCGAAAGTGAGTGCCTCACAATATCACATGTGCTATAAACCAATCGTATACTCTTAGATAATGCGGAGTCCCTGGAGGTCTCATATACACATCTAGCGGACTCAATAGCGGTCATTGCGTATTTCCTGGTCATCTGTCCGACCGCGATGCTAAACATATTCGACGAGGTTGCTCTTTCCGTCGTCCTCATCTCTTACCCTAATTATGAACGCATCCATTCCGAAATTCATGTTCGTATCACGGACCTACCCTCCACGTCGTCCCTGCGTGATCTCCGTCGTGTTCATCTCAACAATCTCGTCCGCGTCTCTGGAGTAGTCACGCGTCGAAGCGGAGTTTTCCCGCAGCTTAAATATGTCAAGTTCGACTGCAGGAAATGTGGCGCGGTCCTCGGGCCATTTTACCAGGACGCTAGCAAAGAAGTCGGCATTAGCTACTGTCCAGCCTGTGAAGGCAGGGGCCCATTCAGGGTTAACCAGGAACAGGTACATTTTTTGCGTGAATCTAAAACGACAAGCTTTGACGATCTATGAACAGACGGTTTACCGTAACTACCAAAAGATGACACTGCAGGAGTCTCCTGGTTCTGTACCACCAGGGCGTCTTCCTAGGCACCGAGAGGTTGTCCTTCTATGGGACCTGATTGATTCGGCCAAACCTGGTGAAGAAGTTGTACGTCCATTCCCATTCCCTCGACCGTTACTTCACTGTGCTCACTGCAATGACAGGAGATTACGGGTGTATACCGTAATAATTTTGACGCATCACTGAACTCCAAGAATGGTTTCCCCGTCTTCTCAACTGTCATTGAGGCGAATCACATCAATAAAAAGGAAGACCTATTCGCGGCATTCCGACTCACTGAGGAAGACGAAAAGGAAATCCGCGCTCTCGCCCGTGACGAACGTATTCGGAAGCGTATTATCAAGTCCATCGCGCCATCGATTTATGGACATGAAGATATCAAGACAGCGATAGCACTGTCACTCTTTGGTGGTGTGTCGAAGGATATCAACCGCAAGCATCGTATTCGTGGGGATATCAACGTGCTTATGCTCGGTGACCCAGGTACTGCGAAGTCGCAGTTCCTGAAGTACGTTGAGAAAACTGCACATCGTGCTGTTTTCACGACAGGTCAAGGTGCTTCTGCAGTCGGTTTGACTGCTAGCGTGCGCAAGGACCCAGTAACGCGGGAGTGGACTCTTGAAGGGGGCGCCCTTGTTCTTGCAGATAAGGGAACTTGTCTCATCGATGAGTTCGACAAGATGAACGATGGAGACCGGACGTCGATCCACGAAGCGATGGAACAGCAGTCCATTTCGATCTCAAAAGCCGGGATTGTTACGACACTGCAGGCACGCTGTGCAATCGTCGCTGCTGCCAACCCAATTCGCGGCCGTTACAACCCGACCATACCTTTCCAGCAAAACGTTGAGCTGACCGAACCAATTTTATCGCGTTTCGATGTGCTCTGCGTGGTGAAGGATAGCGTGGACCCAGTAGCGGACGAGCTTCTAGCAAAGTTTGTTGTTGGGAGTCATCGTCGGAGTCATCCCCTCTTTGACTCTCAAACGGAAGAGATGGATGTCGGCACGTCCCTCGATGAAGATGTATGTCCAGACTATACCTTTTGAACTTTGCTAGATCTAAGGCTATTTCCAGATGATCCCACAAGACCTCCTCCGAAAATACATCATGTTCGCACGCGAAAAGATCCGTCCCAAACTATTCGACCTCGACCAAGAGAAGCTCTCCCGTCTCTTCGCGGATCTCCGTCGCGAATCACTCGCAACAGGCTCCATCCCCATCACCGTCCGTCATCTCGAAAGCATGATTCGAATGGCCGAGGCCAGTGCAAAGATGCACCTGCGGGAGTACGTCCGGGGAGACGACGTTGACTTGGCTATTTCAGTCATGGTCGGTAGCTTCGTCAGTGCGCAGAAGACATCTATTAAGAGGACGCTTGAGAGAGTACGTTTCGCTTCTTCCTTCGTTCTATTTTCACAAAGAAGTAAACAGAGATGCTGACTTGAGGGATATCAGGGCTTCCGCAAATACCTCACTCAAGCAAGAGATCATGAGGAGTTATTGGCGTTCCTCCTCGGCCAGATCGTCAAGGATAAGGTTCGCTTCTACCAGATGCAGCACGGAGAGCCACCCGAGAAGGTGTCTATCAACGTATCGGAGTTGGACGAACGTGTAAGTGGTTCTTCGCAGCACTAACTCCTCCAATTTGACTGATAACATGTCTATAAAGGCGAAAGAACATGATATCTTCGACACACATCCATTCCTCAACTCTCGTCTCTTCGCGACAAACGGATATCGCCTTGTCGATGACGTCATAGAAAAGACCTTCCGTCGTGACATCTGAACTTAATGATACCAAGAAAGGAATGGCTGAGACGGCTGATTTGTATTGAGTGCACGTTTTACAGATATCCGAATTTGTATATTTGACTCTCTAGCTGTGTTTGTATTTCAACGTGATTTGGTATATATTATATTCTCTGCACGCAAAACCTATTCCTCCTAGACATTGTTCATGAAGGATCCGACAAGAGTAGACAATGGAAGATCAAACGTACGAAAAGTAAACATGTCAAGAAAAATCGACAAAATGCCGAAGGCATACAACTTTTAAACGATACAAGACATAGCAGAAAAGAACGAAACTTAACAAGTCATACACGAGAGAGTTTTTTTATTTGCATTAAACCTTATTTTTGGTGTCAAACGCCTCTTCCATAGTCATACCATCTTCCCTCCTCATGTTAGTAATAATAAAATCAAAAGCGGTCTGTGAAATCGCTTCGTCCTGGCCGACACAGTCTCCCAGTAAGCTCAAGACCTGTCCCCAGAGTACAAATGTGAACATACCTTACCAATGGACGGAGATGAAGCTGACAAGTGAGAACTGTGAGCCCGAGATGGTGACTTAGGAGGTTGAAGCGCATATGAACTCTGTTGGACATTGAATTGAAACCAATAATATAGTCAATCAACTATCAGTTGTAATATGATTTCGCAACAATCGTGATCCTTACCTCGCGGACTGAACCTGACCCGTTCTCTCTAGACACCTGGACATCTTGAAATAGACCGGTGAAAATTTTACGCCCGTGGCGTTCTTTTTGCGCTCGGAAGGAGTTGCGTGTGTTCAAACTTCGATCGACAAAACTTAGCAGTCACTGCCACATAATTGCAAATGCACTTACGAGGCGAGGACACTGTTGATATATACTATTGATTGTATCTTTTTGTTAGCTTGACTGATTTCGACTAGAGTAATTTAGTTACCCACGTTTGCTAATTACAAAATGAATCCCAATGAAAACAAGATTTCCTGGCATGATAATGGCCTGTCAAATAATGTGAGATATCGAAGTATACGGAAATGTAACAACGTACGCATATGAGGGAAGCAATCGACGAGAAACTGTATCAAGTCAACAATGTTTTAGCGCTTGTCGCTAGTACACAATATCAGTAAGATTCACCATGTCAATGCTCCGTTTTCCACGGAGTAGAGGATAATTTTGTCGATGATTTCATCCATGCTTGTGTTCGATATTAGGTTGTGTCAATACATGACATGCACAATGGAGGCCACATACCCATGGAGACCCGTTCGTGACTAAAGGCCCGGTTGTCAGGAACAAGCAGAAAACATTTCTTGGAAAAAAAAGGCTTACTCCGTGCAACCAATAGCAGAGACTGCCAGTTATCAGAATGTCGCAAACAACGGCTATGGCTACTCCGGCAGTGAAAATCCACTAATCGAGCATTAGCAGTTAATGGGAATCTTGGAACAGTCACTAGACTCACCCGGACCTGATGGGTCCATGCTATGAATGTCCCGAACTCAATACTGTTGCAAGTCGTTGGTAAGACTGAGATACATCTCAAGCAGAATATCCTTACGCCTTAACGGTCGTTACTAGAAAACGATATCAATGAAGCAATCCAAGTGATTAAGCTATGCACTATTCACCCCATCCAGATACTGTATGCAAGATCACGGACGTCAGTCAACAGTTCGGTAATTTAAGTCTATCCTTACTTAGCCGTGCAACCTGCAGCACAAACTACAATCATATGAGTATACTAAAGCAAAGGGATGAGATACCGCTCACAATTATCGGTGCAATGACGTTGTTCCGACTAACTATATTAAAGGGTAGGTATAGCCTAGTCACAGACGTATGATAACTTACGCTTCCAGACGCGCCATGTAAAGAAACTAAGGGAGGTCGTTTTTTGAGCTTTAGTTCTTCATGGCAAGCTCTATAATGTACCTTTGAGCAAAGAATGTGATTGTACCCTGGTTTCAATCGAGTAAACCTCAAGCGCTCGGCAAAGACAAAATTTGAACGAACAGTCAAACCAACGGTAAGCTTCAAGAATCAAGCTATCAGCAATGAGCAAATATTGCATGGGTGGACTCACAGCAAGTGACCTATCGAGCAGTTAGAACGATTAACGCGGACACAAGAAATACGACCCACGGGACTAAGTACGCTAGAGCATTGTTATTCCCAAAGTTCCTGATCAAATAGTGATAAAGTGTGATCATAATGCAAACGACGTGGGCCATGTCGAGGATACTTATGTTGGCGAAAATGAGCAGCCATTTCAAGTATAGGACAATCTTGTATACTCACAGCAAGACTAAGACCTAACGAATAAACCATGATTAAGCTCGACGTATCAAGTAGATAACATGGGAGACATATTGCTCACCATCGCGCCAAATATTCTGTGATCATTTTGCGGTCTTCCGCGATAATAGATGTATGCTTGAAGGAGCATCACACCGCTCAATGCAATAGCAAACCAAGACGTAATTAATACGGCGCCCATTGACAGGCCATGCACTGTCTGGTTCATATCCAAGGTAACACGACCGAGTCGTTGGGACGGGAAGGGAACGACAGAATATCGGAATGAGGGAGGCGCGAAAGGGACGAAGAACAATAGACCCGAGGAACGGGTTTTAAGCAATATTCGCCGAGATGAACACTCCAGTATCAATTTACCGGTGTACTGGTCGGAGCGAGATATATGGCTTCCAGCCGGGCGCGATCTTCTTTCTACTTGCACAACGGCTATACCCCACATTCCACAACAGGTTCTTCCTCGTACTAATTAGGCAGCTTCGGATGCTTGGACCCTATCTTGATGCGGAGTGCTCGGCGGTATTGTCGCGCTTCGACACACGACGACACTCAAACCGAGCAGGCAGAGTAGGTAGAAAATGTTTTCCATTGAATCCTCGCTCTGACATGTCATGGTCATGGAAAATAGTCTGTTCCGATGTCGGAACGGCGACATTAAATAATACCCATGCCATTCGCTCGAGTCCTCGGGACGATCTCACTCTATTCCCGGGTCCTCTTTCCAGCTGAAAGCCGACACTGAGCACGTCAAAAGTGGATAGCTAACGAAGAGTCCGGTAACGGTAGTCCCGAGGCCGCGCGGCATCTTCTACACATTTGACCTGAATACTGCTTACATCATCCCGCAACTTCTCATCGTAAATTTCTTCGATTAATTTGACTTTGTGCTTAATCTAGGATAGTGAATTAGAGTCAAGTGAATATAGGACGAGCAGCAAGGAACATTGGATAAAGACAGGGTACTCACGACATCATGATGATGCTATTGCGGAGTTAGAGGGGGTGGGGATTCACGATTGATATTTCATCTGCCAGTAACGAGCAGATGTAGATGTCCGAGTAAACACGTTTTGCAGATTTAAACTTGGTTGATTCGATCAATGCGGGGTCAAATTCTACGTCAGCGAGTTACAAAAGATCACCAATGATCAGTGGCTTTCTTTGGATTCGCTAGGACCTCGCAAGTAATAAAACCACGAATAAGCCATCTCTGATAGGAGTCTGGTACATATGCAAAAAATCAGCCAAAGGGTAGATCGAGTCAATTAAGAGTGACTCGAGGAGGTGCTTAACCTCAGTCTGGATGTTCGGGCCATAGAATTTGCTAAAGACGTAGCAAGCAGGCAGCGGGAATCACGCTCCACATAGAACAGCATGTATATAAGGTTCGTTCGAGACGCCAAGAGACTTCTCTGTAATGGTGGCGTTCTTAATATTAATGGATGGCTGATACAGTTGAAAATATCTTATTGCATAACGTCGGGAGAGGCCTCAGACCTATGCAATATGAGCAATATGCATTATGGTAACCGTGAGAAAATATTACTTAATTAGGAACGCAAAATTCGATATTACTTTTCAATTTATTTGAAGACATATACACTATGACAAGAAAATAAGCACATTTAGAGCATCAAGAAAGCTAACCAAGACAATGACAAGTACAGTAAATGTGTATATCACTGTAAAACTCAAGAAATAGTTTGTAATACAAGGAAATACAGTCAGAATCTGTAGAAACAAAAAGATAGAAAAAGCTAGTCAATACAAATAACTTTCCCCCACATATCATGAAGAGATCTTTGCTGCCCTATCTTGGTCTTGTGGCAGCATCAAAGACATTGTAAGCAATGAAATGTTAATTGGAAACATTCTTTTTGTATTGAAGTATGTCAGAGAACAATATGTGAGGCTTCTGGGTACAAAAATCACAACAGTAAGCAGTCTAATTTCCCAAAATGCTCAGAATTTTGCATAATTTTCTCACAAATCTTGATGCAATATGCAATAGACTATTTTTATGCATAATTCCCTTATCCCGAGCTGGGATTAAGCAGAAAGCTATGCAATATTCGATTTATGCATTATAATGTGATGCAATAAGGTATTTTCAACTGTACAGAGGCAAGAGGTGGTGGTTTGCGAACAAGTTTTCATGTTGCCGACTAATCATAACTGTCATTGTATATTTCTTCGATCAATCCGACTCTGCGTTTGATTTAGGGTTGTGTATTGACATTTGATTAATATGGAGCGAGTGTCTAGCAATTCTGGAACTTACTATCTTTGCTGATGTTGTCGCGGAGTTAGAGGGGTAATTCATGTTTGATATCCGCCCACAGTAACGAGCAGATGTGAATATGCGAGAAAGCGTATCTCATAGATTCAAAGCTGGTCTACCCAATCAAGATGAGATGCATTTCTGAATTGGTGAGCGACAAACGACAACGAATGATCGTCGGCTCGCTTTGAATCCGTTAAGGGCCTTGCAATAGATAAGCGCCACAGATAAACCATTTCTGATAGGACTGTGGGATGTATGCAACCTGAATACAGAGAGTGGACATACTCAACTATGAATGACTTGAGGACGTATATGAAGTCAGGACGGATGTTTGGCCCACGGAATTTGCTGAGATGTAGCAAAGAAGCCGTGCTGATTGCCCGACTGCAATCACGCCACACAGCACAACACCTCCTGTGTTGTAAGAAGCATGTAAGCTTGTTCAAGATGCCAAGAGAGTTCACTTAGAAGGTGACGCATTTGACACTCGTTGGCTTCCTTCAAGGTGTTAGGTGGCCGTTCAACTCAAACCTTGACTTTTTCACATCGCCGATCATGGAACGTGTCATGATTGAAACTCCGCTAGAAAATCGACTCAAAAAATCACCACCACAAACAAACGAAACGACGGATTCGTAACTTATACAGCACCAATCGAAGACGAAATTCATGAAGATCATACATGAAAATGTTTGACACCATTCATCGTGTCCAACCCCTCAATCTTCCCGCTTCGCTTTCTGCACACTGTTGTTGCTCTCGTTATCCTTCATCCGATCATGCTTGACGTCCGAAATTTCATTCAACGCCTCCCCTTCCTCTACACCACGTAGGTTGCGCGAGTCCAATCGGTAGTCGTAGTCCGAAAGGAAGAAGTAGATCGCCGGGACCGCGACGCAGAGTGCACCAACAACGTTGCCGAGGAACGACGCTATGAGTGACCTATGTAGTGAAAAGTAAACGTCTGGTGCTAGATCGTCAACAGCGCAGCGCACTTTCGAATGTACCCGGCAACTGAGAGCTATAAAGTAACTGTGAGTTGATTCTCCCTATAGGACAAGAATAAATTACGAACATCGGCACCAAAGAGCATGCCGACAGTGACGAGGAACATATTAGCTAGACCATAATCCGTCAGACTTTGACCTTACAGTGCAAAGCGTGTTAACGCACCGACAACTAAAGTATCCAGGTAAAAACCAATCTGTAGTAAGTGATCCGCGGAAAACAAGCGGTGATAATTCACGAACCGTGATCGTATCCACAGGATACGAATATCTGTTGATGCAGGGCTTTTCGTTAAAACTTCAAGCTTAGAGGCGTGGAACCTCAAGGCGTACCCAGATAGGAATCCATATTGCAACGATCTATCAAAGCAAAAGCGACATTGGTGGATCATCAGCCTTTGCGGCGCTCCGTGCAGACCTATCCATCATGCTAACCTTAGAGATTGTTTCCTTTGCACCAGCAGCTTGCTAGTATATATTTAGCTTTATCAACGACAAATGATCATGGCTAAAATTGACTTACCCAGACTGCTATACATACCAACCAATTGCAAGCAATGCCACGTAGGAATATTTGATGCCATTCGGGGGTTACGGCTTTCTTTCTGTGAGTGTGAGAATAAGAGGTCTCTATGAGCGCATGGCTCCGTGGGATGAAACAAATGGCGCGCTGCGCACATGGCAAAGTCTCTCATAAATTGCTCGTAAGGTGCCATTGATATAATTCCAGTATCTGTCAAGATGTAAATTGCAGTTTCCTCGATACGTGAACCAAAATTCACATTTGACCAGGACAGCTGCGAAGAACAGGCTACCAGCGAGATTTCCGAAAAGGACTACGTCCCGTTGTCAGGAATATATCAACACGATCGTTGATGTTCTCCTTACCTATAATCCAGTTTACAAATGTACTCCACCACGGAATGGCACCCTTCATCCACGCCATAGGGAACACCTAAGAGGCGATTTTAATCAGCGGGCTCAAGATAAGCAATGTGGTCTGCACCATCATGTTACTCGTGAGTAGCTCCTGACCAGTAAGGACAATCCTGGGTAGAAAGCAGATTCATTCCAACTGACTTCTGAGAAGATACGAATAACCCTGGAACCTACATCATGAGGCCAACGGGGAAGACAGCACCTCCCAAAATCTTGACGATACCCGGATTGTCTGTGTTCAACTGCGGCGATCCTCCCTCTATGATCATCAGGAGCAAACCTCCCGTAGACAAAAAGGCACCAGCAATGACGGACTAGATTGATCAGTCGTGTAGTTAGCTAGTCAGCGCGCTGAAACCTGAGATCACTGCTGCTATAACCTACTTTAAAGAAGACCTTGTCGTATCGCGTCCTATGCTTCATTACACCATGTTCAATCATGGCGATGGCCACATCTCTAGGCGGAAGCGTGCTTGGCGTCTCCATTGCGCACAATCCAATTCGGGTACAGACAGAACGTCAGGAGAGGGGGATGACGGTGAAGGCAGCAAAGCCGTGCCATCCCCATGTGTTATGACGGAAGATTTTATTATGTGAGAACTGCGCCCAGAAGCCAGAGTTGGTATTCCAACTTTAGTCGGTCTCCTGCCGAACGCGCGGAATCAATTTAGTCTTCTACCCTCGGTGTTTTGCACAGCGGGTAACGTGCCTGAAGGATAAGAAGATCATGAAGCCTGATTGGAGCGCTTCGCGCCCTCTCCGATGGGAGTTGCGTAAGTTAGGAAGGCAAATTCTCATGGGAAAACGTTTATCATGTAAGGAAATGCAACACATCCGCTTTTGGAGAGTCCATTAGCGTTGTTATTCGCTCTAAGCATAGTCAATGAATGAAAGTCCATGCGGACCTCCGTTTCGATGGTCAGAGGTTGACGGAAGACACAAGAAGAATGGAACATAGAACCTAATTTCTTCAACGGCTGTTCTCACGTGGCATGCGTACGCTTGTGAGTTTCAGAGTTTTGATGTGGGGAAATTGAATCCATGGATAATCTGAGATTCGGCAAAATGATCGGGCCGTTATCTCCTGTGGACGTGAAGTATAGTGACTGACTGGGGGGTTAAAAGCAATTTCGTGCAGTAAATAAAAATCGCAAATTGTTCGAGACTCCTCTACTTGCGCTTGAGATAGTACTTCATCTAACCATGAAAGTAAAGAAAGCCCATGATCTTCCTGTCCGAATTTGTTCGGTAAATCCAGAGTCCATGCGAGTACGTTCCGCTAATAGTCTAGTCCAGTCAGGTAGTGCAGACGCAGACGATTGCGGCGTGTTCGTCAATGCTTCCTGAAAATTTGGGATCAGCAGCACGACCAGTGAATTAAAGGCCGTGCGTTGTACAGGTGAAACCCGGAGATCGAGGTAAGCTATTTTATTAGTCGGGGTAAGCAGTTGGCATCCTTGAATCGCCAGAGGAAGCAAAGTATGTGGGTATACGCTGGTAAGAATCATGTTGTGTCGTTCTGCCGGTGAAACTGATTACCACGTAAAACTAAAATTTGCACCAGCTATAACAAAGATGACGACAATACCGGCCTAAAGCAAGCTTGAACACAAAGTAATTAGTCCAGGTTGTCCAGCACATGCACTTCGAAGAGCAGCTCGGTCGGCAAGACTTCCATTAGTCAAGCACTCACTCCTTCTCTGGGTTGCCTTTCGTCCTCGCAAGAACTTGAGGGCACATACTCCAGAAGAAGGAGCAAACATAATACCACGTGCGAACGGCCGATAGCTTCTTGCTTCACTGAGTGCCTCAGGTCCAGGCAACGTCTAGCAACTTCTTCTCTTGCTGCGAGTGCATAAAAGTGCCCTTCCCCTAAGGAACGTTGCCGAAAGACTCCATTGTTCTGGGGAAGTCCGTTATTGGGTCACACAGATGTGTTCGGGAGAACGACGACGCGATACACGCTGGGGATACTTAGATGAGATCTAGTGGCAAGAGCTAAGGAAATTCGTAGTACAGTAGAAGACCCTAAAGAGTCTACATTTGCGTCTATCTCATCTCACGTAATGTCTTCTCACGGGTCAGCATCCAGTTACTGAGTCCTACGAATACGAACATTGAAGTACCTTGACAGAAATCATCGGCCGTATGCATACAGGTCGGTTAGCGACGTAAAAAACCAACAACTCTCATTTAATTTGGTCTCGTCAAATAAGTACAAAGAATAAACACAGTGTTAAATGTCATCACAGGTCGTAACAAAAAGCGAAATAAATGCAAGTATATAAGCCGATGCAAAGGAAGAATCCGTGCAAGCCCAGACAAATAAATCATTAAGTTGACAACAGCGTCGAAGCTCCTGAGGAAATAAGTATACCTTTCCTGGTTGTTGGGCAAAGGGGGAGTCTAGACGATCGTCACAGTGAGAAGCTTGACGATTCCGTCGATTGCAATGTCTACCATTGTGCACATCGCATGAAAAAACATGATACTACAAACTGTGTATTTATTGACTCACCGTGATTAATCCCCGCAGTACCAGCAGTGAGTAACCCAGTTATGTCCGATGACGTTGAGGAGTACGTTACGCCATCGAAACTTGTCTGGCCTGCGGTCGCAGTGGACACCAACGAGTCTCTACAAATACATTCATGAGTCTATGAAGTACACTAAATGTGGGTAGGGGTTGATATTACGTACCGTCCTTTATCGTACCCATCAGGAGAGATCGTATGGTGTTCAAAAACATTTTCTTCTTGGGAGACTCTGCACGATGTGAATGTATTATTAGCGCCTATTGACATCTAATAGCCGTTTGCTTTCCCGGACTCACGCTAAGAAAAGCGCGCCACTGTTCGCAGCAGGTCCATTTTGGCGGAACATCCTGGAAGGGGTTGTAGTATACAGAGTCAGAGAGAGGAAGTCTTTCAGAAGGTATTTAAATAACTTCATGGAAGATACGAACCTGAGATGATTCCCTCCAGTAAGGCTTTCTAAACAAGTCCCAACTTCACTGTTCCCAAAATCCATACGCAGTTCTATCGTCTGGTTGACCGAGCCATTCCCATCTCCCAGATTGGCAGACTGCGGATCACCAAGGTGGATGTCCAAACATTCATTCGAACTATTCGAAAAATCATCCAAAAACGGAAGGTCAGACCATATTCAAGGGAACACGGCTCGGGATGAATATCGGGATGTATAGTTAAATAGGAGAGGTAAGATAGGAGGTAGGGTATAATATAAATGGAATAGGAGGAATAGAAGGAACAGAAGGAAGGACGTACAAGCCAAGTGAACGAGCGAAGTTAAGGAACCCGTCGTCGGTGAGGACATCTGACGAGCTTAGGCCGGAGATGATCACCTGATATATGACGACACATGCACACATCAAGCAATAAGTTAGCATATTTGGAAATCATCTCGTTGATGTATCTAGAAATAGCTCCCGATGTCTGTGACCCCAACTTAGACTCAACTGCGAATCCGACGGCGGCAGTTTGTCGAAGTCGAAGATGGGGACGTGAAAGGGGAAGAAGATGGGCGACGTACATTGAGAGGTTCACCCAGTCCGTCGCCTGCATCATCCAACATAGACCCACCTCCATCCGCGGGGTCGAAGAATGCTACTGCGCGCTCACACAAATCACGCGTATACAGTGGGGTGGTAGAATGAAACTGGACAGACAAGATCCCCGAAAGGAGGACTAGTTTGTTCAGTGAAGCGAACATTTTGCCTAGGGAACAGCAATACAGTAGAAACGAGAGCAATAGAGAGTGACAGTTATGTATGGGCTAAAGGGAGAATACCCTGCAGTGAAAAGGGAGCGTAGAGGGACAAGGAACGGGCAGGAGCGGGAGACAGCCCTGGAGGGAGACCAGCGATTGTGGGCGCAGACGCAGCAAAGAAACAGGACAGTATCAGACTTAGCTCCTTTTATGTCCTGCCAGCAAGAACTAATTCAGGACTCAGAAGCCGTTGCTTAGGTCTTGATTACACGTCCGAACAGAAGTGCCGGCCTCAACTCACATCCACGGTGTTTCCGGAATACCCCTCCCCCGAAACGCTCGGTGCCGTTAAACTAGTTGTTCTACCGACTTTGTCAGTGTCACGGTGCAAGGACCATTCTCGGTATCGGTCGACATAAGGGCTCAGCTCAGTTGTCTGTAGTTACCACATCAAGCCATATCAAGATCACAAAGGGGAGTAAAATAGCACAGTGAAAGAGCAGAACCAGGTTGTACCACCTGGGCACGTTGATCACACCAAGTGGAACAGAAGAAACAGATAGGAGAGCATGGGTGCAGGTGATGCAAAGTGGCGACCTGGCAAACGCACTGAAGACACCTGGAAGCAATGGAATATTGATAGAAGTTCCATGGAATTCGGATATGGTAGCGGCGGCCGAAAAAGGAGAAAGCACATGGATCTTCCTCCTCGTCTAGAACGTTTAAGGAATCCACTTGTTGTCCAGGAGAACTCGGCAGGACAGAAATTAACCGACGTCTTGCACCGATTTTCTCAAGTGTCTGCTTCGTCGTGAACCATCACAGCCATTGGCTAGGTTCAAGCTTTGGGTAGATAGACGCTACGGGTGTAGATTAGAGGCTGCACATGTTGACAAGCAACGTGCCTTTCTTTATATTCCTTCCATTGGTGGAATACGGTGGATAACTCCGCAGCACATGTGGAAGACATACGGGAATAGTAACTGGATGAGAACGTGTGTAGCTATGTGCACGTGCATCTTGACACTATATAAATGCTACGTGAGAAGTTATGAATTCTGTCAGATAAGAGACGGCTTGTGACACAATACGCACATAAATTGAATTAATATAAAGCTAGGTTAGATCTGTACAATACACGGTGGTGTGATTCTCCATGCTCTCAGTCGCCGTGGATTTCAGGTATTCGTTCCCGCAAGAAGGGAAGCTGTGTAATCAGAAATCCGAAAAGCCCGAGAGCTGGGATACACGTTAGTATACGCATGCATGTGATAATGAAGTGAAAATAGAACACACCATATCCCGTCAGCTTCTCGAATGGAGTATGAAAGTAAACGCTTGTCGTGAATATTGCAAACACCCAAATTGCCATCAGGACCGCTGTTGCGGCCAAGGCGAGACTATGCGCAGTAGACGGGGTCCGGGAAGGAATGGCAAGAGACGGGCGAACCATGTCCGCCAAGAACAGGAGGCTCATTGTCAGGAGGAAGATATGTCCAGATACGTCATGCCCTCTCATCAACCGGGGCTTTGACCGCCAGTCAGCGGCGAGCTCTTCGTCTAGCACAAGGGGCGGAATGTAAAATATCTCGGGGTGTGTCGCGGGAGAAATGTAGGACTTGTCATGACAATATGACAGCGGGATGGAATGCACCCTGCCAGACGGGAGCCGTACGACACATTCACCACCAGAGAACGTGGTCAGCCGGTCGAATACAGCGGGACCGAAGAACCAAGATGTGAAGATGAGCCAAACTAGGGTTGCCACAAGCCATTTACCAATCCGTTCTCGTGTGCTCACGGAAGAGCTCCGCAGGCCGGGGCCAGAGATGCTTCGCGGAGCCGTTGCCCAGAGTGCAACAAAGGCGGCCGTTGTCCACCCCCATGCGCGCTTGATAAAAACAGTATTAAGGACGTTGGTCTTCCGAGAAAAGTATGACACATCGTGCAATGGGTGCTTGACATGTCCGAGCGCGACGAGCGGGTCAGACGTGTCAAGGTAACTGTGCCGGGCCACAGAATAAATCGTGCCAAAGAGTAGAGCGCTGCTCAGCACAACGAAAGTTAGCCTTCGTATGTCAAGCATGTCCTCCGTCGTTTCTTGCGCTCCTTGGCCGTGTCAATGTTGTCAGTGTCTTCGAACGCGTGTCCCCCTGTCGATTCCTCATTGTTCTGTGGCAGCCCATGAGCCACGTGACGTATCTATGACGCGGGGTGCGGGAAAGCGGTTACGTAACCTCAGGTCCAGAAGCTGCAGCCAAATAACTGGGAGTGGCCACTACTGCTCCGCCTTCTCCATACATCACAGCTTTCATTCTTCTGTTAAAGACCACCACCATCTCCTCCTTATTTACGCCGGAGAACATCATTCACCCCTCCTGACTGTCAAATTTCGTATTTGCGATATCCATTGGTTGCAACGAGACTGCGCTGCGAGGCTCGAGACTAAGCGACGGAGACACAGATCACATTTTCATGCCTCCTGAAATGAGTCTTACTCAGTAAGTACAATCGTCTCCTGCATTGCTGATGGCACTGGCGCCTTGTGTGGAGGTCGATTCGCGTGTGAAGGGTGGCGTTGCCGTGTGCTCTGGCTGCAAGAAGCGGCAGGGCAGGCGACATGTGAAGTGACAGATCGGCGTTAGCTTGTATACTGTTGCACCATAGGCGCCCGCCATCCCGACCATGCGATTGCCATCTTCCGTATATGCACAGACGTAATATAATGCATGTTGTGATGGTGGCTCGATCGATTCCGATGCACTTGGTTTGGTCATCGTACGTGATAGGCTCTCATCTTGCGATTGCGTATTTGTGACTAGTTTCATGAAAGACAACATTGACTCATCTTGCTTGGGCTTGGGAATGCTGCATATACACAACTTTAGGTCATATTGCTGACACTTGTTTCTTGTTACTCAGAGATGAAACCAAAGAATCGTCTGTGTTGACACAATCCCCAGAAGACTTCAAGCTCCCATTAGACACAAAACCACACTCAGACAGCAAGCCTCCCAAATTTGATGAATCGCCAAATGCTCGATCAAAATCGATCACGACTGCAGTGGGACCGGACACACACGGTGTATGCCTACTTAATCATTCACATGAAATGTGCTTGCTAATGAGGCTTGCAGATGCTCAATCAACACCTGCCCGGGAATGTCGCGTTCCAAGTCGGTGTACATCATGACAAGGGACAGCGGCGGACTATGGAAGACGCTTACTCTTTCGTAGTTGATTTTGCCCGTGTACGCGGTCAAGGGTATTTTGCTGTTTTTGACGGACATGCGGGCAAGTATGCTGCGGAATGGTGTGGACGACATTTTCATGAGCACCTAATTGAGCAATTGCGCGAGCATCCCGAACTGCCGATTCCCGATGTGCTCAATTGTACTTTCCACGCTGTCGACTCGTCGCTGTCTGCTCTTGCTGCATCCAATGAAAAGATGCATTCTGGTTGTACAGCTGTCTCGGCGTTCTTGCGCATTGAAGACGCAAATGGAAAACAGTCGTTCATTGAAGGACTTGACATTGGCGGAACAACTTCACATGATCGTGATCGGACAGTTGTTGCTTCTCCGGCTCAAGAGGCGGTACCATACCCAACACCTGAAAATTCGCAACAAGATCCGCCATCTCCACGGTCAGACAGTCCGTCAGGTGACCGGAGAAAACGGAGTATGATACTCAATAAAGGCAGCCAAGTTGTCTCAGCTATCAAATCTTTAACTGGTTCGAATGGCTCTGTTGATGGGGTGGGTGAGGATGCGAAACCTGGTAATTCAAGCTCCGACTTCCTCAGTGGGGACGTGAGGGAAGCCATAACGCCTCCACCAGATGCACAACTCAGGCGTGTATTGTACACTGCGAATGCGGGTGACGCACGTGCTGTGTTATGCCGTGGCGGCAAGGCGGTCCGTTTAACATATGACCATAAGGGCAGTGATAAACAAGAGGCGAAACGGATTTTGGACGCAGGCGGACTTGTAATTAGTGGACGCGTCAACGGCATTCTTGCGGTGACTCGGTCTCTTGGCGATTCTTCTATGAAGGACTTCGTTGTTGGAGCCCCCTATACTACGGAAACCGAGCTTGGCGACGATGATGATTTTTTAATCCTTGCTTGTGACGGGGTAAGTTATTCGTTTTATAATTTGTTTCTCAGAACGCTGATCGAAGGCGTTTTGTTCACCTAGGTCTGGGACGTTACCTCTGACCAAGAAGCCGTCGATATGGTCCGAAATGTAACGGACCCTCAACAAGCGAGCAGCATACTTGTTCAACATGCATTAAAGGAATCAACAGATAACATCACTGCAATCGTTGTACGATTCCCGTCCACGCATATTCCGCTTTCCTAGTACAGTCGTGAATGTTCATCAATATTATACATACGCGCATATATCCCATGGTAATTCGGCTGCATGTTACGGACAATACTAGTGTAGCACGACGCGCTCGACATATCCAACTTATTTCCTCCTCTTACACAGATTTCCCGTTTTCTTCTACAAGTCTGGCAACAAATTTGCCTTTGGCCTTGATAAGGTGCTATCTGGTCTCGTTTTCGTTTTCTAATTCACATAGCTACGTCTTTTATGGCGATAATCTTAGCACGGCTCGGCTGGTTGGCAGTGATTTTGGCGATATTGGTATTGGTATACAAGTAGCACGCGTCATGTAGCGCTACCCTTTCTCAAGTCATTAGCGTAATGTAATCAGAAAATCACAATAAAATAAAATAACATTAAAAATGAGTGATTTTTGTGAGAGTGCAACCTGAATTAGGTGCTCATAGGCAGTGTATTTTTTTTTGGCTTCGATTTACCTTTGATTGAAGGACGTTAATTTGCAATACTGATGATGATATAATATCACGGGAAGCAACATGTCGCATACAGCACACTCTATGTTCGAGCTGGCATTACAAGTATCTTCTACATGCAAAATTTCCTCCATTACCATTAAATCTTTGGACAAAGAAGAGAGCCAATAAAGCCTTGGTGATAATAGGATCACCACGAGTTTGAATTATGCGTCACAACTTTGCTCGGGCATTCACCCTTCGAGCAAAATCTAAAATTCTATCCATCGTTTCCTCCTGGTTCTCTAAAAAGACAGCATGGCTTCCATCTTTCTCGATGGAGTGGACTTCCATATTCCTGAAATACGGACGCATCTCGGCAGCAACGGCGTCATTCATTATCTGCCTATCATATGATCCGCCAAGGACGAGCAATGGAAGTCCCTGTTTACCAAGCTCAAAAAGCCTGGATGGGTCTTGATGCCGAGTTAACGTGAGTTGACGATGAAAAGGTCGTTGTAGACCAGTCATTCCGAATAACAGGACTCGGAACTCCCATGGAATTTTCGTTGGATTGAGGAAAAGCAAGTCGATAAACGTGCGCATCGTGGAGAGGGACGTTGCGATAGAATCCTCGGAGACGAGACCCGAAACCATGCTGAGGACCTCGGGGGTTATAACTCGTTGGATTATTGGACCGACGTGGGGCAGCCCGCAGAGGTAGACAATACCTGCGAACGGATTCTCGGGGAAGTGAGCGGCGATATCGACGCACATGGTAGCTTCGGAAGATACCCCGCGCTTGTCAGTGACAATTGTATTACATCCAAGCGGGATGTGCAATACAAACCTCCAAGACTCCTTAAGGATAGTCATTTTATCAGCATATGATACTGTTGAGAGGGAGAACTTAAGGGGGGCATGCATAGACAAGGGGTGAGGTGACGATTGACTGCTCAGTGTCTCTCGTCCTTATATTGTATGTATTCTAACTGAGACATTATGAAGTCATTGTCTTGTAGTTCGTCTGTTGATGAACTAATCATCTCATAATACTCCCCTTCAAACTCTTACTAGTCTGAGTAAACTGGTAA